>NC_134137.1:266475378-266778409 GCF_033958435.1 Carettochelys insculpta | reverse complement strand
TTTTTTTTGCTCCTCCCTTTTTCTGTCCTCTGTTCCTTCTTCTTCTTTCCAGCCATGTGGTAGACAGACATGGTTTGGGAAGTGGGATCTGATGTCTGTGCACTCTTTAGAAATGTTCTTTTACTCTCCTTGTAACTAAGTTCTAGGCCCATGGTGGAGACTCCCCATGTGTTTTACTTTGTGACTCTTCCATCTAGTCATGAGGCTCGCAACAGGAACATTGTTGTAATAATAAAAGTTCTCTCTTTTTCTTTTTATTAACCTGGTATTGGTTAATGTTTGTGTCCTGGTTTTTTACTTTTGGGGCTGGTTTTCCACTTCCCAAGTAGTGTCTCCCTGGTTTCCTTATTATTACTTGGGTGGTGGCAGCGAATTTTATCCCCAAAATCTAAGGGTTTTTTAGGATTTTGGGAGGGGAAGTTTATCTCAAAACCTGGTAGATAAGGTTTTGGAGGTACTTTTGCTGGCCCCCACTTCTGCATTTGTCTTGCTAGAGGGGGGGAGGAGCCAAGACATTCCTAATCTATGCAGGGGTCCTGGAGGGTGGATGTGCATGGCCTCCTGGTTATGATATGGTGCTGTCAGGTGCCCGAGACTTGGTAGAGCTGGGTTTAATTTCTCAATGCCTTACAGCAACATAGCTGCTGTTCACCACATATTACTGCCCTGGGCTTGAGTTGAACCATTTAACTAAGTGTAAAAAAATCAGTACACCATTAGTTGTTCCCTCAGCCAGCCATTACTTCGTTAGTACTACCTTTAACTATAGGAAGTGATGTGACTACCAAATATTCTGCAAACCGTGAAATATGTAAAAGCCCAGTAAATTCCCAGAGGAAAACCTTTAAGGTTAAGATTGAAAGAACATAAAAACAATAATTTAGAGATTAAAACATCCTCACAAGACTATTATAATTAATACACGTCTCAATTTACAAAGAACTAATCTGTTGAATTTAAATTGCAGTAGTAAAATATGTTTCCATTAATAAAGCTCTCTCGTGTTTCACCTAACATGAGATTTCTTTACATGGAACTGATCTAGAGACATAATTTTCTTTCTTTCCAAAGGAAAGAGTGTTTCTGTAGAGTTGTGTCTACACATGCACAAAACTTCAGAATAAGCGTCCCTTTTTCGAAAGAGTGGGAGGAGCGTCCACGCGTGTAAACCCGTCTTTCAAAAGAAAATTGAAAAAATGAGGAGCAGACTTCGCAGTCTGAACCCCGATCCCATATCAGGAAGATCGCTCCCTTTTGAAATACTAAATAGAAAGAGTGCATATGTAGATGCTCCACAGTCCGCTCTTTTGAAATATGGGTCCGCCATGGCACCAGTCAGCTGGAGCATGGGGCTGCTCCAACTGGCAGCAGTGGGATTTTATGGTCCCTGCGTTCGGCTGCCTTAAAACCTCACGCACGCAGGAAACCCCGTGCCAGGAAGCTGAGAGAGTGCTAGGAGCAGCCTGTGCACATGCTCCAGCCCCACACTCCAGCATCAGCATGGCCAGCAGCCAGCCCCCCCCATGAGCCCCACAGCCCCCTCTCCGAGCCCCCATAGGGCTCTCAGGGCTCCTGGGGGAGAAAAAAATGGGCCCCCTCCTGGACAGGGCAGGAGCTGCAGGACCTCCTCAGCCTGTGGAAGGAAGAGGAGGTCCTGCGCCACATGGGGGTCAAGTGGCGCAGTGCCGCCACAGGCCACCTGGAGATTACCCCAGAGCAGGTATGCTCCAAGGTTAAGGAGATGTGCCAGGGATATGTCCAGGCCAGGGACCAGGCCAGATGCTCTGGGACAGCTCCAGAAACATGCCCCTTCCACAGGGAGCTCTGGGGCATCCTGAGGCCCGAAGAGAGTTCACCACCCCCAGCATTCCTGGACAGCTCCTGGGAGGAGCTGCAGCCAGAGGAGGAGGAGGAGCAGCCCGGACTGGGGACCCAGGATGGCGAGGGGACCATGGGCTGGTCGAGTGAGGAGGGGGACCTCACCATCATCATCCTCTCCTGCTCCTCCAGCCGGGCAACCGAGGGCCGGACATCCCCAGATGTCGCCGAGGGACCCTCCGGTACGTCCAGGGAGGGGCACACACCTGCTCCGCAGGGTGGGGGTGATGCAACGGCTAGGTGCCTGCACACGGGACCAGTGGTGCCGGGCCGCACACAAGCCAGCCCCCGCATGAGATGCGACACGCCGTGGTGGTGCACCAGCGACACCCATCACCCACCTTCAGTGGACAGCGCCATAAGCTGCACAGGGGTGGCAGCCAGTTGGTGCTGGATAGTGCCCGGGGCCCGCATACCACAGACTGGGAAGGGCCACCTGCAGGAGAGCCCCCTGCATGCACACTCAGGCTGGGAGGCCTGGTCTGTGGGGGGGTGGATCAGTGCTCCCTGGGGGGGTCAGTGTCCCTTGGGGAGGGTGGGGACCTCATGGGGTGGGCTCGGGCGGGTAGGTCACAGCCAGGTCCCCTCTGTCTGGGGCACATTACCGACATGCTCTCTTCCTCTCCACACAGCTGCACCATCCGTGGGCCAGGAGACCCCCGCGCCATCCCTCATCCCCGAGAGCCTGCCCACAGCCCTTGGAGGTGTCTGGATGCCACCCAAGGCAGTGTGCCGTCAGGGCTGTGGCCAGAGGGTCCCTTGCTGGGCTGAGGAGAACCCAGGCAGCCAGCACCAGGCCGAGGTGGCCGAAGAATACCTCCAGCTCTCCCAGGCTGACGTGGCGTGGCAGAGAGCAGCCTGAGATAGGCTGCTGAACACCCTGGAGGGCATTGGCCATGCCATACAGAACCATACGGCCACTGTGGCCTGCGTCCTGGCCCCCCCGGTGGCTCCCCTTGTTGGTCCTGCCCCCTCCACCCCCACTGAGCCTGCCCCCTCTGCCCACACTGAGCCCTCCCCCTCCACTCACACCAGGCCTACTCACTGGCAATATACCTGCACCCTCCCCTCCCTGCCGGGGAACCCGCACCCAGGGGGATGGGGCTCCAGGGGCCGACGGGTCTCATGGCCCACCACCCCTACCCCAGAATGAGTGCCTTGCCCCCCTCCAAGTTCAGTTCCCCCCCATCCCCCTCCAAGTTAGGTTCCCCCCGTACATAGTTGCCAACACCCAGTTTTATAAACGTTTCTTTATTATTTACCACTCCGTGCTGTGCTTCTCAGGGGGATGGTGGGAGATGGATGTGCAGATGTGGTGCTGGTGGGGGGTGGGGGTGGCGGGGACAGTGGGTGACGGATGTGCATGGGATGTGGGCGTGTATGCGGGTCAGAGATGGCCATTGGCAAAGGCCTGCCTGAGGGCCTCCCAGATGTGGTGGCCATCCCGGTGGGCATGGTGGATGGGGGGCGGTGCCCAGCTGCTCATGGACAGCGCCGGCTGGAGCCCCACCCAGGGACGTAGGCGTCCCCCTTTCCCTCATGAAATTGTGGAGGATGCAACAGGCGCCCACCACCTGGGGCATGTTGAGGACCCCGACCTCAAGCCATGTGAGGAGGCACCTCCACCACACCATTAGGCGCCCGAAGGCCCGCTCCACCACGTTGCGGGCGTGGCTGAGGCACTAATTGAATGCTTTCTGGGTGGGAGGGAGGTGTCCTGTGTGGGGTCTCATGAGCCACGGCTGCAGGGGGTATGCCATCTGCCAGCATGCAGAGCGGCATGGTGATGTCCTCCGCCACAGGGATATCCTGCTGGGGGACGAAGGTGCCAGCCCCCATGCAGTGGCAAAGGCTGGAGTTCTGGAAGACCCGGGCATCATGGGTGCAGCCGGCTTAGCCCATGAAGAGGTCGGTGAACCAGCCCCTTGCGTCCACCAAGGCCTGGAGCACCACCAAATGGTAGCCCTTCTGGTTGAGGTACTGGCCGGCGCTGTGTGGCAGGGTGTGGATGGAGATGTGTGTGCCATTCAAAGCACTGATGCAGTTCAGGAAGCCCAGATCCTGGAAGCCTGCAGCGGTGTTGTCCACAACCCCGAGGAGGATGAGTCTATGGAGCAGCATCGTGTTGATGGCCCTGATGACCTGCAGACGGGAAGGGGAACACGTGCTCTAGTGTGGGTGTGGAGGCCATTGCCCCCCACCTCAGGCCCATTCTGCCCCACTCCTGTCCAGCCTCTGGCCAGTGCAGCCCCTGCTCCCCTCCTGTCCAGCCCCTTCCTTGTGCAGCCCCTGCCCCACTTCTGTCCAGCCCCTGCCCAATCTGGCCTCTTGCAGCAAAGGATTCCCCTTGCCCCTGCCCTCCCCCACACCCAGCCCCACCTTACCTCCATAAGTACAGCCTTGACGGTGGTCTTGCCCATCCCAAACTGCTGTCCCATGGAGCAATAGGAGTCCGGGGTGGCCAGCTTACATATGGCGATCGCGACCCATTTCTCCAGGGTGAGGGCTGGCCGCATGCAGGTGTTGCGGTGCACGAGTGCGGGAGCGAGCCAGTGGCAGATCTCGTCGAAGGTCTGCCTCGACATGCTGAAGTTCCACAGGCACCTTTCCTTGGAAGTTCTGCAGCCTCCTTTCCTCGCCCCACTCCCCTAGCACCATGCGCTCCCACCAGCCGCTGCTGCTGGGGTGGGTCCAGAGGTGTCAGGGCACCCAGGGTGTACCCAGCAGTGCCCTGGGGGGGGAGCTCCACAGCCCTGGGGGCACTGCCACCCGATGAGCTTGGGTGCAGCTGTGGCGGTGGTGCACAGCACTGCCAGCAGGGTGTCCACGATCAGGGCATCCTCCTGCAGGAGCTGTCGCTGGGCCTCCATGGTGGGCACGGGTGGGCTCTGCTGGGCTGGGAAAGGCTGGGCAGCACCCAGCTCGTGCGGAGGGGAAGGCGGAGGGAGGGGCTTGTTGACCATGGGACCCCATCTGCGGCGTTTCCTGCCTCCCTTCTTTCAAAAGAGGGCTTGGAACCATGTGGACACTCTCTTTCAAAAGACCTCAACAACACTTCAAAAGAGCGGATTGAAGTGCCAATCTGAAAAGTGGTGGCAGATGCTATCTTTTGACGGCCACTATTTCGACGCTGAACTTCAATTTTCGCCCTTTTGAAAGGGCGCGCACGTGTAGACACAGCTTAGCAATAAGATAGTGCCATATGGGATGGTAACGTTAGGCCTGTAGGAGCATATATGTTAGTTAAATACTACAGTGTAAAGTCATAAGAATTTCTAAAATGATTATTTTATTGACTGTCTTGGATCCTGGGCATGGCTTTTGTGACACTGTGCCCCCATATTTTTATGGAAATATGTTTTTTGAGTGTGAATATGCATAACTTAAAAATGTTTTATGTAAAACAGGGAAAGTGACCTGTCATTCAAGAGCCTGTGATCCCCTGAATGGCTACATCTACACGAGCCCCAAACTTCGAAATGGCCACGCAAATGGCCATTTCGAAGTTTACTAATGAAGCACTGAAATGCATATTCAGCGCTTCATTAGCATGCGGGCAGCCGCGGCACTTCGAAATTGATGCGCCTCACCGCCGCACGTCTCGTCCCGACAGGGCTCCTTTTCAAAAGGACCCCGCCTACTTTGAAGTCCCCTTATTTGGGAATGGCCATTTGTGTGGCCATTTCGAAGTCTGGGGCTCTTGTAGACACGGCCAATATGTATAGTCTATTTGTGTGCATGTATCACTCCTGTATGTGAAGTTGGAAATACGAAGTGTGAAGCTGATGATTAATCTAGGTCTTCTAATGAAAGCCATTAGTGATACTCGAGCAACTTAATAGCCTGGTGCTCAAGACAATGATTTGCAAATAGTTTTGGTTTTCCTATAAGCCCAAACTGTGGTTGGTCCTACAAAGACTTGTGGAGATGCTACATGGTTCTGAAATCCATCCTGAATTTTGCATTCTTTGTGGAGGGGCAAGGGGTGGGAATTGAACAAAGGATTCCTGCCCTGGGGAAATTTTATTTTAGGTATGGGGAGCAAACAGTGATGGTCTTCGGCTAACTTAATAAACTGCTCCCTGCCACAAGAGGACACACAAAGAGATCTGGAAATAAAGAGCACTAAAGAGGAATGAAGCTGTTAGACCTGGGTCAGAGAAAAAATCAGCTGTGGCTTGAAGAATTTTAGCTGAAATAAGGGCAGGGTGAGAAATTATGTCTTGTAACAATTTTTCTTCATGTATCAGTCTTATTTGGCATGTTTTGTTTGTTTCAGATTAGTCACTTCATGTATCAGTCTTAAGTGGTATGTTTTGTTTATTTCAGATTAGTCACTTACATTGATGTCTCTGTCATCACCTGTAATCACTTAAATCCTACATTTTATATTTAATAAAATCACATTTGTTTATTATCAAAATCAGTGTAAATAATTGTTACCCTGGGAGGATCAACAGCTCTGCATTATCTCTCTTTCATTGATGAAGAGAGTGAATTTTATGAGCTTTTTCTCGGTAAAACTTTTACACAGAGTAAAATACATTTACTTGCATGGCTTGGTCCTCTTTGGAGCTGTGGCGCTGAGTGTTGACAGATCCCTATGGCTGACCCTGTGCCCCAGAGCTAAGCTAAAGTACTAGTGTCTGTGTTATTCTGATGCGGGTGCTGTTAACTCTAATCTGTGCCTTTGCTGGAGGAGGCAGGGTGATAGGGTGTCCCAGAGGGCAGGTAAGCAGACTCAGTCGTATGATCAGGTACCATCAGATGACAGTCTCAAGGGGTTCTCTGTGATCCAACCTATCACAGCTTTAATTTCTTCTCTTATTTTTTGCTATAGAGTGGCAAGGTAATTTGACCTCTGTTGAAACACCTCTATTTTCAGTATGTGCTCGCTCAGAAGCCACTTGTCAGTTTGCTTCAAGCATGGTAAAGGAAATCAACCTCAGACCCAGTTGTAATCTGTTGGTTCTGAGGTAAAAATATGCCTTTGGGTTTTAGAGATGAGGACCACAAGCAGGCTTCTGCCAAAAACTCGGCTGCCTATATTTCATCTTCAGGAAAAAGGCCTGCTTTCTTGACAAATAACTTCAAGAAGTTGAAGTTGAACAACTCGAATGACTTCAAATTTTGGCTTATTTTTCTTTTGGGGGGTTGTCTAGTCTGGTTCTTCTTCAGCAGGCCCCTCTCTCAGCTCCAATTTCTATCCTGTGTTTTTCTCAAAAATAGATCGACTAGCAAAAAAAAAAAAGATACAATAATAAAGTACATAGAAGCACAAGATTCTAGCTCACCATTCTACAATAGAAGATCCCTTCAACTATATATTGTAGTGTCCTCACACATTAAACAAATAGCTTTCACCATGCCTTAAGGACCACAACGCATTTTGAAGTCGAACAAACAATATAGGGTTAAAGTAATAAAGAAGAAAGCAGGACTCCTGGGCTACAGTCACACTAGCATGTTTCTCCAACAAAACCCTGATTTTGTTGACAAAACTAGTGCAACATCCACACACAAAATGTGTTTTGTTGGCAGTTTGTTGACAAACTCAACACTTTTGCTGTCAGCATTCTGCCCTTCAACCATGAGGCATAACACTGCTGTCAACATATAATGTTGAGAAAAAAGATGTGTGGACTTGCTGGGGGTACTTCCCTTGACAAACAGGGCATCCAGAACAATAGGCAGCCCTGCCTGCTGTGCTTCCAGGTGCCTGTTTTGTTGAGAGAGCATCTGGGCAGTCCAGCCGCTCTGTCGACAGAGTGGAGTGCTCTCCCGATTGGCTTTTGTGCGTGGCCACACTCTGTCAACAGAAGTTTTCTCAGAATACTCTTCAGACAGTGACTTCTGTCAACAGATAGCCGTAGTGTAACCATAGCCCTGATTACAAAATAAGATAAAGAGGCTTTTTCCCTCCTATCTTGACAGTCAGTTGTGAATATGCTACCATTAAACTAAAGGAGAACCCCACTAGATGAAATTAGTTGTGATGAAGTAACATTAGGGACTGATGATCTTTCCCCATCTGAAGGGTTTCAAAAGCATGAATCTCTGAGTTGATCAGAAATGCTAGCTGCATTTGTGCTATGTCAGTGATACTAATTATTCTCACCAATGAGGTGCTGACTCTCCTGCTACCCTTTTCAAGAGCACAATGTTGGGATTAGTTTTCTGAGCGACATCCAGGCCATCTGTTTCCTTTTACAATCCCTAACCACAGAGATTTACCAGTACTTCACTGAAAGAAATGCCTGATGCAAAAAGGGCTCTTAAGCAGCTGTTATCAAATGTTTTAGGAGTGATGAAAACCAGGTAATTTGGCAGCAATTGCAAAGTTTTTGCCGGCTTGCTGTGCTGTTGGAAAAGTTCAAAAAATAAAAAAGGAAATCCATCCTCAGTAATGCAGTTACGGGAACGAGCATCCAAAGGGCAGTTTCACTGGGGACATAGTGATTTCGGCATGTTACAATTAGAGGTTTGCGAAGCTCATCTATTTCATTTTGCAGCGGATGGTGTTTTGGTTCATATGGGGTCACATTCTTTGAGGGCTAGACTGTAACATTATAATTTGCCCTGAGTAAGGAGGGACATATCATTGTATTGCCCTGGGAGAAGACCACAGAATTAATTGTAACTCTACCATTGTTCTTTCCTTGATCTTTCAGAGCTCAGGAGAGTAAGTTATTTCACCTTTTTTCAGAGAGCATCTTATTTCCCTTGTGTGCCTGGCCAGCTTCTTTGACCTATGAATGGAGAGAGAGCAGTAGTGGCAGACACAGAGTTGCTCCTATTTCCCCCTTTCCATGGGTCACAGTTCAGGGCAACTGCAAATATCTTTTTCCCCTCAGTGGTCCAACAACAGAACCCATATTAAGTCTTCTGATTCCCTTGCGATGGGCTTCCTTGGGTAGAACCATTGTCTCTCTCTCCAGCCTGACCAGGGTATTTCAATGCTGAACAGCTTCCTGCCTCCCTAAATTATTCCCCTTAAAAGACAGTTTGCCTAAGCCAGCTTGCTTGCTTTGTCTGCAGACACTGGGCATGTCTAAATTGGCATGTTCTGTTGACAGAACAGGCCTTTTGTCGACAAACCTCACCAAGCACCATGGTTAACGGGTTCTGTCAAGAGTTTGTTGACAAAACTCAGCTGTTCAGTCAGCAGCGTTATCCCTGTTCCCAATCAGGAATAGTGCATCTGTTGACAGTGTTTTGTCAACAGAGTGCCTGTGTAGATGCTTCTGTTGACAGAGAGGACTTCCAGTTCCCTGGGCAGCCTGTTTGCGGAGCTTCTGGTCAGCTGTTCTGTCAAGAAAGGGCAGGGCAGTCTGGGTTTTTCAATCTGCTTTTGTGTATAAACACCATCTGTTGACAGAGTTACTGCGGAAGTTTCTCTGTCAACAGCGACTTCTGTGGACAGAGGCTGCCCTTGTAGACATGGCCACTAAAAGTAGTTTAAATTGTCCACAGTTTTAAAACATCACAGTTCTTTCTAAGCAAGCTTATTCTAGGGCAACAGCACTACAGAGAAACCTATTAAATGGTACTATACCATACACAGAAGCTTATTAGTTCACCCGCACCACTCCTACCCCATCTACACAAGGGGTCTGATTGGTGTCAGTCATTTAATTCTTTCTCTAGGAAATGGGGCACAGGTTGCCAGCAGAAGGGATTGAACCTGCAATTAGAGAGGCTAAAGCCTTGGGCTCTACCACATGAGCTAGAGGCTAGCAGCCTAGGCTGTATTGCAGGGACTCACTCACCTTAGTACATGGTCTCAGCACCTCTGGGGATTACCTGTGGACCAAAGTGTTTGTCTGTTTGCTGGATCAAAACAAAGGCCCCTGAGCCAGTTCACCTCCAGGTTATCTATGTTCTTTATCTACCATTCTCTAAGGAATCTAGTCTGAACCTTTGAGGAATCGATAACAATGTTCCCTATAAGCTGAGCACTTGGACAGCTTCTCAGGAGAGATTCAGGTGCCACCCAGCTGATTAGCAGAGTGCCCAGAACTATACACAATAGGTGGCATATGTTTTTCTTGGTGGTGCACATTTGCACATGCCTTGGTGCACATAACAAAATTTATTCTACCCAGGAATGGGAAAAATGCTCCATAAATCGGTAATCAGGCAAACAATGAATCCTTTCACCTAGGCAAAGCTTTGAAGGGCTGATGACCATTACATGCACCCCTTCTCCTGGAGAAGCTACATGCAATCTCACAACATACAATTTCATTTTTAATACAATGGACTCCAGAGATATTAAACTTAGTTTGAATTTGAGCCACAGAATTCTGATTGGAATTAACACTTTCTCTGAGTTTGAGAAATGGAACTCATTATAAATCATTGGTAAACATATATTCATACCAGGAAAAACAGACATCTCACTTGCATGTTTCAAATGTTTGTCTGAATCTTTTCTCTAAATTTACATCTTTGGTCTTGTTCAGTGTTATCTTCAGAATTTTATTAAAGGCTAATCAATTTAAACAGAATTAATTATTGTTATAATGTTACCCTAGCAACAGCATGAGGGTTACCATAGTGATTTTGCTTATACACATTAAAATAAGTCCAGTCTATGGTTTACAGAATTGGCAATTTCAAAACCAAAGAAGAAGACATGAATTTCCTTATCTGGGTCAGTGGAACATCCACTACAAAATTAAAAGTGGACCAAATCCAGGGATCCCTATTGTTTTCAGTTTCTCAACTCTTTTTTTTTTTTTTTAACCTTAGCCCCAGTGGAATTTTGCCTGTGTAAGAATGAAGAAAAGCTGAGAGCTAATACAAGTATTTTAGACACAGCCTATAAGTGGTCATGCTCTCCATTCCTGGGACACCTCTGGAAGGAATTCTGCCTCAGGGAGCTGAGATTTTTCCTGCAGTAGCCTATTTCTGGACAGTTTAAAGAGGAAGAAGTTGTTCCCTCACAGTATGAATCCCACTCTGGTCTAAAAGAGGAGCAGGGCCAGAGCCCTTTCATCACCTTCCCTTTTCCCCCATTGGTGGTGTTCTGGTGAAATGAATGCCTTCCAGTTCCCAACACAGCAGCACTGTCATGAAGAGCACTGCATGGCTGGAGGATGAGTGGAGGAAGGAGCTGACCTCTCCACTCCTTAAAGCTTTGGTTGGCTAGAGAGCTGGACTGAGATCCCACCCCAACATAGTACTGCCAGCTCTCCTCTCTTTAGAGGATAGCAGTGCCACTGGGTTGCAGGGCAGGGCATATGTTGCTACTGCAAGGACACAGCAGGCCCAAAGTCAGCCTGAGGTTGGGGTAGGAGGTACGCCCAATTTGCAGCATGGCTGTGTGGTTTTGAGTATTCTTGCACTCTCCGCCACACAGGAATCACCCCTACACAAGGGAAAGAGTGCTGTAGTTTGTGACTAAGGGCTGAAACCATTTATGCTGTTTGTCGTGGTTTGAATGGAGACCTTCTGTGAAGTTTCTTTGGTATATTTTATTCTGTTCTCCTTAACTGTTCCGCCTAATGACCCTGTCCGTGATTCTGCCACTGCAAGTAAGAATAGATGTGCATGCTGGAAGGCTGCTGAGGGAATCCCAGCCTTCCCAAATGCAATCATCACAAAATTGTTGTGTGGTAGGTGAGGATTATTAACTGCCATTACCAAGCTGGGAAACTAAAACCCAGAGGTGCTTTTCCAGGGTCCCAGAAAATGTTATGTCTGGAGCCACAGGTTCTCAACGCCTTAATGGAATTCTTGTATCTTAGTGTTTTCTTGCTGCCATGAAGACTATCTGCATGTGTGCTTGAAAAGATACTGCTAGACCATGCCACTGTGTTGTGAAGTTCTGCAAAAGTCCGTGAGGAATCTTGTGACTGCTCTAGTATTGCCATGACATTGTAATAAGTCTCACAAAAACTAGTATTTTCTTCGAAGATACATCTCCTCAAGTTCAGTGAAAATGCAAAAAACTGAAATTTCATTTTTTAAAAAGCAGGTGCATGGTGCTGTCATGGTGGTGGAGAAAAGAACGAAAATATGACCCAGACATACTCTGTCTCCTCAAAGACAAAGAGTATCCCAAATACATTGTTTAAAAACAAATCTCATGATTCATAAGATACTCTTGATTTTGGGGGATCCAATTTATTTTTTAACGTTTAGGGTTGGTAACCAGGCAATTAATTTATAATGTCACCACAATGTCAACATTGCACATTTACCTTAATTAACAATGTCCGTTTTCTTATTAAGCTATCACAACCCCACAACTGCTTTGTATTAGCCCACCTGTAGCCGCAGATTGAAACCAAGCATCAAATACCATCCTTTACAGCTTTCATCACTCAAGTTTACTTCAAATTATTTCTTTCGGGAGCCAAAGCCAAGGACCCGTATGGGTCAGACATGTTGTATACCATCTTCTGCATTATTTGGGCTACTAAGCTGCAAACCTGCTACCATGTCAAGTGACAAAACGCTCAAAACTTCTGAATAGGAATGCAAAGGTTGCTCACAATGTGTGTTTGTTGGGTTTGACTCACTTCCTGTGACTACACTGGCTTCTGCCCACAAATAAATGTTTGTGCTTTATAAATGATTTACATGGTTGTTTCATCTTTTCTGTCAGGGTGGTCAAACAGTGGAATAAATTGGCGAGGGAGGTTGTGGAATCTCCATTGCTGGAGATATTTAAGAACAGGTTAGATAGATGTCTGTCAGGGATGGTTTAGACAGTACTTGATCCTGCCATTGGGGCAGGGGGCTGAACTCGATCACCCCTTGAGGTCCCTTCCAGTTCTAGTGTTCTATGATTCTATTCTATGATTCTGGGAACCTGAGTTGCTGCTGTTACACAAATGAACTTACCTGTTTTTTACAGCTGTATGTAATACGCACTCTTGCAAGTGTCTATTGGCACCTCCTTTGGTTGCTGTTTGCCTTGGTCAAAGGCAATGGTCACATGGGCATGTCAAACTCAAAGCCTACTGTGTGCCACACAAATGAAAACTGATAGTTTTCAGCATCACCAAAGAAAATGTACTTCTTTTGGAAAGATGTAATTTTTATCATTATAGATTATGTTTGAGGTATATTTTATAATATATTTCAGGTCTTCTTTGAACATAATACAATAATTTTAACTGAGACTTTAATATAGGTTGACCCTCTCTCATCCAGAACTATCTCATCTGGCAAACTCCATAATCCAGCATGATTTTAGTTAGCTGGATGACCCCTTACCATGGGTATGGCCAAGTTTCCCATGGTCCCATAATGTTTGTTTCTAGCCACTAGACCTGGTCGCAATGCTCTATGCTCTTATTTTTCTCTAAGTATCTTCTAAGAACCCAGTAATCAATGGAAGTGTTGGTAATGTGCTAGAAAATATTGACCTTTCATCATCTGGCAAATTCCCTCATCCATACCAGTCAGGTCCCAAAAGTGCCAGACAAGAGACATTTAACCTGTACTTAGCGTGAATTTAATTTTTTTAATTTTATTAATAGTTCATAAAATATGACATGTAAAATTGTTGTTACTTGCTCATATATAATAATTTTTAATTTAAATATAAATTTAAGGTACTTCTTGCTTGGTTTATGATACATAACTTGTTTTTTTGACATTAAAACAAGTATAAACAGTGGTTAATCAAACAGAACAGGCTTCTGTGAAAATGTGAGATACTTTTTAAGTTTGAAATTTTTCTTAAACATATAATTATTTGTGCAGTTGCAAAAATGAACATATATTTATTGATATAAAATTAACATAATATATGTTGTGATTTTATTTGGGAAAGTTCCCCTGGCTGTGTCTCCAGGACTGGAGCTTCTGCCAGGCTCCACACCCTGAATGGCTACAGGGGTTCCCCTGACCCCAGCCGGGTCCTCAGGGTGGGAGCTGCCAGTGGAGCTCCCAGCCCCAAAGCTGCCTGGTTTCCCCTGGCCCTGGCTGGGTCCCTGGGACTGGAGCTTCTGGCAGGGCTTCCAGCCCAGAGGCTGCCAGGATTCTGGCCCCAGCTAGGTCCCTGTGGCTGGAGCTGCCGGGGAGGGTACATGTAGCTGCCCGCTGCAAAAAAATTGGTCAGGCTGCATATGGCCCACAGGCCACATGTTTGACATGCTTGGTCTACAACAAGGGGTTCAGATGTGGGGAGGTGCTGTTAACTGGATGTTCAAGTAAAGAAAACATGGGATAAAGAAAAGATGACTCCGAGAGACTATTAAAGCACAGGGCTAACATATATGAAGGGACGGCTCTATTAGAACCTGAGCAAGGAATAGCTACACATAATTAATTCATTGATTTAGAGGTTTGACCTTCATCATTACATTGGCTTTTGAGCTGGGTAGACAGGCCAGAATGAAGCAATTTGGTTTGTTTATTGCTTGGAAAGGAAAACATCTTGCCGTAAGTATTCTTATTTTCTAAGAAAACCTTAAATTAATTCATATAATCTCTTCTTGGAAGACTTGCAGAAATTATATATATATATGAATTACTTATTATATTACATTACTATATTACATATTATATATATTAATTACAGTATGGCTATGTCTACACGTGCCCCAAACTTCGAAATGGCCATGCAAATGGCCATTTCGAAGTTTACTAATGAAGCGCTGAAATGCATATTCAGCGCTTCATTAGCATGCGGGCGGCAGCGGCGCTTCGAAATTGACGAGCCTTGCCGCCGCGCGGCGCGTCCAGACGGGGCTCCTTTTCGAAAGGACGCCACCTTCTTCGACGTCCCCTTATTCCCATGAGCTCACGGGAATAAGGGGACTTCGAAGTAGGTGGCGTGCTTTCGAAAAGGAGCCCCGTCTGGACGCGCCGCGCGGCGGCAAGGCTCGTCAATTTCGAAGCGCTGCTGCCGCCCGCATGCTGATGAAGCGCTGAATATGCATTTCAGCGCTTCATTAGTAAACTTCGAAATGGCCATTTGCATGGCCATTTCGAAGTTTGGGGCACGTGTAGACACAGCCTATAAGAGATAAGATTAATGAATTTTACAGTATAATGAATTAATACATAATTATGGTGGAAGTTGATACAACCAAATACATGGCCCCAACCCACCTTCCAAATTTAAGTTGATGGGTTCACTAACCAAAATATCTGTAAACACAAATATTTGAAGCTTTGTGGGAGCCCTAAACCTAGTGATTATTAGTCTTGTGACTTAATTCTGTTATCAGATCATTTGGTTTCCAGTTATACAAGACAGCTGGGAGGAGTTCAAGTTTTATTGTCAATCATACATGCTCTATAACATGTCTAAAAACATGTACAGATACACAGGTATTTTGTCAAAGGTATTTCTATAATCTGCATATTTAATTTTAATTTATATATATTTTTAAAGGACAGCATTAGGAACCACAGAAATCCATGTCAGAAAAATATGTCATAGCTTTAAACTTCTTTTTCCTGTGATTGCTCTGTTGATGGCACTGGCTCACCCGCTCTTTGGTTCAGTAGAAAAAAATATTTCACCTTTGCATCTAGTCATTTGTCAGAATGGGTGAGGTTGGGTGTGGATTTTCATAAGGCACTGAACTTGCGCTCTAGAGGGCAAGACATTTAAGGCGACATTAAGATACTTTTGTGCTTTCCCAATTCTAGAGTGTTCTGAGTGCTCCCTATGGGCCCAAGTTTTGGCATGCTCCATTGCCCGTTAGTCATGTGCCAGAGATGTACAGAAGTTCCACAGTGCTGTGAGCTGAGCTCTGCCCCGGCATACTCTATCTGCCTCAGCATGACCTCTATCCCTTATGGATGTCATCTATAGTGCTTGTTCTTGCGGAATCCTCCCCAGCCTTACACAGCACTTGCAGGGCTCTTTCACACTCCTCCAGCCCTCTTAAGTAGTATACAGTGGCCAAAATGGAGGTGAGGAACTCTCTCAATCAATCAACTGGGTCGACAACACAGATGCCAACTCATGAAGGTAAATGGCAAATGTTTATTCCGTATGTGACTGATGCTGCTTACCAGAGCCACGTTCTGCTCTCAGTCAAGGGGTTTCCCCTGTTTAATATATTGTATATGAGATCAAAATCTGGCCCAAAGGGTTTATTAAGTAAGTTGATTTATCTGTACTTTGCAGAAAAAGCTTATTCATTCACATAATTCATTCCTGCAAGAATCTTATGGATGATTTATCAATTAAATAGCTTCTCATGTGACAAGCAAAAAGGAATAATGTGTGATTGAATTAATTATGATATTTTGTGAGGAAATATCCTTTAAGTAGAGAGTCTGTTAGTAACTGTAAATGTGGGATCATGATAAATTTAGAAAAGCACCAAGATTTTTGCTCAATTAAAATGCTCTTACACAAATTAGTGGCTTTTTAACAAAGTCTAAAGCTGGGTTTCTGTAAAATCTTTGTACATTAAGTCTTAATTATTTCTCCCTGTCTTCCCAAAATATAGCATAAAACCACTTGTACAGGACTTTATATTCATAAAGTACATGACAAACAATAATTTAAGCCTCAAAACACTTCCACTAAGTAGGTGAGCAATTATTTCTGAAAAAAATACTTCACTAAGGCTACGTCTACACATGCATGCTACATCGAAATAGCTTATTTCAATGTAGCAACATCGAAATAGTCTATTTCGATGAATAACGTCTACACGTCCTCCAGGGCTGGCAACGTTGACGTTCAACTTCAATGTTGCGCAGCACCACATCGAAATAGGCGCTGCGAGGGAACGTCTACGTGCCAAAGTAGCACACATCGAAATAAGGGTGCCAGGAACAGCTGCAGACAGGGTCACAGGGTGGACTCAACAGAAGCCGCTCCCTTAAAGGGCCCCTCCCAGACACAGTTGCACTAAACAACACAAGATCCACAGAGCCGACAACTGATTGCAGACTCTATGCATGCAGCATGGATCCCCATCTGTGGCAGCAGCAGCCAGAAGCCCTGGGCTAAGGGCTGCTGCACATGATGACCATAGAGCCCCGCAGGGGCTGGAGAGAGAGCGTCAACCCCTCAGCTGATGGCCGCCATGGCGGACCCCGCTATTTCGATGTTGCAGGACGCGGATTGTCCACACGTGCCCTACTTCGACGTTCAACTTCGAAGTAGGGTGCTATTCCCATCCCCTCATGGGGTTAGCGACTTCGACGTCTCACCACCTAACGTCGATTTCAACTTCGAAATAGCGCCCAACACGTGTAGCCGTAACGGGCGCTATTTCGAAGTTGGCGCCGCTACTTCGAAGTAGCGTGCACGTGTAGACACGGCCTAAAAGAGTAAAGGAAGAAATTGTATTACAGAGGATTCCAACTGTTCCAGTTTTTTGACTCCCTTAAAGAAATGCAAACATCTTGAACTCAGCTCTCGCTGTAATGATTCCAAATGCAGTGCTCCCTCTATAGTTGGTTTCTGGGCAATCTCATTCATTGACACAACTTCAACTCAGATCAATTTAAAATATAATCTTAACCTGAATAGGACACATAGACGCTACTCAGTGCAAATAGAAATATTGCTGCTTCTATGAATAATTGTTACCCAGGGCAATATAACCCTTCATTATTGACTGTCAGACCACATTACTTCATCTATAGTGCTTTAACTTTAAAACCTAAAAATGTATAATACATATGCAACAAAGGTCAAAACAATCAAACAAACAAAAGACTAGCAGGTCTCATTTCCTAGTCAAGTGATCCATTTCCACTGTACAGTCATACTAATATATACTGCAATGTGACTTCTTAGAGAGAAAAAAGGCCAGATTCAATGATATACCAGTTAATCTGGGTTAACAGTGTCTTAGTAGGTGCATATGTGGAGTGAGTCGAAAACTGAGTTTGACCACTCAATGCAATTATTTTCCTTGTGGTACAGATTAGGCAACCAAGGCACAGAAGGTATGTGTATGCAGCAAAGAAAGACTCACGGTAGCAAGTCTTAGAGCCAAGGTCAACTGACTTGTGTTCACAAGGCTCATGCTGTGGGGCTAAAAATAGCATCCTAGATATCTGGGCATAAACTGGAATCCAAACTTAAATCCAGCCCAGGGAAGGCTACAGAAGGAACCAGTCTTGAAACCCAGATTTGAAATTAGTGGTACTTGATTTTAAGGGCTAAAATCTAATTCAATCAGCTAGAAAAAAATTCAATCAGCTAGAAAAAAAAAGTGCATTGCTTCATTCGTAATTGTCCAGTGTATTTTCTATAAGGCTATTATTTCCCTCTTATTTCCCACAGTGCTTGTGCAAGTATACTTAATGACCTAATATATTTGTTAGTTTCTAAAGTGCTACATGACTGCTTGTTACTAATATGGCAAAGTGAGAAGCTGATCTAATGTAACTAGGCATATTATGAGATGCTCCAAATATCGGAAACCCTTTCGCTCTGCTAAGCTGGGGTACCATGAATATGCCATAGTGACCAATGGGCAGGAACTTTAATATTTGGAAACAAAATCTAAAGATATGGTTCTAAGAAATATCCCCAAATCTTTATTCACTAGATTGCTCAGGCTCAGATTCTAGATGACTTTGGAGTGCAAGTCCCAGTGGAAGTCAGGCAAGAGTGTCACCCAATTCCTCACATTGGGTGCGTCTGCACTAGCTGGCTACTTCGAAGTAGCCGGCACAACGTCGAAATAGCATGTGTCGCTTCTACATGCGCCGTGTGCTATTTCGATGTTGAAATCGATGTTAGGCAGTGAGACGTCGAAATTGCTATTCCCATCTGAAGATGGGAATAGCGCTCTACTTCGACGTTCAATGCCGAAGTAGGGTGTGTGTAGATGACCCGTATCCCACTACTTCGAAATAGTGGGCTCCTCCATGGCGGCCATCAGCTGAGGGGTTGAGAGACACTCTGTCCAGCCCCTGTGGGGCTCTATGGTTGCTGCGTGCAGCAGCCCTTAGCCCAGGGCTTCTGGCTGCTGCTGCTGCTGCTGCTGCTGCTGCAGCTGGGGGTCCATGCTGCATGCAGGGGGTCTGCAACTGGTTATTGGCTCTGTGGATCTCGTGCTGTGCCAGCCGAGTGTGTCTGGGAGGGACCCTTTAAGGGTTTTGCTGGCCCCTTATTTCAACAGGGAGCTCTTGTGTGTGTGGACGCTCCGCATTGCCTTCTGGGGTGGCTCCTTTCGATGTTCTCCGTTGCTACTTCAACTTTGAACGTCGATGGCACCAGCCCCGGAGGACGTGTAGACAAGATGTGTAGAAGTAGCCTATTTTGATGTTCTTACTTCAAAATAGGCTACTTCAACATAGTAATAACAGAGTATTAACAGGTAATAACAGGGGTAAAGCTTTTATTTATAGATTTTGTTGTTATTGTTATTGTTCTGTTTCATGAGGATTTGCAGACCTTGAATCTCATCCTTGAACACAAGATATGAAGCAAGATCAAGCCTCAAAGCTAAAATCCATCTGCTGCTACCCGGATGTATATGGTTTGAAGTAGCAAACTTGGAAAAATCACCAAAGGGTACCTGGGCTATGGCACAATTGCAAATCAGAACGGCAACATCTACACTAGAAGCATCTGTCGACAGTAATCTCTGTCAACAGAGTAGTGACGATAGATGCCAGACTGCTCTGTCCTCTGTCGACAGAAAGGCTGACCAGAAGCTCTGCAAACAAAGCTGCCCCAGGAACCAGAAGCTTTCTCTGTCGGCAGAAGCGTCTACGCTGTATGCTTGTTGACAGAACTCTGTTGACAGAAGCGTTAGTCCTCAAATTTTTGAGGGATAACATTGTCGAGACAGAAGCAGAGTTCTGTCAAGACTTTGTCAACATAACTCTCTAGGGTAGACACAGCCTACAGGTTTGGGCAGGCTTGTCTGAGAGGTCTGCAATCTGAAGTTCACTGGAGATCAAGACCTATTTTGTAACAAAACCTGAAGTAAGATAACGTCTTCTGGTTACTGATTTTGTTACCAAAGTTTCATACAACACACTACAGGTTGAAACTTTCTAGTCTGGAACTCTCTTGTCCAGCGACATCAGTAATCCAGCATGATTTTAGTTGGTTAAACAACCAGTTATCATGGTCCCATAAAGTTTGTTTACAGCCACCAGTCCTGAATCTCAGTGTTCTGTGCTTTATTTAGTTGTATTTCACCTCTAAATGCCTTCTAAGAGCCTCATAAGCAGTGCAAGTGTTGGTAGTGATACTAGACAATATGGACTTCCCTGGTCCAGCAAATTTTCTCGTCTAATACCAGTCAGGTCCCAAGGATGCCGGATTAGAGAGGTTCAATCTGTACATAAATTTTTAGGCTGCAATTCCCCAGTGAAAAGAGACAACCCTTGGGACAGGGTGACTGTCTCCTTGAGGGCACTAATGAATAGTGGTCAGTCAACACCTCTTCTGTTGTGTGTCTGTTAACTCCTGAGACATTCTAGAGTGGATAAAGAACTACAGAAGCAGAGCTACATGCTGGGAGAGAGGAAGATGGTTGCAGAGGGATAGTTAAGGCTTAAGGGAAATGCAGGCTGCAGTTTCTGTAAGGACCTGAAAGAAGAAGGATTGGGTAGGACAGGATTCCCATCTTTCCCAGCCAATAGGGGAAATCTCAGAACTACGGAGTCCAGCAGGAGGCAGTCTACTTGCTGAACCCTCCTAGATCAAGTGTCAAAGGCCTGATGTGGGGAAAAAGGTTAGCTGGAGGGAAGGCTGGCTGAGGCTGTAATGGTGGCCTAAATTACAATTCTGGGTTGAACTGGAGTCTGGAGCTAAGTGTAGACACTGGGGGAGAAGAAGCTTCTTACTGAGTGGGGTAGGACTGATGACATTTGTACTTCACGTCATTATTTGAAGAGAGAAGCAGTTGTGGAGTAAAGGAGTACAAGAAAGGAAATTGAAGCAGAGCATCACAGAGCCATGACAAGTCAAAAGGGGTACGAAGGGGCAGACATGCCCAGGCTGGTGCCAGACTTCGCTGGACCCTAAGCAATGGGGGGTGGGCCTTTGCTTGGGGTCTCCTGGAAGGGGCAGGGCAGGGGGCTAGTCTCCCACTGTAGGCCCTGAGTTCTGCCCAGACCATACCATATTCTGGTGTCATTTTAAAGGGGTCTAGGCCTCCAGCTGCTGCTGCTGTGGTACTAGCAGCAGCAACCTGCAGCTGTGGATCTTTTTGAAATCACTGGGTCTTCAGGCATCTACCCCCTTTGCCCCTCCCCTGTCAGCAGACTTGGTCATGTCCTTTGACAACCATGCTTTCCACGCATCCTTTCCACAGTATTTTAGTGCAGGCTCTGGGCTGGCATAGGCCCTCTGGCTTCGAGTGACATTCATCTTGTTGTTTTTAAGGGCAAAGAAAAATGTTAGACTTGACGAGGATACAAACACAATCAGTTTTAAATAGCACTGCATTTAATTCTTCATCCCATGTTTGAACTCAGTCAAACCACTAGGATTTTTGGAAAAGCTTGTTATTTACTCATTGCTGTTTACCTGCCCTACTCGGTGCAATATGCTACGACTTAAATTGGGTGGGCGTCACTGACAGAAAGATATGCTCAGGGTCAGGGTACAGAGGTAGGTTAAAAAAAATCGATGTATCTGGCTCTAGGCAAAGCCTTCAGGGAGACCTTAGCAACCCCCAGAATGAAAAGAAAATCTGGGAGCTGCCAAGAAATCCTCAGAGACACATATTCTGTTTCTCCTTTTCACGTAGTCACTCATTCTGGGCCCCAGTTTTACCTCATAGACATTATGGACTTTTTGTCACTGACTGCACTGGACTAAAGATCTAGACAGTAGGGCTACATCTACACGTGAATGCTACATCGAAATAGCTTATTTCGATGTAGTGACATCGAAATAGGCTATTTCGATGAATAACATCTACACATCCTCCAGGGCTGGCAACGTCGACGTTCAACATCGACGTTGCGCAGCACCACATCGAAATAGGCGCTGCGAGGGAGCGTCTGCACGCCACAGTAGCACACATCGAAATAAGGGTGCCAGGCACAGCTGCAGACAGGGTCACAGGGTGGACTCAACAGAAGCCGCTCCCTTAAAGGGCCCCTCCCAGACACAGTTGCACTATACAACACAAGATCCACAGAGCCGACAACTGGTTGCAGACCCTGTGCATGCAGCATGGATCCCCAGCTGCAGCAGCAGCAGCCAGAAGCCCTGGGCTAAGAGCTGCTGCACACGGTGACCATAGAGCCCCGCAGGGGCTGGAGAGAGAGCGTCTCTCAGCCCCTCAGCTGATGGCCACCATGGAGGACCCCACAATTTCAATGTAGTGGGACGTGCAACAACTACACGGTCCCTACTTCGACGTTGAACGTCGAAGTAGGGCACTATTCCTATGCCCTCATGGGGTTAGCAGCTTCGACGTCTCGCCACTTAACGTCGATGTTAACATCGAAATAGCGCCCAACACATGTAGCCTTGGCGGGCGCTATTTCGAAGTTAGTGCCGCTACTTCGAAGTAGCATGCATGTGTAGACACGGCTTAGAAGTGCTGCATGTAGTAGAAGGGGGAGATTCTAAGCTTACTGGCTGCAATGAACATAAACATCTATCATGGATGATCTAGAGCGGGGTGGCCAACCTCTGGCTCTGGAACTGCATGCGGCTCTTTGTATTGGTGTAAAATGTGGGACTGGAGCAACAGGTGTCAACTGTCCCATGCGCCTGGGATGCTCCCTGCTGAACACTCGGCTCTGCCTGAGACCCTGCCCCAACTCCGCCCCTTCCCCAAAGCCTGCTGTGCTCTCACTCCACCCCGCTTTCCTCCAGAGACCCCTTCATGCTGTGAAACTGCTGATCATGGTGGCAAGTACCAGGGGACCTGATCAAGGGGGCTGCTGGTGGAGGGTGGGGTGAGGGGTGGAGCTAATGGGATTGTTGATGTATTACCTTGGCTCTTTGGCAATGTACATGGGTAAATTCTGGCTCTTTCTCAAGCTCAGTTTGGCCCCCCGATCTAGATATTGCTTGGTCCTGCTGTGAGGGCAGGGGACTGGATTTGGTGAGCTCTCAAATTTCCCTCCAGTTCTGGTGTCCTATGATTCTATATTCCTATTTGTTTCACTTGGCTTTGGATCATGCTAAATAAACTGAATATTCAATAGAGATCACAGAGCAGATCAGAGAGGAGAATTTACTCTTATTACTGTTTTTAAAATTTTCTCTTGAAATTCAGACTCTTCAAGAAAAGTGAAAGAAGAGGGTTTTGGTGTTTTTTTAGACTCCAAAAAGCTCCACATTTCCAGAACTTTGAGTTTTGTTGATGGGTTCTCTGAGCTAAAGCTTTACTTAGGTTTCACAAGGGATTTTTCAAGTCCTTGCAGTGATAATTCTAGGATATACAGGTCAACAGAAAAAAGTCTAGAAGCTCAAAGTTCAAATTTCATTAGTCTGGAACAGCAGCAGTGCAGTCCTGTGCCCTGCTTCTCTATTAATCAACAGAAAGCTTTCTCAGAAATATAAACTAAAATTAGAAGTGCCCCTGCTGTTTAATCTTCTCTTTATTAAAGGATGTCCCATTTCTTTTTAAAAGTGCTGTGTGTTTTGGAAGTGACTTGTTTTGTGTTTCATCCTGTGTGGATTTAATCATAAGACGAATCCACCAGAGCGCGGTACTTAAAATGAAGCAGCAATCCTTGACAGGACTAAAGGCTAGTGGTCAGTCAACATCTATTCTGTGGTGTGTGTGTGTTAACTCCTGGGACATTCTAGAGTGGATGAAGACCTAAAGAAGAAGAGCTACAGGTTGGTTCCAGGGGGATAGTTACCTGCAGTAACTCACCTGAATTATTTGGTCTAAATGAGATGGGAAGGAGGATCAAAAGGAAAGGATCCCTTTCCACAACTAAGCAAATCCCATGTTCAGTCTAGGACACTCCCAACATGGCTGAATTATTGTCCTGGGCACAAGTAACTTGGTTTCTTCTAAGCTACAGAGAAATAAAGTCAACACAGAGATATGCTACTTTTAAATAAACTGAGTTACTGCAAAAGGCTGTCAGCAGGTGAGCCTTGGCTCCAGAGACAATGATAGACTTCACTACAGTAAAGGCATGCGGCAAGCACTCTTTTTCAGGTGCAAGGGAAGGTACAATCAAGCCCTTTTAGGCTGTACAAGTGAATGAGGGCTGCAAGGACTGCCCCTGGCAGTAAGGTTGATGGGTCTGAGCTTAGCCAAGGGAACAGTGTGTTTCCATGGTTGCATAGGCAGCGGCCAGGAGACTGGCTGCACACTGTGTGTGTGTTGTCAGAAGAGAAAGCCAGGCAAAGGAGTTAGTTAAGTGCTACCATGACAGGACACAGGGTGAGACCATTTCATGGAAATAGAGGGTTGCAAAAAGGAAGATCTGAGGACTTCCAAGGAAGGAAACTGCTTACCGTGTGATTCTACTGTGTTCAGGCAAACTATATATTTTTTTATAAATAAACAATTTTACACCAATATACCTGCCTCATGTCTTCAATTTCTCATCCCAACAATCAACCCTGCACGACCACAAATAATGGTGAATCTCTGTGGCCAGTGGAGCAACAGTATTAATAATCTTGGGATCTGAATTTCTGCTAGAAACTGTTTTCAAGCAGGTATCTAAAAGTTACTTGATTTGCCTTGGCCTTTCTCTTAGGTCCATGGTAGTGAATTGTGAAATTTGTGTTGCCTTCTTGACCCAGGCTCCCCTGTGGTTAGCACTGGATAGCTATTATTATTCATAACACTAATTAACAATTATTACATATTCCCCACTAAAGACAGTCAAATTGTATTCATAATGATTTATTTGAATAATGTTTCATGTCAATTGAAGAATAATATTTCAAATCTTTCTGCATTAATCAGCTATATAGATGGCTGACTATTGTGGTATATATTCCTATGTACTTGAACATTTCTAGATCGTATTCAAACAAAACTTCTACTTTCTCTGGAAGGAATGGAGGGTAGGTCCACTGTATTGATCTTAACTAAATGTTTATATACTTGTGAAAAAATAATTGTTTTGAAAACTTATCATGCTAGCTTCCTGTGAATTGGCTAAGGGCTTGAGTGAGCCTCATTATCCCAAGAGAAGTTTACCAAATAAACAAACTGGAAAAAGCAATAATTTGCCCCTAAATTATTTCATTTATAGTTATATGCTACCCTGATTACTTGATATAACTATTCATAATAGTTAGCTGTATTGCCATGATGTTCAGAGGCCAAAATTAAAATTGAGCACCTTGTAAATAAACAGTAAACAAATGCTAAGCAGCTGGGGGGCAGGTATTAATGAAACAGACAAAGGATGGGAGTGGGATCACAAGTACAGAGCTTGGCCTAAAGTCATATTCCATGTTATTGGCAGAACCAAGAATGAAATCTATGTGCTCTGACTCCCAGTCCAGCACAACATCCCTCAGACCATGTCACTTAACAGCACAGAAAGAATTGGTAAATATTTTTACAAAAATGTTTTTTTTTTAAAGATGACTGTCACTGTAAACCAAAGCAGCAGAAATGTAGCATTTTAAAGACTAACAAAATGATTTATTTGGTGATGAGCTTTTGCGGGACAGACCCACTTCTTCAGATCAAGTTCATTTCCAACACAGACTCACATGTAAGTACAGAGGACCAAAAAAATCAAATAAGATAGAATGAAGGGGGTGAGAGGTGGAGGGATGTTAATTGTCTGTCTGAGATAATTACGAGCATCAAAGAAAGGGAAGCATGCCTTGTAAAGTGTGAGGTAGTTCATGTCTCTGTTCATACCGTGTGTTAATGTGTTGAATTTGAATATGTACTCTAACTCAAAAATCTCTCACTCTAATCTGTTGTTAAGTTCTCTGTGTTCCAGGACATAAACTCTCAGGTCTTTAACAGAATGGCCCATTCCACTGAAGTGTTCACTGACCAGCTTATGTGTATTGAGTTTCTTGATGTCTGCTCTGTGTCCATTTATTCTTTGGCAAAGGTTTTGCCCAGTCTGTCCAATGTACATAGTGTCAGGGCATTGTTGGCACATAATGGAAGTGCACGAGAATGTGCCTTTTATCTTGTAACTAACATGATTAGGTCCAGTGATGGTATCCCCATAATACATATGTGGACAAAGTTGGCAGCAGGGTTTGGTGCAAGGAAGAGTTCCAGAATTAGTATTATTGTGGTATAGGCTGTGATTGCTGATGAGAATCTTTCTCAGGTTAGGAGGTTGTCTATAGGAAAGGACAGGCCTATCACCTACAGCCTTCTGGAGTGTAGCGTCCTGAACCAGAATAGGTTGTAGATTTTTAATGATGCATTGCAGGGGTTTGAGCTGGGGGCTCTCGGTAGTGTGTCACTGTAAGACTTCCTAATTAAACATCACAATATAAGATTTGCCTTGCAGCTGGTTAATAAAAAGTGGAATCCCACCTTCAGTATTGGACAGTACTTGGAAGGAAAAAACAAAGTATTAGACAAATTAAATGTAAGGAATGTGCCAGCAGGAGCTCAATACTGCTGAAGGACTCACCAAGGATTTGGGGAATGTCTCTTTCAGAGATCATTTGCATGAAAATGCAAAGGTGTACATATGTAATGCCTTGTAACAAAGCCTGATAGGAGCAGGTGAAGCAATGAGGTTTTGTCTATTGTAAACAACATGTTGTAAAGTCACAATTTATGACATCACCCAATGTAAGAATTGTAGAGTCTCACCAATGCCTGAAGTTGTTGTTGGGGTACAGGGCAGTCATCACTGCTGCATAAGATATGGATTGCAGAGGGCTCCCTCTGTCTAAGCATTGTAAGGAAAAAAGGAGGGGGAGGGATAGTGGTTGAACCAGCTGTCTGGAAGCCTTTTGGCTGTACAGCTGTAAGGCTGGTTTGACTAGTTCTTTCCCTGGCTGTTCAAAGGTAGACCTAAAGACAGGTCTATAGTTATTCTGTGAGAATCCACCTTGATGGATATTGAGATGCTGTGGCTAGGCCCAGAGCAGAATGGCATTGTGAGCTGAAATCACTGGTAGCTGAAGCTATGGTGAACTGGAATCACAGGGTTTTACCTACAGCAAACCACAAGGATCAGCTACAGGCTGGTAGGCACGACTGGCAGACGGCTGGTAGGAGTGACTGGTGGGTAGCTGGTGAGGCAGCTGGCAGGGAGCAGGCAGAATGCCGAACCACTGCAAAGGTGGCATTGCCTCAGGTTCAATGAGGCAACGCATCCAGGTGATGTGTCAGGGCCTGCATGAACTGGACAGAGTTGTAAGTGGGGCATTTGAAGGGGGTACACAGAAAGTTTGGGAGTCTGGATTGGCTGTTTACGGCATTGGATTGGAACTCCCACATATTAGCCGTGTCTACACGTGCACGCTACTTCGAAGTAGCGGCACTAACTAAGTAGCGGCCACCCTGCATGTCCCTCAGCCATCCAAACCAGCCACCCCACCTGCGATGGCTGCCCGGCAGCCCCCCCAGCGCCCCAGGGGATCCCCCCCCAAGGGGAGCCAGGGCAGCCAGCCCAGCCAGGCGGGCAGCCAGGCTGGCAAGCGGCAGCGGGGCCCCTCCTGGACGGAGGCCGAGCTGCGGGACCTGCTGGGGCTCTGGAGCGAGGAGGAGGTGCTCCAGGTAACGGGGAGCAAGAGGCGGAACGCGGATGCGTTCGCTTGGCTGGCCGATGGCCTGGCTGCCTGGGGTCACCCTGCCCGCACTCCTGATCACGTCAGGAGGAAGGTGAAGGAGCTGCGGCAGGGTTACTCCCGGGCCCAGGATGCAGCCAGCCGATCTGGGGCCGTCCCCATCACTTGCCCCTTTTACAGGGAGCTCAGGGACATCCTGGGCCCCCGGGACACCTCCTCCCCTCCGGCCACCCTTGATACTTCGGCCGACGAGCCCCAGCAGGCCCTGCAGCCGGAGTCCGCCCCGAAGGTAAGCCCCGCACCCCAGGGGCCCCCCCCGGAGCCCACCCCTGGGACATCGCGGCAGGAGGAGGAGGAGGAGGGGGGCTCCTCCTCCGCAGAATCCGGGCTGCAGATCCTCCTCCTGCCATCCCGGAGCAGCAGCCGGACTTCCCCCCCCCGGGGATCTCTGGACCGTGGGAGTGGACCGACAGGTATGTACCCCCCTCTGGTGTACACCCCTGGGCTTGAGGGGAGGGGGGTAATAGATATGTGTCCGGGGCCCCCCACATGCTCACATGGCCATGGCCCCAAGGACAGCAGGGCAATGTCCCTCACAGCAGTGCATCAGCCCCTGCCCCCTCCCACCCTGCACGACAGTGCCATGCCCCATCCCCGGGGCAGGGGGGAGCGGAACCTCAAGGGGCCCCCGGGAGGAGGGGGTGGGACACCCCGCAGCAGCAGCAGCAGCAACAGCAGCAGCAGCATGTGATGGAGTCGGGGGAGTGCAAAAGGGAGACTCAGGCTAGATATGAGCAACAAGAGCCGAATAGCTCCCAGGGGCAAAGGATGATCCTGGGGCTACAGCTGGCAGGTGACACCTCTGCCCTGAACAAAGAGGAGGGAGGAGCTGAGCTGGCTTGGAATCGGGGGGGGAGGGCGGGGGCCACAGGTAGAGGCTAGGGGAAGGGAGACCTGGAAGGCAGCCAGCCTGAGGAGGGGGAAAGCTGCATCCCAGAGGGGCACCCCTTGGGGTCTTCTCCCCAGGACAGGTTGGAAGGACTGTCTCTTCCGACAGCTGGTGCTGTCACTCCTGGCAGAAACTGGGCATCTGTGGCCTAAGAAACCTCTCCTGTCAGACCCTGCGGAGTGAAGTGAGAATCGCTCCCACCAGGGGACGGGGTGCAGTGCAGGGGGACCCCTGAACCCCATCCATCACAGAAGCATCTCCCGGGGACGGGGATGGGGAACCTGCAGCAAAGGGCTGGGGGGAAAAAAGGCCACTGCTCGGGGCCCACACTAACGCCTGTCTCCATTCTTCTTCCCCCCCTCCTCTCCTGTGTCCCGCACCTGCACCATCAGAAGGACCGGAAGAGAGCGCTGTTGAGGCATCAGCGGTCCCAGAGAGCCCTCTGGGGCCATCGCTCCAGGCAAGCCCCTTGGCCGAGGACCGACCGGCCCCACGGCGGGCTAGACGGCGGACCCCGCACCACCACCAGCCGACGGCGACGGACCCCCAGCTGCTGGCCATCCACCGTTGGCAGCTGGAGGTCGCAGAGCAGCACCTGCAGCTGCAGGAGCGGGCGCTGGCCTGGCGCCAAGAGGCATGGGGGGCCTACATGGAGACTTTCAACCGCCTGGTGGACTACCTGGCCCCCCATGACACAACGACCGCCGCAGCGCCCGACGTGCCTGCTCCACCCGCCGCACCACCAGCTGCTCCGCCTGTCGCCGTCCCGTCCGCTGTCGCCCCGCCACCCACCGCTGAAGGCCGGAGCGCCGAGGGACCCCTGGAGCCAGCTGAGACTCGCCGGGCATATCTTCCGGTCCGGCCCGCCCCCAGCCAGCCCCGGAAAGGGCTGCGGCCGCGGCGGGGCTCCCGGCCGCCACGCCCAGTGCCGGACTTTAGGGGCGAGGGGCCCAGGACGTGGGCCCCCCCCTTGTATATAGTTGGAACTTATTATTTTGTGCCCCCCATTTGCCCCGTCCCCCCCATATAAATAGTTCTCCCTTTTATCCTCCCTGGTTTTCTTTTTATTACTGAGCACACTTTTTTCTTACTATTGTTTTATTTGTACGTATTACTTTGGTTCCACACGTTGTATATAGTTTGTTCTTGTTTTATATATTTATAGTTAAAAAAAGAGTTCTCAAAGAAAAAGCAGTTTAAGTTCAGCCACAAGTGCGTGCTGTCATTTGTCGAGGAAAAGTGGGAGGGGGGTGTGGTTGGGTGCTCCATGGTGTGGGCGTTGGGGCAGGAGTGTGGTGGCGGAAGGGGCGGGCAGTGGGGGGCCTGGCAGAGTTCACCCAGCGGCCTCATCATCGAAGTGGGCCCGCAGGGCCTCCCGGACCCGGGTCCCTTCAGGGTCCACCTGCCGACTGGGGGCAGCGGGTGGCTGCACGTCGGCCCTGCCAGCCTCCACAGCCCAGCCCTGGAAAAAGGCCTCCCCCTTGCCCTCCACCAAATTGTGCAGGGCGCAGCAGGAACCCACAATCAGGGGGATGTTGTTGGGGCCCGCATCCAGGCGGGTCAGGAGACATCTCCAGCGTCCTTTCAGGCGGCCAAATGAGCGCTCCACCACCTGGCGCGCGTGGTTCAGGCACTGGTTGAAGCGCTCCTGGCTAGCGGAGAGCTGGCCCGTGTACGGGTGCATGAGCCAGGGCCGGAGGGGGTATGCCGCATCTGCGATGACGCAGAGGGGCATGGTGGTGTCCCCCACAGGGATCTCCCGCTGGGGGATGTAGGTCCCCACCTCCAGCCAGCGGCACAGGCCCGAGTTCCGGAAAACCCGGGCGTCGTGGGTGCTGCCAGGCCAGCCCACATAAACGTCCTGGAAACGTCCCCGGCTGTCCACCAAGGCCTGGAGGACCACAGAATGGTAGCCCTTGCGATTCAGGTATCGTTCTCCACTGTGATGCGGGGCGCGGATGGGGATGTGAGTCCCATCCAGAGCCCCGAAGCAGTTGGGGAAGCCCAGGGTGGCAAAGGCCGTGATGGTGGCATCTGGGTCCCCCCACCTCACGAGCCTGTGCAGGAGCATGGCGTTGATGGCATGCACAACCTGCAGGGAAAGCACATGGGACAGCACCAATGAGGGGTGAGCAGGGTGTGCGTGGCCCTGCCCTGCCCTCCCCCGCCCTCCTCTGCCCTGCCCTGCCCTCCTCTGCCCTGCCCTCCCCCGCCCTCCCCTCCCCTCCTCTGCCCTGCCCTGACCTCCCCCGCCCTCCCCTCCCCTCCTCTGCCCTGCCCTGCCCTCCTCTGCCCTGCCCTCCCCCACCCTCCCCTCCCCTCCTCTGCCCTGCCCTGACCTCCCCCGCCCTCCCCTCCCCTCCCCTGCCCTCCTCTGCCCGGGCCCCCCTCCCCTGCCCTACCCTCCCCTGTGGGTTCTCTTACCTCCATGAGGAGAGCCCCGACAGTGGCCTTGCCGACACCAAACTGCTGCCCCACGGATCGGTAGCTGTCGGGAGTGGCCAGCTTCCAGACAACGATGCCGACCCGTTTCTCCACTCTGAGAGCACGCCGCATGGCGGTGTCCTGGTGCCTGAGGGCAGGGGTGAGCCACTGGCACAGCTCCATAAATGTCTGCCGGCTCATCCTGAAGTTCCTGAGCCAGCAGTCGTCGTCCCACTCCCCAAGCACCAGCCGCTCCCACCAGTCGGTGCTGGTGGGGTAGCTCCACAGCCACTGGCATGTGAGGTGGGGGGGGGGGTGCTGCAGGGTTGGGGGTTGAGCCCTGCTGCCCTGGGGGCAGCTCCTCCTCCAGTGTAGCAAGGAGGTGCTCAGCTGCCTCCCACATGGCATGGATCAGGGCAAGCCCTGCTCCTGCCGGGAGGGCTGGGTGGACCTCTGGCTGCTGCTGCTGCTGCTGCTGCTGCTGCTACTGCTGCTGCTGCTGGGGGTCCATGACTGCGTCGCCCGGGGTCTGTGTGCCTATGGCTCCTCAGACCGCGTGCTGTGCAGGCTGAGTGTGTCTGGGAGGGGCCCTTTAAGGGAGTGGCTAGCTGTTGCCCCGGAAGCGCTAGTCCACCCTGTGACCCTGTCTGCAGCTGTGCCTGGCATCCCTATTTCGATGTGTGCTACTTTGGCATGTAGACGTTCCCTCGCTGCGCCTATTTCGATGTAGGCTTCACGTGTAGACGTAGCCATTGAATCCTGCCTTGGTTGCTGCTGATTCCTTCCGGCAGAAGGGCTACATACACAATGAAGTAGATGGCTAAAAATTCTACTGTCTAGAAGTTAAGACACAGCTGATAGAGGTCTGTTTAGCAGGAAGTTCAGAATTCAGCTACTCGGTATTCCAGTGCTCTTATTATCAAAGAGACAAGAAATTTCACTTCATATAACCACTTAACCCTTCTGCCATTTAGACAATCTGTCTAATCAGATGAGGTAAAGGAACAATTACTTTTAAACTAGGTGAGCAAATTAGGGTTTACGAGAATATGCACACAAGAATGAAATTACACAGAAATGTACAAGGGAGCAAAATTACCATAAATTGGCAGATTCTCAAATGGTGTAAGTTGTCAGTAGAGCTATGGCAGTTTGTGCTGGATGAGGATCTGCTTCCGAATATTTAAGAGATGTGAATATTTACTGTTGCTATTCCCTGACTCCTTTAATCCAAGTTATTTTTGGTAATGGTGAGAAATGGCTGAGAGAGCTGAAGAATGAGCACCTCTTGATATTCCTTTAATAATTGAATACCAAAAAATTCACACCAAAAGAGAGTTAAAGGTTGGAAGTGTGTTTCAGTGCATTCCAGCTAATGCCTTTCTTCCAAAAATATTACATTTCTTGAATAAAATTCTACACCTTTCAGGGAAAACAGCATAACAGGGAATGAACAGTTACGGAACATAGCCAGTTCCACAGTGCTGTAAATAGAGTGATGGATTATGTATCAGTTTCAAAATGTCTGGAAATCTTTAACTGTACATGTCCTGAATATGTAGACTCTGGATTTTTCAAAGCTATGGAATTTTTGTGAAGACAGTGTGATACCATTCTAGGGGGATTAGCTGGATTAATTGGTAACCCAGTTGCAAGATGAAATCTTTACTTTTTTTTAAAGTGGAAGGTTTTGCTTGTTTGGCATTTATTTATTTATTTATTTATTAGAAAATTCCCAAAGGTTTAAATTGGGCTGGAAATAAATAGTCAAAAACAGTAAAAAAATTGGTCAGTCGGCTGACTGAGAGCTGGTACAGTCCTAGTCCTTAATGTACAATGAGTTATACCATCGTAACCAGTCCCAAAATTTTGTGCTGCTCAGCATACTCCCTATGATTTGGACCCATGGTATAGAGACTCTAGAAGAATTCCACAGAGACTTTAACAATCTGTACCCCACCATCAATTTATGCCTCGATTACTCCATGCAAGAGATACATTTCCTGGACACTACAGTACAAATCAAGGATGGCCTGATTGGTACCACGCTCTACCAGAAACCCACTGATCGCTATACTTACCTACACCCTTCTGACTTCCATCCTGCCCACATAACTAGATCCATTGTTTACAGTCAAGCCCTGAGGTACAATCACATTTGCTCCGATCCTACAAAGAGCAAAAACTACAAGATCTTTACCAAATATTCATAAACCTGAATTACCCACCAGGAGAAATAAAAAACAAATCGACAGGGCCAGACAAATACCCAGAGACCAGCTACTCCAAGATAAGCCCAAAAAAGCCAAGAAGAGAAAGCCACTGGTCATCACTTACAGCCCCCAACTCAAACCACTGCAACAAATTATTAAAGACCTACAACCTATCCTCAATCAGGATGCCACACTCCAGAAGGCCCTAGGTGACAGGCCTGTTCTGTCCAACAGGCAACCTCCCAACCTTATGAGGATTCTCTCCAACAACCACAGTCTATACCTCAGGAACACCAGTCCTGGAACTCTTTCTTGCAACAAAGCCCGCTGCCAGCTTTATCCACATATCTTTTCTGGACATACCATCACTGGACCTAACCAGGTTATTCACAGAATCAAAGGCACATTCTCATGTTCCTCAACTAACATCATATATGCCATTATGTGCCAACAATGCTCAAATGCTTTGTATATTGGACAGACTTCAAGCTCCCTTAGACAAAGAGTTAAGGGGCACAAAACAGACATAAAAACACTCCTAATCCACAAACCTGTCAGCCAGCATTTTAATGGAGTGGGCCATTCTGTTAATGACTTAAGAGTTTGCATGTTACTGAAGAAGAATTTTCACAACACTCTAAAAAGAGAGACTGCTGAACTCTCTTTTATATTCAAATTCAACACATTAACACATGGTTTGAATCAGGATGGGAATTTTCTGAGTCACTATAGGGGCTCATTTGCATACTTGGTTTAATCTAATTCTTGACTCCCCCCACCCCTCTTGTGCCCCTCTACTCTCTGATTTGCTCACCTTGATAATTTTTTTTCTGATTTTCCATCTTGATTGCTGTTTTTGGTTCTCTGTGCCTTAAATATTGAGTTTGTTCTGGTATGGCTATGGTCTGAAGAAGTGGGTCTGTCCCACGAAAGCTCACCTAATAAATTATTTTGTTAGTCTTTAAAGTGCTACTTGACTACTTTTTTGTTTTGATAGTATGTAAACTAGCATGGCTCCCTCTCTGTTACTATTCCCTATGTGAAATAAGGACAACTGGTTTTGTAAAGCAAGAGGTTATTGAAGTATAAATTAACCACAATGACTCACCAGTGATTCTCAACTACAGGCAAATTAGGAACACCTTAAAGATACACCATGCAATCTTCTTTTCTGAGAGTGCTGTCAGTCAGTTTTTATTAGTGCTATGTGATGTGAACATGTTCCCCAGCAATTATAGTGGAAACCCCCTCCCAGTTCATTTTGCATATTGTGTTATACAGCTATAATCAGCGATGAATCAACACAGCAACATGATCTCCTCCCACTCCCTTGAATTTTGGTGGTTTGAATAAAATAGAACACTAAGCAGAATCACTCCTGGGATTTGTTTTCACACACCCAAAACCAGACTGATAAAGATTTGCAAAACCAAGTCTAAATCCTGGCCTTCTCACTCCATTTCCAGTAAGAACAATGAGTCCATACTGACCTGGGTTCCACTGGGGGCTTCTTTGCCTCAGCAGGATATGATGGGAAGACGCATTGTATCCCATTATCTGTCCATAGTACCATCTACCCATCACACAATGTTTTATTAGAACAATGTAGAATCATGAGACCATTCTGAAAGGCTACTTACTCAGAATCCAGTCACAGCTTCCATTTCAAACACCTGGCGGGCATGGAGATAAATGAAGAAAACAGCTTGATTTGCAGTGATTCACACAAATGTCTGTAGTTTGTTGGTTACAGCCAGCAGCACCTGCATAGTCACAGTATTTTTGTTTGAAATTCAGAACACCATTATTCCATGAAAGTGCTTTGATGGCTAGGTGGGTGGAATGAACAAATCTCAGGTCATGACTGGGGAGCCAATACGCTGAAGCTGATCTTTAGGTCTTGGAACTTTTATTATAAATCTGCTAGCATGGGCTGGCTCAGGGGTCAACAACCCTTGGCATGAGTGCCACTCTGGGCATGTGAGACAATTTTCTTTGGCATGCAAGGCAGGAGCCCAGCCTCGTCCCTTCTCCCCACATGCAGCCAGGAGCTTGCTCAAAGCCATGCCACCTGCGGATTAACAAAATCCAGCTAACGCTGCCAACCACCACCTAAGCAGTAAAGCTCTGCATCTTCATCTATTTATTAATGAAACTGTTGTAAATTGGACTATTAGTGACTTTAAAAAATATCACCGGCACTCAGACCATACCAAGAGGTCAAAGGTCAAATATGGGCACTGTGCCTCCAACAGATTACTGATCCCTGGGCAGTATATAGGATGGCTTACTTTTATTGTATGGCCTAACAACGCAGATTTTTAATTAGCATGGCAGTCATTTACAGAACATATTCAAAGAAACATCTGATCACATTTGTATATAAATAAACTGCTCTCTCTTTAGGAGCTAGGCTTTTAAGAATGTGAAGTTATTCTTTAAATCTGATTTAATTAGTTTACTTTTGAAAAAAATGTATCAGATGGATGTGAAAAGGTCATTAGAGCCGTGTCTACACGTGCACGCTACTTCAAAGTAGCGGCACTAACTTCGAAATAGTGCCCGTCACGGCTACACGTGGCGAGCGCTATTTCGAAGTTGAAATCGACATTAGGCGGCAAGACGTCGAAGCCGCTAACCCCATGAGGGGATGGGAATAGCGCCCTACTTCGACATTCAGCGTCAAAGTACGGCACATGTAGACGATCCACGTCCCGCAACATCGAAATAGTGGGGTCCGCCATGGCGGCCATCAGCTGAGGGGTTGAGAGACGGTCTCTCTCCAGCCCCTGCGGGGATCTATGGTCACCGTGTGCAGCAGCTCTTAGCCCAGGGCTTCTGGCTGCTGCTGCTGCAGCTGGGGATCCATGCTGCATGCACAGGGTCTGCAACCAGTTGTCGGCTCTGTGGATCTTGTGTTGTATAGTGCAACTGTGTCTGGGAGGGGCCCTTTAAGGGAGCAGCTTGCTGTTGAGTCCGCCCTGTGACCCTGTCGGCAGCTGTGCCTGGCACCCTTATTTTGATGCGTGCTACTTTGGCATGTAGACGTTCCCTCACAGCGCCTATTTCGATGTGGTGCTGCCCAACGTCGAAGTTGAACGTCGACGTTGCCAGCCCTGGAGGATGTGTAGACGTTATTCATCGAAATAGACTATTTCGATGTCGCTACATCGAAATAAGCTATTTCGATGTAGCGTGCACGTGTAGACGTAGCCTAGGTGTTCTATTGTTCCTTCAATGTTGCTAAGAGGAATGGTACTTAAGGCAAGCCTCCATCAAAACAGAGGGGTTAGGACCTGTGGTGAATGGAAGGGGATAAGACAATTTTCTGACATACTAGCCATTCAGATAGCTAAAGTACTTAACCCTAAATTCCTTGCCTGTAAGGGTTAAAGCCACAGACAGTGAGCCCTAGTGAGTCCCATAATTGCTTACGGAAGTAGGTAGTGAGTTAGCAGGAAGCCAGGGCAGCCAATGGAAACAAAGTATGGGCTTTTGAATCGGAAGCAGCAGCCTCCTGCTGAAGTTGTATGGCCAGAGCTGAGCTTCTGGAAAGACCTGTAAGGAGCCAGGGAACCAGGTATGGAGAATCCAGTCACATCCATGCCCAAGGAAGGGCTAAGTCTTGAAACTACAGATATGTTAGCAGAACAAGTAAAGTTTAGTCAGGGGTGATCAGGCTATTTTCTTTATTTTGGAGTTTGGTGGACTTCTCTTTGCTGAGCGCATTTAGCTGCCCTCTTACATTATAACTTTCCAAGCTGAAAATCAGAGAAGCAATGCTCTGTGTTTTTAATCCTTTTCTCAATTGCTCTGTAACACCTAGCAACCAAGCAATGTTTCATCAAATGTGTTTTCTTTTAGTTTTAAATTTAAAAAAAAAAAAACTTTTAAGAACTTGATTTGATTATTGTGTCCTGGAAGGCAGGAGGTTTTGTGTGCAGTTGCCTAAGACTGCACAGCCATTCTCCTAAGAAAAACTAAAATTTCATTTTCAGCTGATTTCAGCAGCTGGGTTTCAATTTTCCTAAAGAAGGAGGGTTAAAGGATCTTGAGGGTCCCCCATACGAAGGAATGCCCAAGTATGCCCTACTGGGTTCTCAGAGGCGTTTTGCATTTGGGTGGTGGCAGTGATACCAGTCCAAGACTGAGGACCTGTAGCCTTCAGGAGTTTTTAGTACAAGCCCTCAGTGGCAAGGTGTTTTAAAGTTTCTTGAGCATCCCCACCTTCTGCACTCAAAGTGCTGGAGTGGGAAACAGCCTTGACAGGACTTTGATTGATTAGTCACTGCCTGCCACTTCTAAAAGGGACTGAGCTCCCACTCCACCATCTTTGCCAGAAGAAACATCATGTCTTCACTGTTTTCTATTCTCTCAAATTGATGTCCACTGCATTGTTCACTGAAGGAAATTATGGCGGCTTAAGATATGGATGTTAAATCATGTATGGATTGAAGTAGAGGATGTGTCAAAACCCTCTATTGTGCACAGTATTTACCCATGATTCACAGTTTGGTCATGGAAGTATGCATCTGAGAGCCTGGAATAACCAATGGGTTTAAACTCTACACTGAATCTATATCTGGTATGGTATGCCAAGGTAAGTTGTTCCTTGAAACAAAAGGAAAGCATCATTTAGCATCCCTTGATTTCACATTTATTCTTATTCATAGAGTCAGGTACTGATTCCATATTTAAGCAATGACTAAGAATGTTTTTACCTCATCTCATCATCTTGAAAGACATTTCTACCTGCTTGATGCATGGCATATGTGGGCTCCCGCCTGGTATAATATCGCAGTCAGACTATATGGCCCTGCATGCAGATGTAAAGTTATACCACTAAATCCAGTTATACCAAGTGGAGCTCATTAACACCATGGCAGAAAGATAAAAGGGTATAAGCATAGTTCTGAGACTAAAGACAAGCACAGGAAAACATTGTGAGGCGAGGACCCCTGGGAGTAAATATATCAAGAGGGTGATAAGGAACTAAGATTTATGTTGAACTGTTTTTAGGTATAGTCCTACCAGAAATTTAGGAAGCTGAATTGGAGGCCAATTCCAGGAAGGGGAAGAATTGAATAAGACCCAAAATTTATGTTCATGAGTCCTTTAATTGTTGCAGAATATAGGCCCTTCCTCTCTGTACTTTGTACCATAATTGAGATTTCCAGACAGCACCAGAGATTTTCTTCACAAAGGGAGACTATGGAGGATATCCTGAAACAGGAATGAGAGAGCCAAGTTTAGGCTGCAACCCAACAGCCAGGCAAGAAGCCATGCAGGTGGGGGCGGAATGGAGAAGAAACTTGTGACAGGTTTGTCACTGGGCACTGCAGTCCATAATCCATGTCACCTTGTGTGCCTATGGATCCTACAGTTATTTGTGGCTTCCAGCATGTTCCCTCTCCCCTCCCACTCATAGGAGATAGTGAGCTATTCCATGAGATGAAATGAGCTATTTTCTTCTAGGATGACATGGTCAGGCCTAAGCTGTTTCCATGAGGCATCTCACAGAATCTTTTTATGAGAAAAAAGCCGTCTCATTAAGGCCAGAGCACTAACCAGAATATATTTTCTAAATTACCAAAACCAGCATTTTCTTTTTTCACAGCCAGAACCCTGGCACTCAGAAGAATTTCTGGGGCATTTCACACATCCTTTAGATAAGTCACTGTAATCTAATTTCTGTACCTGCATATATATAATGCAGTTTGAGATTTAAAGCACAAGGATCTCCATAACTAGCAGTTGAATAGTAGTTAAGGACTTCTAAAACTGACTAAAAATAAAATCCCTTTAACACTGACTTCCCTGCTGGAAGTTTAACATTTAAAATGTGTAGTTCTGCTTGAGTCTAGTTTGACTGGCAAATGTCAGTCCATTTTCAATTATCTCCATTTTTGACACCAACTTATCTTTTCCTTGAGGACACAGAAGGTTTCATATCAGTGTCAGTGAGATCCGTGGGCATCTTGAAAAAATAACTGAAGTTTGATTTAGGTAACTGTGATCCATAAACCCACTCAATGCCAGCTAGCAAGGGGGTTACAAGAATCTTGTGATCCTGGTCAGCAGGGCCAACAGCCACTTCAGGCCCAGAGACAAGGTGGAGGGGTGCCTGGAAAGGGTGGGGCTTAGGGCAGTCATCCCTCCCCCCACCCATGCTCGCTCACAGCCACGCGCAAAGCCGTGGCACAGAACTACCACAGAGTTTCAGTGGGGCCTGGAGCTCCGGCCACCGTTGCTGCTATTGCAGAAAGCACCTGAGATTTTCTTCACAAAGGGAGGCTATGGAGGATATCCTGAAACAAGAATGATAGAAAGAAGTTTAGACTGCAACCCAACAGCCAGGCAAGGAGCTGTGCAGATGGTGGAGGGGTGGAGAAGAAACTTGGGAAGGAATTGTCACTTGGCTCTACAATCCATAATCCATGTCACCTTGTGTACCTATGGATCCTACAGTTATTTGTGGTTTCCAGAGCATGACCTCTCCCCTCCTGCTCTTGGGGAGATAATGGGATATTCTCTGATCGTGGTACATACATTCTGATTCACCCAAAATATCAAAAGACATCTTATATTTCACAAAAAATATGAATAACCACTGTGACCCCTGCTTTTATTTATGTACAGAGGATGTATGCATACTGAAAATATACTCCTAGCATGTGGGTCCACACAGAGTTGACAACCAAGATTCTGACAGGTAAAGGATGTCTCTTCTCTTCTCTGCCTGCTTCTAAATTAAGCACTGTAAGGTAATATAAGGTAAGCACCCCTTATATACAAAGTCAGTGAGAGAGACGGGAAATCTGTAAGAAGTCAGCACATGAGAAAATAAACATGGGGACTTTATCCTGACTCTGGGTGCAAACAATAAACTTGGGAGAATGTAAGAGGTTAGGCAAGGAAGACACGTCTTTATCTTGCACTCAGGAAATAATAGGACAGCCAGATTACATGGAATTACAATAGTCCCTGGCTGAAATGCTGCAAAGGATACCGGGGGAGAGGAACTTCTTTAGGCAGAAGGATGGCCTGTTCCATTGTGTTTAAATCCAACTTTTGGATGAACTTTTGCCAGTGATCTTGTTTTGTCTATTATTGTAGCTGAGTGCTGTGGTATGATCCAAGGTGTTCCTCTTGAGTCAAAACATTCAAGCTGGTGTGCACTTGGTTCTCTTGAGAAGAGCAAACCTCCCTGGTATTTCTGTGTGTTCTGTGGCAGAGGGGCCCGATGCTCAAGTGGAGCCTTTCAATGGGGGCTGGCATGCACCTACTGTTAGCCTGTAAGGCAAAGCAAAGGGTGGCATAGCCAAGAAGAAATTGTTTGGGTGGCTAACAAGCAGTTGGTGTCAGGGAGCTGACTCTCAGTTAACCACAAACAAGTCTTCATCATGCTGAAGGTTAAGCACAGTCCTGAGCTCCCTGAGAGCTGTCACAACAATTTACCAAGTATTTGACAGAGAGTTCAAAAGAAGTGGTTCTTTAAATTCATTCCTTTGGGGAAAATGACAGTTACGGTAAAATCACTGACAACATTTGATATTAGAATATCTTATGAATCTCTCTTTTGGGGTTAGAAGAGCCATCTACACTGTCATTCAGAGCGTTTGTCAGAGGCCGTCTAGAAAGTGCCAGTGTTATGAGGGTTGACAATACCTCTTTCAATTTCATCTTTGTTTTGTAAGAATATCCATAAGAAGATTTATTCTTTGTGTTTACAGAATGTTTGGACATTTTTCTTCACCCGAAAAAAAATGGAGCTTGTGAAATCAAGAATGCTAAAGCCAGGCTTGCAAGAGACAGATGTTGGGCAAGTTTTCTCTCTCTCGCAATCACTTGCTAATGCTTTTCCATGTCAAATGAAGATTAGTCCTCATTTGTTCTTCTTCTCATTTTCTAAGAACTGAGCATGCGTGAAATATCAATAAAAATTTGCTTAGATTCTTCAGTGGAGTTCAACAGTGGAATGAGTTTTCATCTAGAGAAGGATTTCTAGTCACATTTCTTATGAAAGGCAGGTTCAGAGATCCTTTTAAAGGATTAATAAAATGATGAATAGTTGTAAACCTGTTGCAGAATAGAGGTAGCATATCATATATGGTTAGGCTTGGCAGCATTTAATATCTATCAATTGTAAAAAAATCAATATAAAGCTTTTTCCAACTTAAATTTCCATAAGTGTGCCAAATTATGGGGTTTAACATGCCCCCCATTTTATTAATTTAAATGTGTGCAGCTTCAGGAAATTATGGAGGCTGGTCAGCAAATAGAGTGGTCAAACCACTTAGGCTGCGTCTACACGTGCACGCTACTTCGAAGTAGCGGCAGTAACTTCGAAATAGCGCCCGTCACGTCTACACGTGTTGGGCGCTATTTCGAAGTTGAAATCGACGTTAGGCGGCGAGACGTCGAAGTCGCTAACCCCATGAGCGGATGGGAATAGCGCCCTACTTCGACGTTCAACATCGAAGTAGGGACGTGTAGACGATCCGCGTCCCGCAACATCGAAATAGCGGGGTCCTCCATGGCGGCCATCAGCTGGGGGGTTGAGAGATACTCTCTCTCCAGCCCTTGCGGGGCTCTGTGGTCACCGTGGGCAGCAGCCCTTAGCCCAGGGCTTCTGGCTGCTGCTGCTGCAGCTGGGGGTCCGTGCTGCATATACAGGGTCTGCAACTAGTTGTTGGCTCTGTGTATCTTGCACTGTTTAATGAAAGTGTGTCTGGGAGGGGCCCTTTAAGGGAGCGGCTTGCTGTTGAGTCCGCCCCGTGACCCTGTCTGCAGCTGTGCCTGGCTCCCTTATTTCGATGTGTGCTACTTTGGCGTGTAGACGTTCCCTCGCTGTGCCTATTTCGATGTTGGGCTGAGCAACGTCGAAGTTGAACATCGACGTTGCCAGCCCTGGAGGACGTGTAGACGTTATTCATCGAAATAGCCTATTTCGATGTCGCAACATCGAAATAAGCTATTTCGAAGTTGGGTGCACGTGTAGACGTAGCCTTAGTGACAGTGGCAGTTCAAATTCAAAACCAGCTAAAGCATTACAACCATTAAAACACAAATGGTCAGCATCGCTCATCAAAATATACAAACTAAATATCTTTAAATCAAACTAATAAGTTCTCAAACACCATTTTCCTTACTTTGTCTATCTGTAAATACTTATCAACAAATGTATTTGTACTAGTTGTGGGTATATGATGAAATCGATGTTTAGAAGAAAATGGTTGAGTATTTGGTCATTATAACAATTGAATAACTGTTTATTAAACATCTATTAATCATTTATTAACCCTTTATAAAGTATTTATAAGTCTGCCCTTGGTGTAGTGTGATTGAATTTGCATGAACACTTCATAGTACAACAGCAGATCTGTCACCAGAAGTAAAGTAACTGAAGATCTTCTCTTCAAATTTGCAGTAACCAAAATACAGGGACTGTTTTTACTTTCTCTTATCACTGAATTGCAGCAACACCTGTGATTGAAAGCGACAGTGGATAGATACTCCAGATGCCAAATCACTGACCCCATCCGCTTCTACCTGCTATCTCACGTGTATGACATCATGTCTAGACAGGGGGAAAGAAAGCCCAGCTAGACAAGGTTTCCTACATACAGCAGGCTGTGACTTTAATCACCAAATGCCTCCAGATCCTGCTTTTCTCTGCAATTCATTTCTACAAAATGAATATTGTATCTGGTGCATCTTTCCAGTGTTGAAAATAATCATTCATGTGGCACGTACGCTAAAAGGAAATGTGTTTCTTTATTGGTAATAGGGACCAGATGCAATGGGAAAAAGACAAAAGGATGTAATAAGTTTAAAATCACAGACTGAAAAACTAAAAGGAAGGGTACTATCTTCCTGCCCCAATCCAACCTCCTGCTGACAGGAGAGGCTGGTTACAAAGGGATTCACCCAGGAAAGGTCAGCCAGCGACAGACATACCTTGTCTCCCCAGTGGCTTCATAGGGAGAAATAATTTTAAAATCCATCTAGGACTCCACAGGAAAATATAGCACCTATCCTCGTGAGTCTGGCCTTGCAGCCTGTTGGTCCAGCTCTTCTTGTATTGGGGGTAGTTCCAGCTGGCTCATAAACTGCACTGGTATAGGTGAGTAAAGTCACTGGGCAGTCTTCTCTGGACTGTCTTTCTATCAGAAGGACAATGTCATGATAAATATGTGAATTATAGACTCAATTGGAATGTTTTTTAGGAAAGAGTCAGAGCAAAGGGAAGACATCTCTGCATCTAGGATACATCCCAAGAATTTTCAAAGATCATTGCACAAAGGAAGAATTTCAGCCATGAGCTCTGGAAAAAAATAATCAAATTTCCCTGGAATTTTGTGCCGTTTGTACCTCTTCTAAATGAATCACTTTCCAACCCCAGCCTCAGGGCTATTCCTTCTAATCTGAAAAAGGAAACACAACATCAGGGTGAAAAAGCTTTTGGGCAGGTTCTGTTCTCAGTTACAGTACACACTTCTTTGTCACTATGCTATACTTTAGCAAACATGGTAGGTGTGAATATAAAAGCGCACACCTACTATACATTTAAAATCTCTTCATTACCTCAAGGCTTATAAAAACAGTTCTGCTGAAAACATTAACATTCTTTGGCTTTTCCTCCCTCCTGAGAGCTACAATTTGTGCTTCATAATCACACATGTTGAAAGGAAAACAAAGAGGAGCAATTCATGTAAGTCTGGAAAAAACTCTTCTGGGATCAAACCAATGTTGCAAACTATGCCATGTCAAGGCAGTATAGCTTACCCCAATTTTATCTATAAGTAGAGTCATTGCTAACTAAACTAGACTGGATGTATAAGGAATCTGCCTGTTCCTAAGGGAAAATATATTCCTTGAATCCCAGGAAATTTGAATTGGCATTAGTTTGTGCATTTTTCTTGTTGGTGAAAGGAGTTGGTAGAGGCAGAATTATTCCACTAGATTGAGTCCATAGTGACTCCTATTAAATATTTACCATCAAGTCTTAGCTAAGAGCTAGCTATATCTCCTTTCTCCCACACCAGGACTGCACTGACCTTAGAATACACCTTGCTATTTTAGAGATATGGAGCTCATTCCGAGTATTTGTAAGCTCTGGTGGAGTGCTTTTGGTAATCCCATTGTGTCAAACTGTCCTCCAACACTCTTGTTCTTCCTTCTACATTCCTGGAGAGAAGGGAAGGTTTGTTATTGTTATCTAACAGGTGACGGGGGGATGCAAACAAATTGTGAAAGAATTGTACTGGGTAATGCTATCGCCTGGGCAGCCTTTTTATAATTCTGCCCTCTTTGTACCAGAATCTCCAGTCTGTAATGCTGTGTTTAAACTACTATAACTATATTGACTTCAGTGGTGTTCCACTGGTAAAACTCACTAGGGAATCAGACCCTTGATGGATTGCAGCATCTTATGGCCAGCCTGCAGGATTTTGCTGTACTGTGATATCCTTCTCCTTCCAAACTTGGGCTAGAGCCACACTACAGTGGAAGACTGACCTGCTGATGGTCGGTCTTCTGGGGTTTCATTTTATGCATGCATGAAAAGATGCTCCCAGAGGTTATCGACCCTCATACTCCTTGCAAGAGGTGAGGAACAAGGAAGGGTGATGAGAGAAATGCTCCCATCAACCTTCCTCTGTGTGGACAGACATGGAAGTCAACTAACAATAAATCGATTTTAGCTATGCAATTGGCATAGCTAAAATTATGTACCAGTGGTCAACTTTTATGTCTAAGATGTAGCCCTTGGACAGGGATATTGTATTAATATTGAATGGCCTTATGTGGGTCATTGTGTTCAGGTTTTGTGAAGAGAATGACTAGAATCTCAAAGTTCAGCTCCAAGATCTAAAGTATGGGACAAAAAAGCAGTCCTGTGGCATTTTAAAGACTACCAATATAATTTATTAGGTGTTGAGCTTTCATGGGACAGACCGACTTCATCAGATATGGAGAATCTTGATGAGTGAAAGAAATTATAGGGTTCAGATGAATGAATGCAATTATGGGGTTACAGAACCAAGTTTTTGATTTACTCTCATATAATCTCTACTTTTTCCTGAGGTACCTATCACCCTGGTATTTAAACACTGAGGAATCTCTAATTCTAATATGTTGCATTTAAAAGTAACACTAATCACTCCTTTTGTCATCTGTTACTTGCTTGTGAAACTTCTTCTGTCTCCTTTGTCATTTAGCAATGCTGTTTTCAAATGAGTACTCTTACATGGGAAGTACTGCATATTTGAAAACAAAAGGGGAACAGGGAAGTGTCCTTGGTTTAGTAGGAATTTCTATTTCCAGATGAATTGCTCCAAAATACACCTGTTACACATTTTTAAAGCTGTGCTTTTGTCATGGATATTTTTTAGGAAAAGTAATGAACAGATCATGGGCAACAAACAAAAATATATGGGAGCCCCTAACTAGTCCATTACTTCCACTAAAATATCCCTGAAAATATGGGATGGTAGGTTCAGCATTCACTGCTGCTGGGTCTCCAGGGTCCCCTGCTGTTTCAGTGAGCAGGAGCTCTTGGGTTTCCCCATGCAGCAGCTGAGCAGCTCTGTCTTCTGCAGTGAGTGTGAGCTCCAGGATCCCGCCACCAGTGGGGGCAAGCCTACAGTGGGGTATCCCTTCCCACCATAAATAAGAGCAACTAAAATATTAGTGGGCAAAAACATTATTAGGGGGCTGGAGCATATGACTTATGAGGAGAGGCTGAGGGATTTAGGCTTATTTAGTCCACAGAAGAGAAGAGTGAGGTGGGTTTTGCTAGCAGCTTTCAACTACCTGAAATGTGGTTACAAAGAGGGTGGTCTCAAGTTGCAGTGGGGAAGGTCTAGGTTGGATATTAGGAAAATCTATTTCACTTGGAGGGTGGTGAAGCACTGGAATAGGTCAGCCAGCAAGGAGGTAGAATCTCCATCCCTAGAGATTTTTAAGTCCTAGCTTGCCAAAGCCCTGGCTGGAGTGATTTAGTTGGGGTTGGACCTGCTTTGAGCGGGGGTGGGGGGGGTTGGACTTAGTGACCTCCTGAGGTCTCTTCCAACCCTATGATCCTATGACCATGGCCACTGGGATCTCAGCCCACTCCTCCCCGACTCAATAGGCAGCTGCAGGGTCCCCCCCGCACCAACCACCACAACTGAGCAGCTGCAGTGTGCACTGATACCCACAGTGGCTGTCCAGTTGCAGTGTCCCCACTGCTTCCTGCTGTGAACGGGCAGCTGCAGCTCCAATGCCCACTCAATGGCCTGCATGACTGGTTGGCAGTGGGGTCCCTCACCTGTGAGAAGGCTGGTAGCTGTGGGGGGGTGGGGGCATGCTGGGTGGGAGGTCCAGCTGTGGGGCAGAAAATATCATGGGGGTCAATGAAAATTACGGGTTCTGTAACTCCTGTGGCATAATCGTTGCCTTATCCATTGCTCATCAGCTTGCTTAAATATTGATAAGTGATGCTTTTGTGTATAGCAGGTGAAACTCTTCTTGTCTGTATTCGTTTCAGGCAGCACATCTGCCGCAAAGACAGAAATGAAAGTGGGCCAGTATGAGTGGCCATGAAGGACTGTCTGGGGAGTCTGGTCCCTTCTGCTCTCTTCTGTGTCTGAACCGGTCACTTCCAGGGGCCCAGATCTGCAACCCTACCTTGTCCAGGACCTCAGCATTCCAGCAAGTTGCAGCTGTTACTTTCACCCCTGCCCAAAGACCAGTAGGTTGTTTTATGTTTCAGTTTAAATGGTGTTTAGAAGAAATGAGACTATCATTGAATCCTGGAGCAAAAACAAATATCAGAGCTCTAGCAGGAAAATGCCTTGAAAGTTATTTTATGTCTGTGTGTCTTCATAAAAACTGAAGTGCAAGTCTCTGCAGTATATGTAATTCAACAGTGAATTTAATATGAAGTGCTATCCTAATCCTTTAAATATTCATACAAATTATTTAATATTTAGGCAGTGCTGTCTCTCTAAAGTTATGAGTGCTGCTTCCAAAGTTCATTACCAAGATTAACACCTTCCTATATGCAGAAGAGTAGTGGAGACAACATATTTGTGGGTGAATTTAGCTAAAAAGATTGTACAAAGAAGTTACAATAAAGTTTGTGTATCCGTGAAATGTCTATTAAAAATGAAATACAGCTCCTGAACTCTTAAATCATCAGTATAATAAAAGAGAGAAAGCCAAGCTAGTGTTTGTTTAAACATGAATGCTTTAGAGAGAGATGGCAACAGAAAGCTGTGTCTACACTGCGAATGCAATGGATATGCCTTGTCCTTGAGTAATTTGTGCTGGAGGCAACTATATTGAATTTCTAGCACCAAACAGAAGGGAGAGACAGGATGGCTTTCCAGCTTTAGATGTTCTCCCTTCTTTCAGTTTATTATTGAGTCAGTGCTGCCAGAAGTAATTTTTATCCAAAGTCCTATAGAAATCTTTCTAAATACCTTACTTTTGCTCTTTTTGCATCCCACTATCTGTTCAAAAGTAAGTTTTGTATCTCATTTGCTATAGTCCCCTCCACATACACAAGGTCTTTTTCAGCTTCTTTCACAATCCCAAAATTTCAAAATACAGAAGCTGTGTTTTTACTGTCAACCTACAAAAGACCACAAAAAGGGCCATACTGGGTCAGACCAAAGATCCATCTTGCCCAATATCCTGTCTTCCAAAAATAGTGAATGCCAGGTATACCTGAGGAAATGAAGAGAACAGGTAACCATCAAATGACATATTCCCTGTGGTCCATTTCCAGCATCTAAGTTCAGGCTTATCAACCAGCTAGTAGCACATCTCTACTATTTGGGTACCTGGTAGTATAACTGCCTATAGACAGATTTGAACCTGCAACTGCTAGAGCTCAGTGCAGGCACCTCTGCACTTTGAGCTAAAAGCCAGTGGCTTCATAGCTCAGGTTATAAAGGACACTCATTCTTTCTCTGTGAAGTGGTCTAGGTGCCACTACATGAGACAGTGACCCACCCATAGCTGAATATTAAAAGAGAGAAAGCTGTGCTAGTCTGTATACTATCAAAACAAAAAAGCAGTCCAATAGCACTTTAAAGACTAACAAAATAATTTATTAGGTGAGCTTTCGTGGGACAGACCCACTTCTTCAGACCATAGCCATACCAGAACAGTCTCAATATTTGAGACACAGAGAACCAAAAATAGTAATCAAGGTTGACAAACCAGAAAAAATATTATCAAGGTGAGCAAACCAGACAGCAGAGGGGCAGAAGGGTAGGGGGAGTCAGATTATCTGATTTGCTTACCTTGGTAATATTTTTCTGATTTGTCAACCTTGATTACTATTTTTGGTTCTCTGTGCCTTAAATATTGAGTCTGTTCTGGTATGGCTATGGTCTGAAGAAGTGGGTCTGTCCCATAAAAGCTCATCACCACACATAGGTGTGGGGGTTTGACCAGCACTGAGCTGTCCAGGGTGCTACAGTTCCCTTTGGCCAGCGAGTAGCACTATCTCTAGGCTTTAAGCTCCAGCAAAGTGACTATCTCTAAGGCTACGTCTACACGTGCACCCAACTTCGAAATAGCTTATTTCGATGTTGCGACATCGAAATAGGCTATTTCGATGAATAACGTCTACACGTCCTCCAGGGCTGGCAACGTCGATGTTCAACTTCGACGTTGCTCAGCCCAACATCGAAATAGGCACAGCGAGGGAACGTCTACACGCCAAAGTAGCACACATCGAAATAGGGATGCCAGGCACAGCTGCAGACAGGGTCACAGGGCGGACTCAACAGCAAGCCGCTCCCTTAAAGGGCCCCTCCCAGACACAGTTGCACTAAACAACACAAGATACACAGAGCTGACAACTGGTTGCAGACCCTGTGCCTGCAGCATAGATCCCCAGCTGCCGCAGAAGCAGCCAGAAGCCCTGGGCTAAGGGCTGCTGCCCACAGTGACCATAGAGCCCCGCAGGGGCTGGAGAGAGAGCATCTCTCAACCCCCCAGCTGATGGCCGCCATGGAGGACCCAGCAATTTCGACGTTGTGGGACGCGGATCGTCTACACTGTCCCTACTTCGATGTTGAACGTCGAAGTAGGGCGCTATTCCTATCTCCTCATGGCTGCGTCTACACGTGCACGCTACTTCGAAGTAGCGGCAGTAACTTCGAAATAGCGCCCGTCACGTCTACACGTGTTGGGCGCTATTTCGAAGTTGAAATCGACGTTAGGCGGCGAGACGTCGAAGTCGCTAACCCCATGAGCGGATGGGAATAGCGCCCTACTTCGACGTTCAACGTCGAAGTAGGGACAGTGTAGACGATCCGCGTCCCGCAACATCGAAATAGCGGGGTCCTCCATGGCGGCCATCAGCTGGGGGGTTGAGAGATACTCTCTCTCCAGCCCTTGCGGGGCTCTGTGGTCACCGTGGGCAGCAGCCCTTAGCCCAGGGCTTCTGGCTGCTGCTGCTGCAGCTGGGGGTCCGTGCTGCATATACAGGGTCTGCAACTAGTTGTTGGCTCTGTGTATCTTGCACTGTTTAATGAAAGTGTGTCTGGGAGGGGCCCTTTAAGGGAGCGACTTGCTGTTGAGTCCGCCCCGTGACCCTGTCTGCAGCTGTGCCTGGCTCCCTTATTTCGATGTGTGCTACTTTGCCGTGTAGACGTTCCCTCGCTGTGCCTATTTCGATGTTGGGCTGAGCAACGTCGAAGTTGAACATCGACGTTGCCAGCCCTGGAGGACGTGTAGACGTTATTCGTCGAAATAGCCTATTTCGATGTCGCAACATCGAAATAAGCTATTTCGAAGTTGGGTGCACGTGTAGACGTAGCCCATGAGGTTAGCGACTTCGACGTCTCGCCGCCTAACGTCGAAGTTAACTTCGAAATAGCGCCCGACGCGTGTAGACGTGACGGGCGCTATTTCGAAGTTGGTGCCGCTACTTCGAAGTAGCGTGCACGTGTAGACGCAGCCTAACTGTGGCTTTGAAGCTCTTCTCATATGGCCCTGCTTGGCCTGATGGGCTGCTCCCTACAACCTCTCTGATTGGCTGCTTTCCCTGCAGCCATTCCAGGTTGCTTGGAGAACTCCTCTACTGCTCTTTTCCTGGTAAAGGTGTAGCAGGATATTGAGGCCTCCAGCATGGTGGGCCTAGTTCACCCCATGAGAGCCCCTCCAACAAACTGACAGTACATCGCTATTGCCTTTACAGTAGGGTGGAAGATCATGGAGAAAGAATGCATGATAAGGGGTAGATGAATAATTTTATCTGAATGTTTCCATGATTATTTCAAATAGCAAAATTCAGTTTCTTTTCAGGTTCAAAATCAGGCCACTCAAATTAGGTCAGAAATGAAAACTTACAGCAAGTGTCTTTGTTCCCCAGACCCCTCCCAGCCACATTAGCTTTCATACACCCATTAATCCTTCCAGGGTTGCCTGAAATTCACTTACCCTTTCCTCTCTTCAAACTCACTGTCTCTTCAGGGTTTCTTTCTCCTCCACCCTGCTGCTGTCTGCCCCATAATCTTTTTTAGCAACTCGTAAATTTGTTGTCAACAAAGGAGTTTCAGTTGAGAATGTGTCACATTGGAGTCCACCTATTCCAAAACACAATATCAGATTTCCAAAGTTCTATACCATGAAAACAGAATTTTAAAATTCTGGAAATGATCAGTTAATGATCCAGCCATTTTATTGTATTTCATTATTCGCTGCCATACCTCTCCTCCAGTCTTGACATCAGCCCTCCAACCTTAACTTTGCCCCTTAACATTTGTGACCCTATTTGCAAAGGCCAATGTAAGGTTATTAGGCGATCACAAAATACTGCTTCCTGGTCAAGAGGTACATTTCCATTATTGTGTAATGCTGGAACATATTACAATGTTACTCACTACAGAAAAGAGTACATATATTGGTTGATGTACAAGGTGGTTAAAATACAATTATTCAGGGTGTAATGGGGCCTCTCTAGCTCCTGGTCTGAGGAGCCTGTTCTGTCCACAAACTAGGCGTAGACCACTTTGGTGGCAGGCACATGTGCTTTTATTGAGTGTTAAAAATCCCGCCACCTTCTGTGTTGCAATTCTTGGTCACAGTAACCCGTCCAGTTACCCAAGCTAGCTTCTCCCACTTTCACATTCTGGGGCTGCTAGCCTGTGCAGCCAAACCCAGCTACAGGGGAGCAGAGCCTTCCACTCTTGGCTCCTCCCCTACCTCTCTCTCTGTACCATTCATGCACTCCCCTTCCTCTCAGTACCAGCTGCCTTATACAAACCTCTGCTCAGGAAGCTTGCAGCTGCCCACCATCAGGCCTGGGCTTGCTCAGGTCTCTCCCGTTACTCTTTTTGGGTGGGGCTGCCATAACAGTGCTCTGGCTCAGGCTCTTTGGCCAGTGATTGTCCTTCAAATAGCTGGTTTGCAGTTTTACATAAGAAACTTAAACCAGAATGTAAATCTGCAACATCATAAAATCTGGGTCTACATGTGAGTGCCCTTTCGAAAGGGTGAAAATCAAAGTTTGGCAGTTGATATAGCGGCCGTTGAAAGGGAGCACCCGCCACCATTTTTTGGATCACCACTTCGATCTGCTCTTTCAAAGTGCTGTCGAGGTCTTTTGAAAGAGAGTGTCCACATGACTCCAAGCCCTCTTTCAAAAGAAAGGAGGCAAGAAACACCACAGATGGGGTCCCATGGCCAACAAGCCCTTCTGGAGCCGCAGCCAGCCTCTCTCTTTAAAGACCAATCCCTCCACCCTCCCCTTCGCATGAGCCGGGTGCTGCCCAGCCTTTCCCAGCCCGGAAGAGCCCACTCGTGCCCATGATGGAGGCCCAGCAACAGCTGCTGCAGGAGGATACCCTCATCATGGACATCTTGCTGGCAGTGCTGTGCACCACTGCTGCAGCTGCACCTGAGCTCATCAGGTGGCTGGGCAGTCCCCATGGGGCCGCAGGGCTCCCCCACCTGGGGCACCGCTGGGTGTCCCCCCCAGGTGCCCTGACACCTCTGGACCCACCCCAGCTGCACCAACTGGTGGGAGTGCATGGTGCTAGGGGAGTGGGGTGAGGAAATGTGGCTGCGGAACTTCCACATGTTGAGGCAGACCTTCGAGGAGATCTGCCACTGGGTTGCCCATGCACTCCGGCACCAGGACACCTGCATGCAGCCAGCCCTCACCCTGGAGAAACAGGCCGCGATCTCCATCTGGAAGCTGGCCACCCAGGACTCCTACCGCTCTGTGGGACAACAGTTCAGGGTTGACAAGGACACCATGGGGGCTGTACTTATGAAGGTAAGGTGGGGCCAGGTGGGTGGGGAGGCTGGGGCAAGGGGAACCCTCTGATGCAAGGGGCTGGATGGGGGCAGGGGCTGGATGGGAGGGAGGCAGGGGGCTAGACAGGGTGGGGGCTGGATGGGGGGGCAGAATGGGGACGAGGCAGGGGGAGACGGCCGCCACACCCACACTAGAGCACGTGTCCGCCTTTCCCACCTGCAGGTCATCAGAGCCATCAATGTGATGCTGCTCCATAGGGTTGTCCACCTGGGGGATCTGGACGACACAGTCGCCGGCTTCCAGGACATGAACTTTCCAAGCTGCATCGGTGCTTTAGGTGGCATGCACATCCCAATCTGCACCCCGTCAGCACAGCACCAGCCAGTACATCAACCAGAGGGCTACCATTCAGTGGTTCTCCAGGCACTAGTGGACATGAGCAGCCGATTCACCAACATCTGTGTGGGCTGGGCCAGCCGCACCCACAATGCCCAGGTCTTCCGGAACTCCAGCTTCTGCCAGCGCATGGGGGCCGGCACCTTCATCCCCCAGAGGGAGATCCCAGTGGCGGAGGATGTCATCATGCCTCTCTGCATGGTGGCAGATGTGGCACACCCCCTGCAGCCACGGCTCATGAGGCCATACATGGGACACCTCAACACCACCTGGGAGGTGTTCAATCAGCACCTCAACCACGCCCGCAACTTGGTGGAGAGGGTGTTCAGGCGCCTAAAGGTGCGGTGGAGGTGCCTCCTTACGTGGCTGGAGGTCAGGGTCCTCAACGTGCCCCAGATGGTGGGCACCTGTTGCGTCCTCCACAATGTCATGGAGGGAAAGGGGGATGCCTATGTCCCTTGGGGGAAGCCCTCTGGCCAGCACCAGGTATGAGCAGCCAGGCACCGCCCCATCTGCCAGGCCCACCAGGATGGCCACCACATCTGGGAGGCCCTCAGGAAGACCTTTGCTGACGCCACTTCTGACCCGCATGCACACCCACATCCCAAGCACATCTACCCCCCACCATCCCCATCCCCAAGAGCACCACACCCGCACATCCACCACCCACCATCCCCCTGAGGGACACAGCATGGAGTGGTGAACAATAAAAGAAACATTTATCTATACTATTTTCGTTGTTAACTATATACGGGAGCTGAGGCTAACCTAACTTGGAGGGGGACAAGGCACTCATTCTGCGGCTGGGGTGGAGGGCTGCAAGCCCCGTTGGCCCCTGGAGCCCCTGCCTCCCCAGGTGAGGGGCCCCCTCCAAGGAGGAGAGGGTGTGGGTAGCACCAGCAGATATTGCCAGCGAGTAGGCCTGGTGGGGGCGGGGGGGGCAGGCTTGGTGTGGGTGGGGGGGGGCAGTCTCGGTGGGGGCAGGGGGCAGGCTCAGTGGGAGCAGGGGGGCAGGTTCAGCAGGGGAGCTGCCGGGGGGGCCAGGAGGCAGGCAACGGTGGCCGTATGGTCCTGGAGGATGTGGCTAATGTCCACCAGGGTGGTCAGCAGCCTCTCCCAGGCTGCCCTCCTCCACTCCATGTTGGCTTGTGCGAGTCTCAGGTGTTGCTCAGCCACCTCTGCTTGGCACTGGCTATCTGGGTCCTATTCGGCCCGGTGGGGGGCCCTCTGGCCACAGCCCCAATTGCGCACTGCCTGGGGTGGCATCCAGGCACCTCCAAGGGCTCTGGGGCGGGGCTCTCGGGGACAAGAGACAGTGCAGGGCTCTCCTGGCCCATAGATGGTGCAGCTGTGTGGTGAGGAGGACAGCATGTCAGTAATGTGTCCCGGACAGAGGGGACCAGGCTGTGACCCATCCACCTGAGCCCACCCCATGGGGCCCCCACCCCCACAAAGGACACTGACCCCCCAAGGGGCACCGACCCACCCCCCAAAGGGCTGGGCCTCCCGGCCTCTGTGTGCGTCCAGGGGTCTCTCATGCAGGTGGCCCTTCCCAGCCTGCGGTGTGAAGGCCCCAGGCACTGTCTGGCACTGACCAGCTGCCACCCCTGTGCGGCTTGCAGCGCTGTCCACTGAGGGCGGGTGCTGGGCATCGCTGGTGCACCACATCCCATGTGGGGGATGAACCTGTGTGTGGCCCGGGACAACCAGTCCTGTGTGTGGGCAACTAGCCATTGCGTCACCCCCACCCTGTGGAGCAGGTGTGCGCCCCTCCCTGTACATACTGGAGGGTCTCTTGGCGATGTCCAGGGATGACCAGCTCCCAGTCACCTGGCTGGAAGAGCAGGAGGGAATGACGATGGTGAGGTCCCCCTCTTCACTCAACCACTCTGTGGTCCCCTCAACCTCCTGGGTCCCCGGTCTCCTCATCTGGCTGCAACTCCTTGGTGGATGTGTCCAGGAATGCTGGAGGTGGGGAGCTGTCCTGGGGCCCCAGGATGCCCCAGAGCTCCCAGAAGAAGGGGCTTGTGGCTGGAGCTGCTCCGGAGTGGCTGGCCTGGTCCCTGGCACACACAGAGCCCTGCCACAGCTCCTTGACCTTGGAGTGTACCTGCTCTGTGGTACGCTTCGGGTATCCCCTGGTGTGGAGGCCCTGCACCAGGTGGGTGAAGGCAGCTGCATTGCGCCGCTTCACCCCCATGTGGTGCAGGACCTCCTCGTCCTTCCACAGGCTGAGGAGGTCCCACAGCTCCCACTCCATCCAGGAGGGGGCCCATTGTTTTTGCTCCCTCTGGGAGCCCTGGGAGCCCTGTGGGGGCTCAGAAGCGGGGCCATGAGGCTCATGGGGGGGCTGGCTGCTGACCACGCTGCAGTGCTGGACCGTGCGGCTGGAGCACATGCAGAGGCTGCTCCTAGCACGCTCTCAGCTTCCTGCCACGGGTTTCCTGCGTGCATGCAGCTTTGAGGCAGCCGAACGCAGGGACCGTAGAGCCCCGCTGCTACCAGCTGGAGTGGCCCCGCTTTCCAGCTGACTGCCACCATGGCGGACCCCTCTTTCAAAAAAGCGGACTGTGGAGCTTCTACATGTGTACTCTTTTGATTTAGTATTTCAAAAGGGGCCGATCTTCCTGATACGGGATCTGGGTTTGGATTTCGAAGTCTGTGCCCTGTTCTTTTGATTTTCTTTCGAAAGACGAGTTTACACGTGTGGACGCTCCTCCCGCTCTTTCGAAGAAGGGCCACTTATTTCGATTTTTTTGCACGTGTAGACACAGCTCAAATGAATAGAACTGTGTGAATAGAGATTTTTTTGGTTCACTGGAATGTAGCTTCTGATTGTCACCATACAGTATGCCTCTGTTGCTTTTGTTACTTGGTGATTGAGAGCTTTATTACATTACCAGTTTACATGTGATATATGCATTTATCTTTAAATAGAATGATGAAGTAATTACAAAGCACAACCCCTTACAACATTGTTGATCTTTTAGATTATTGGAACTTCAGCCGTTCAAAGTAGACTTGATCTATCTCCTCTCCGCTCTATATGCACCTTTCAATGATGACTCAGTGCAACTGGAATGACTTTCTTATGTACAGTAGCGAACCAGCTATTTGGAGGGCTGTTTTTAGTAACTATCCTGTGTTGAGTCAGAAAACTAGAGTGCTTTTTTTTTTCCTTTCTTTCCATCCTGCACAAACCTCTTATTTGTTCTATTTCTATAACTGAGAATGATGGCTAGTGTGGGTGCTTCTGTGTTCCTGGAGATTATTTCTATAGGTGAAAATAAATATATATACTCAGAATGAATCAAAGAACTGATATCCTTTACCTCCCTTCTCTCCTTTTCCTTTGGAAACAGATAAATTACACTCGGTTTGAACTATCATTCATTTAAATACCTTGTGATTTTATGTTTATTTAAAGTGGTTTGAACTTCGTGATACATAACAGTCACTCAGTATTGTTTGCCACACAATACTGCCAAGTGTGTGCTTGCATGGACCTTTTTCTTTGCTGGCACAAATCTCTTAAACTCTAATTTCAAATAAATAGCTTTAAGAAGTGAGGATGGATATTCAACACAGCGCACCAAAGAAAACGAAAAGGAAATTAAAATTTCTGGGATGCTTATCCTGACCAAAAAAATTCAAGCTCTGTACATCTCATTGTATAGAAACCAAAATTAATTAATAAACAGTAAAAGTTTAATTGTATTTTGGGCATGAGCCTATAAAATTCTACCTTCAGATAGGATAGTACTTTACTGTGGCCTACCTCATGAACCAAGCATATCCAAAATTGTACCTAAGTATGCTAATTTTTCCAGCACTTCATCTCATTTAAATACTGTAGGCCTGACTTGCAGAAGCCCTACACCAGTATAAAACACAGATGCTTGAACTTTGGGCACAATTGCACCCTAGGGCTTCAAATAGCAATCACAAACAAAATACACAGTCTCCGCCTTCTGCAAGTCCATTTACAATTATTCCAGCACCATGGCTTCAAAGTAGGTGTGAAATCAGCAAATCAGATGATATAAGCGATGCACAAATTTCTGGGCAATGAAGAATCAAGGCTTGTAGATTGCTAAGATTTTACAGTCTGTGGGGCACATAATTGAAAGAGAGATTCCAATCTTTCCCATCAATGGTATAATACCTCTCCTGATGTTGAATAAAGAGCTTTTTAGGCTCTCAGATATGGCAAATACCAATAACTATGTGCACTATTGGGGAGGTGGGATTATAGCAATAAAAATGAACAAGGCAATAAATGGGGAAAGAGGTGGGTGTTCACTTGCTTACAAGCACGTACACATATATACACACAGGAGGGAATATATGATCAGGCAATTTTATAAAGGTTTTATCATGAGTTGAGAATGACAATAGGATTGATATGAAACTAATGCACACATGTAGAAGTAATTATAGCAGTAAAGATGGATGGAAAAGACACCACTCATTGTCTAGTCCATCTGATGGCCAACAGCTGTAATGTTCTTCCTGTTTGGTTTTAAATATCAAAATCAAGAAGCTTCCACCACGTCTTCTGGGAGATTATTGAACAGCCTAAACGAGGTAAATGAATTGAAGAGACAGAGTTCTGGTAGAACTAATTGAACTCAGAAGACTACTTTCCTGCTTAAATTCAAGTGCCTGCTAAAGTACTTTGATGAATAGAGGCCTTACTCTTGTCTAATAAATGGATTCACCAAGTTCCCTAGTTATTTTAGACTCACTCTACTTCAGAAATTTTTTTTGAGTAAGGACATACAATGAAGGGAATGCAATATCCCATGTTTATTTTCCTTACAGCTTTACAGAGAAGGATTATTAAGTCACTGCACCTTCGCATGATCCCTCTGCACATGCCACTGAAAATTGCCATGTTCATCTTTATTGCTGTAGGACAGTGCAGATTCATGTCTAAGTTTCAGTCACCTTTTCCCCTTTCCATAGACAGGGAGAAGAGGAGATGTACTTACCAATACCAAACACCCCAAGTGCCTTTCGGATAGCAAACCGAGTTCTGATTCCTCTTTGAATGCGAGAAGTTCCTCCCCTACAAATGTACCAGTGTAGCTGCCTAAATCTCTCGCTTTCCTCTGGCATCATGTACAAAGCAGTCATTCGAAAATCTACAGCATGTTGAAATGTAACAGTTGACACAGAATGAAATATTCTGAATCGCCTCTTAAAATGTATGAATTTCACTAAAATGCTGATTGGCCTGGTTAGAAGGGGGAGATTAGGGGAATGTAGAAGTATGTAATTCAGGGCCCACAACCACATTCTTTAGATTGACCATATGGCACTGGATACATGGCCATGTTTACTTAAGTTGGAATAATAAACATTTCATTGTATTCTGAACAATTTCACTTCAGAACATAATTATTAATTTCCCCACACTTTAGAAAATTGGTTCCAGCCAGTCGCACTGAAATATTAATCTAGGCATGTGCAATGACAGTTTTATTATGGCTTAGGGTTGTCATTCATCCTGTTTCTTTTTGGTTTTGTTTTGGTTTTGCTTCTGTTTTGTAGGTCTGTTCCCACTTCTGTGCTTTTCACCTAAATTCTACAATCAACATTTACAACATACAAATGATTGTTTGATGATTGAAGGAAAAGCTCAATGAAACTGTTTGAATTTAATTTCTACCCTTCGTGTGCATCACACCATTGAATGATGTCATGATGCAATACACAACATAATGTTGTCACGGACATGAGGACTCAATGTTATGGTGTCATAATACGTCACAGTGATTAGTCCTGTAATAAAATCCAGAAAGGCTCTAATTACAAGAACAACCCTCCCACACTAAAAATTGCAGCCTTTTCAATGCATGTTCGTGTTCTTTTCCTCAAACATTGAAAGAATTGCACAATGTTTTAGGAAAGTGATTTTTGAGTAATTTTGCTTTAGTATTTTTCAACATTGATTAATATTCTTGAATAATTCTTGAATAATTCTTTTCACTTTCCTCTCTGAGCACTGACTAGTTCCTAAAAACAGCCAATCACATTTGTTTAGTTTTGCTCGGAAATGAGCAGTTTGGCACAATCTGAAGTCATTTTTACTGAAAAAGTTTTTCCTCCACTGTCTTTGTCCCTTGTTTCTCTCTCCTCACCCCCACTCCAGCTCTCTAGTCTAGAGATAGACGTTGTCATGACAACATGTTTACAGCCACTGTATTCCTATGAGTTTTATTTTCCTTTTGCAAACAGCATCTGACAGGGATTTTATTAAGAGCCATCAGTATAGATGTATCTTCTTTCAGTGCACATCAATAGCTGCTGAATGCTCTTGGTAAAATGGCTATAAGGAGAAGTGTTTCTAATATTTAGTTACACTTTGTATTTTGGGGAAAGGGCCTCCTCCAAAAAGCACCCAGGAGCATATAACATGAACCGTTAAATACGAATACACCAAAAGCCTGAACAATTTCATTTCCAAAAAAAATCAACATTTGCATTGATCAGCTGGGTAATTCTGTGCACATAAAGGCAGTTCTGTATGAGATTACAAATGTGCGTGCACAAATTTTTGCTTTGTGAAGCCAGTTGGCTCATGAGCCTCCATATTTTGCAGGCACAGCTTCAGAACGTGGTGAAGAATGTTGAAAGTGTAATACTTTGGGAGACCTTCAGCACAGCTCATGTGAGTTAAGTATCTGAATTTCATCATTTAATTTTTTGCCTCAAATGTATACCTGTGTGTTGGTGCAGGAAGGGGCAGGACTGCCTAGGCCCCATCCCTAGGTCTCACTGCTCATCATTTGCCTCTCTATGCTCCCTCAGTGGTTGCACTTGGGAGAGTTCTATGGGACAATCACACCCTGGCAGAGGATTAGAAGCAGAGTCTGGCTGGGATAGAGGTCAGCTCCTCAGACAGTCCTTGGATAGAATTTCACAGGCTCAGTCTCACGGAGCCTATTGCCCTTTGTGGGGTTTCTCTCCCTCTTCCCGAGGCATGTTTAGTGTTTAACTTGTGCCAGGGCTCAGCCCTTATGCCTTTAGACTTGGCAGATCATAGCCCCAGTGCTTCTGGGCTTGCTGCATCAGTTATCGATGAAAAAAGATTCCTTGAGCCCCAGCAACACTTTTATTACACATTAAGCACTGGGCATATTGCATGGCTGTCAGCCAGGCCAGTTCTGGAAGCAGTATGTTCTGTGGCTATCTCCTGGCTCACCAACGGGAGAGGAGTGGGCAGAGAGGGCAGTTGCCCCAATGCCAGGTGATTTAAAGGGGCCTAGAGCCCTTTCAATGGATGCTGGGGCACTGCTTCAGCACTCCACATGGCTCTTACCTGGGGAGGCAGAGGCAGGGTGCGGCATGCTCCAGGCGATGCTGGAGACAGGGCTTCAGGACAGACAGGGTGGTGCTGAGGGCTGGCTGCCCTCAACCACGTCCCTTCCACCTTTGGCCCCACACTGTCAGGGAGCATGGAGCCACTGCCCTTGTATATCTTGCCCAGGAGCCCAGCATGGCTGTTGGCTCCCAGGCTGTACCCTCCTCGGTTGGCCTTCCCCTGTTACTAGCAGCATCTGTATGGAGGAGCCTTCTTCCTGTTCAGCGCCCCTTCCTAAGTTAAGCTTCCCCTTGTAAGTCCCTCCTCCTCCGGCTGAACAAGCCATGAAATGTGCCTTGTTAATGCACTACAACCACAAGCACAGAAGAGCTCAGGAGCCTGGGGAGGATGTGTCCCCTCACAGTTGGATTTTTTTCCTCTCTCCTTCTCTAGATGATTCCTTTTTACTATTTAATTTCTTTCCTGGCTTTTTTTGTTGTTGTTTTTTTTTCTTCCTGTCAGCTGTGGATTGAAAGCCTATTAGGGCCTGTCTGACTCCTTCCCAAGGGAATACCCACAGAGGTTGTTCATCTTAAGATGAGGGATAAGCTGGGGAAGAAAAGTAGGGACTCCATAAACACTCATGGGCTGTGTCTACACTAGCCCAAAACTTCGAAATGGCCATGCAAATGGCCATTTCGAAGTTTAGTAATGAAGCGCTGAAATGCATATTCAGCACCTCATTAGAATGCCGGCAGCCACAGCGCTTGGAAATTGACATGGCTCACCACTGTGCAGCACGTCCAGATGGGGCTCCTTTTTGAAAGGACCCTTCCAACTTCAAAATCCCCTTATTCCTATTTGCTGATAGGAATAAGGGGATTTCGAAGTTGGTGGGATCTTTTCGAAAAGGAGCCCCATCTGGACAAGCTGCGCGGCGGTGAGCCATGTCAATTTTGAAGTGCTGTGGTTGCCGGCATTCTAATGAGGTGCTGAATATGTATTTCAGCGCTTCATTAGTAAACTTCAAAATGGCCATTGTGAAGTTTTGGGCTAGTACAGACACAGCCATGGTGTTTTGCTTGGATTGTGTGTCAAGAAAGTGTGAATCTGGAGATTCTTGCATCTTCTGAAGATACACACCTCCTAGAGTGGGAAGAGACCTCAGGAGGTCATCTAGTCTAGCCCCCTACCCCCTTAGCAGGGCCAAATACCACCTCTAATACCTATTTGGCCTGATCCCTAAACAGTCTCCTAGAGGACTGAGCCCACAACCCAAGGTTTAGCAGGGCCATACTCAAACCACAGAGCTATCTCTCCCCATGACAAATAGGTCTTCCTTCCTGAGTCTAGGAAAATATCCAGTAGGAATTGATCATATAACTTGGGACCCTGCACCTCTGTATCTGCTCTAGTGCCTTCTGATGGTCTGGCCTCCTTGAAAATCATGACTTATTAAATTTGTCATGAGACTAAGTATTGCAGGAAGTTTGCTATTCAAGGTTTAGAGAGGATCATAAATGGGACCAAAAATTCTTGAAATATTTTGAAGTCATTTTCTTACCATAATTTTAAACAAAAAGGAATAGTTTTACATTAAATTTTTTAAAAAAATCATTTTTGATTATTTTTGCCACATTCTTTCTTTTCACTCCTTTTCCCCTCCCCCCATTTTGTCTCTGATTGAATGGGAGGGTGGAAGAAAATGAGTGAGAGGCAAAATGAAAAATGAAACCCATTATATAAACAAACTGGGAAAGCAAGGATGGATGTACAAGGGAGCAAAATAAAGAAAAAAACATAATTTTGGCATTTCCTAAATATGCAGTTTCATTTGTGATAGAAACAGTCTTTTAACCTGCTGTTTTGTAGGTAATTAATTAGGTCTATAAAGAGGGAGAGAATGAGTGCATGCATGAAGACATGCACTGGTGAATACTGAAAAAAGTTAAATGAGTTTTCACATTTTTAAACTTTTTTTTTTCCTTTCTGAGAATACTCTGATGAAAGTGTTCCTGGGAAGCAATGTTCAATGGAATAGAGAATAAGAACCAAATATTTCAGAATATGTATTGAAAGTGGAATTTGAACTTGTAATATGTGCTGTGGCAATCCAGTCTTTATAGTGATGGGTCAGAAACTAACTTAATAGTTCAAATATTGGCTGTACACAACAAACTGATTGTGAACGACCTGCCCATGATGAATAACTCAGGTCTACTGTTAACATTAATATTTTCAAATGGAGAAAGCTTTGATATGGTGAAGGATTGTCTGCAATGAGAAAGTGTCAAAGTTCTCATAAATAATTCATGCTACCTGTTATTTGCCTAGTTTCTCTCTGTATCCTGTTCGCTTGGTTGCTGTAAATCTCACACTCATTCAGTCTGAGTGTTGTATGGAAGACTGAAGTTGCTGTTCTCAGGGGAACCTGGGGATGAAGGATGCATATTGTCAGTCATTTTTACATCCCTTCGCAGAGCTGCCAAAAATACTAAGCTGTCATTGTGCCAGGTTTTCCGGTAGTTAGTCACTTTCACCAGAGGTAGAGATAACATGCCAGCCCACACTTAGCTGCTTAAAACCAGTGATGGATCATGACAGTGTGTTTTTTCTAATGAAGATTATTTTATCTCCTCCCACTCTTGTGGCCTAGGGGCAATGCCAGGCACAGGTGTGGGCTGATGTGCATGTTAATGCCATACAAGTAGACAGGAATAGTTAGTATTTTTTATCTGTGAGTGAATAGAGCACATATGCTCATCCTTCCTTCTCAAGTTCATTGGTTGTGATTCAGAAATTAATCATTTTAAAAAAAGCATAAGAGAAAGACTTTTGTTGGCAGTGAACACATCTGTGTCTCAGACAAGGCTGTGGGGATTCAGTACAGGATTGTGGCAGTATCTATTTATTTACATGTATAACCCACAATGGATATGCCTGGCCTAGATTTTAGGTGCCATAACTTCCAATTAAATACACAGGTCACATAAAACATTAAGTTTCCACTTATTCCTCCCCTCAACTCCTGTCCTTGCCACATGTACCTAGCCTTATCCATCCCCAATACCTTGTGTAATCACTTAAACTGGTGTAAACACTACCATTCCCATCAGGCACACAGCGGTGGAGAATGAAGTCTAGTGTCCATTGCTAATAATGCAAAGCTAACCTGGGGGGAATTCCTTTCTGATCACCATTCCTCAGTTCCCACTCATCCTTACACTGCAAACAAGGAAGGATCTCTCCTGCCTGGCCTTTATGTGGCAGATCATTTTGCATATATAAAGACCTCACCTCCCAAAACTGCCAGTCCATAACTTATGGCATTTAGAGTTCGATTTTTAAAACACCTAGCACCCAGCAGCTCCCATTGTCTTCATGGGACGCTCCTGGGCACTGAGGTCTTTTAACAAATTTGGCTGCTTATGTCAGCTCCTTTCCTGGGAGCTGAGCTCTTTCCAAACTCCGACCAGAATAGCTGTGGAGCAGCTTTGACTATAGGATCCTTCGGCACATATTGGGCACATTTAAATGTGAAATGTTCTTCTGAGTCACTGCTTTCCATGACAGCCTTCCATCCTGTAGGTATTGCAGATTTTCTTTGTTTTCAGATGTTTTATCTTCCACTGAGTTGTATTAAAACACACTTCTGTTGGATTGTGGTAATTTAACCAATCAATTCAAATCATTCTGTAACAGTAACCTGTACTCCACAGTATTCATACCCTATCAATCTTTGTGCCATCTGCAAACTTAACTAGCAAAGATTTTTTATTATCTTCTTGAGTGAAGTTAAAAGCATTGAGCAATGTCAGTCCAAGAACTGACCCCTGGAGGGATCTTATGTGGACTAGCCCCATTTATTGATATCCCCCTATTAACAGCTACGTTTAGCAATCTGTCAGGGCTCCAATTTTAATTAATATAAAGAGTGTACCAAATTTATCTGACACAATGCAAGACTTGTGGACTGATTTAACCCTTCATGGACCACATCTCTCCTGTTTCCTTTAGGGTGCTTCCTTATTTGTTGCCACTTCTGAGGCAGTTTGTAGTGTGGCTGCTGAGGCCTCAGCTATTCAGTGCATGCACAAAAGAAATCTGTTAATATTGGGTCCTACATTGTAAAGTGTCACTTACAAACCTCTTTTCTGACATATCCACTCACTTTCCAGCTGAACATTGCAATGGAATGCATCTCGGCAAGCACCATATTCATGGTGAGTGTGGAGGTGGGAGTGGCTGGTAGCTGTGCATACACACAGAAGAAATTCCGTATGGGGCTAGAAAATTTCCTGTGCAGGAACATAGTCCTAATTATACGACGCTTCTCAACAGGTGGGTAACACATTGGCAGACATCACCTTTCTAAAGATAAGCAAGGAAACCTGTGCATAACTTCTCCACATGGAATCCACCTATGTTCTGCTTTGGTCCTTGCACAAGTGATTGCTCAGTGGACTGGCATAGTGTCTTACAAAGGGGCAGGGGACAAAGCTGCACTGCTATGGAACCTGCGGCAGAAAATTAAGTACCTCGGGAAAAGTTTTCATAGCCCTCTCTGTATAATTCCTTTGAGATCATGATGAGCAGGAACGCCCTGCTTGGCCATATCAGTTAGCCACACAGGGTAACATGCAGCTCACAGAAACATAGCCAGCCTCCCTCTTTTCTACTCCCTTATCCCTGCATTCCACAAGCCATAACCACTTACTCTGGGCTCATTCCCTGCTTTCTGGTCCCCAGAAATCAGTTCCTTAGACTGTCTATGCACCTCAATATCAGAAAGTATTTCCTGGCTGCCTGATACAGTCAGTGACAATGGGGGATGTGGGGAAGAGGAGTGGCCCTCATCTACCTCAACCTGTTTATCTACTATTTCATCGTCCAGGTTAGGTCCTCCATGTACTGCCTCTGTGTCCTCCAAAAGTGCCCAAGGGACTGTTGGCAGTGGAGGCGGGGCTACCATCAAGGAGTGCATTCATCTCCTTAAAAAAACAGCAGGTCTTTTTCATGTTGAGCTCATGTCATGGGCCTTATGATAGGGTTGTCTGAGTTCTTTAATCTCTCCAGTGCACCACAGCATGTCCCATGCAGGCCCCTTTTCACAGCAGGGTCAAGAAATGTGCCTGCACATATCCCAGTTCCTGTGAATCACTCTCAGCTGGGACTGAACAGACTCCTCTCCCCATACACTGATCAGAGCCAACAGCTCCAAGGCAGTCCAAGCAGAGGAGCATTTGGCGTGGTGGCCAGCCACGTGCACCTTGGAGGGTACCATGAGACTGCTGCACACTGAGCCAGCCTGCAGAGGGGTAGGGGCTTCAGTTGCTCAGGCTGCGTAGGGCGCCACGACTTGGAAAGACGGCTCTGCGTGGTATATCTCATCCCTTGCATCAAATGCCCCAGCAACTATGTGGGTGAAACCAGACAGTCACTATCGTCTCCAATGAGCTCACAAAGAAAAGCCAGCCAACCGGAAATGGGATTTATATTTCATGAGGTTTGCAAGGGGGAGGAGTGGGTAGCTAGTCATCTAGCTGCAGGGCCTCAGAGTTCAATGTGCTGCCAGAGTGGATGATTGGGAATTGTGGGCCATTTCCTGGAATCCAGAATCAGCAACTAAATGACTCAAGATGTCTACGCTGCATGCTTGTCAACAACAGAAGAGGGTGGAGAAAATAGTCCTCTGAGAAGCTAAAAGTTTCATGTCTTTTTGTGACAAAATTTGTGTTGCAGTGTGAATGCTCGTGCAGTCTGGTCACCAACAGGCACATTATCTCAACAAAACATGTCAGTGTAGACAGCACCTCAGTCCCATCCTCAAAGGAAGGGATAAGCCTGGGAGCTTAAATTCATGACTTTACGAGAGACTAAAAATTCTGTACTAAATAGAGACACTAAATTTCCCTATGGTGTTAATGGGCCACTTCACCCGAACAGTCCCTTGAAATGTAACTGAGTCTGTTTATTGAGAATATTGAGTCTGTTCTGGTCTGACTATGGTCTGAAGAAGTGGGTCTGTCCCACAAAAGCTCACCTAATAAACTATTTTGCTAGTCTTTAAAGTGCTACTTGACTGCTTTTTGTTTTGGTAGTCCCTTGAAATATGTGTCAACTACTGCTGCAAAACAATCACTTCCACCTTGTATTTAGCTGTAGCACTGAGTACATTTCCCAGACCTTCAGCAGAGCTTTGTGAAAGCTCAAGAGCTTGTCTCCAGCACCAATAAAATTTGGTCCAATAAAAGATTTTACCGCACCCACCATATCTTCAGAAGAAATAAAAATAGAAATAAATACAGGCATAGTGAGTGGACCTAAAACATTTCTATTAATTTGAAAGATGTTATCAATTCTGCTGGTAATTCCTCTTCATTTTAAAGCTAGAGGATCTCTTTCAAAGTGTTAACAAGTTTGTGGTGGTTTGTTTTTGAACAAGAATAATCTTTTTTAAGGTTTATAGACAGATGGAAAGTGTATGTTTGTGTATACAATACTGCCTTAAATAGCTGATGGTATAACAACAAACTGCATATTAGAGGCAGAACTGGTAGTTGTCTGCGGTGCTCATTATGATAGCATCTGAGTGTTCTGCAGACTTGTATTATTTATTTTCACAATAATCCTGTAACAAGGTGGTGTTTTTAACCAAAACAGGGAACAGCAGCACAGAGAAAGTAAAGCCAATATAATCAAAAGTGTACACTAATTGTGGATCTCCAATTTAAAATGCCAAGGGCTAGATGTTTCACAATGTTTAGCATTATGTGGAGTTGATGGCTTTTGTATGCTAACTTGTTTTAGCTCAACATACAGAATCTAGCCTATGGGTTCCTTGCATTACAGCCAAAATATTCTAGTAGAAGTCTATATATCTATTGTAAGAAAAGATATATAAGCAAGTAAGCAGACCAGCCCTATGGGCTACACTGATACTTTATATGTTCAAGCTACTGCTCCTGTTGATGTCAGTTGCAGTTCTGAATGCTCATCACCTCTGCAAATCAGATGCTAAGCTGGTCATGTGGGAGATAAGGCACATACAATAAGCAACCACCTGTGAAAAGGTTGTCTTATATGGTTTGCTCAGCATAATACTGGAACTCCAGCAGAAGCAAGGAAGGAATATAATTCAGTTCTTTAACATGGCATTCAACTTCTTCAGTCATGAGGTCCTCCTTTTTCTTCCCGTTGTTCCCTGTCTCAGTCATTACACATCTACCTTCTGCAGCAAATGAGGCAGGTATCATACAAACAGTCAGCCTCCTGCACTATGCTAATTCATTCCCAAAAGCAGGTCTGTTCTGTGCTCTGAATGAGGCAGGGCCCTGTGTCAAGAATTCTGAGACAAGAATGAAAGACTATGTATAATGCACAAGGAGTCTGAATTAAGGTTGCTCACACCGCTTTCTGCAGCCCAGGAGGAAACTAGTAAGAGCAGAATGTGAGAACAGATTTTAACTTGGGTTCTGCTGCTAGGTTAATGAGCCTTCCAGCCAAATTATCTAGTGGTTCCTTTTAAAAAGTGAATGTATTGTATACTTTGGCATCTGTTTACTGGTATCATTTACAGCTCGATACATTTATTTGTCTATTTCATACACCCTCAGCACAGAGTTGAGGTCTTGTTAGTTGGGATGCCTTTTCCAGATTCACATATTAATCTTCATTTGATTTGCAGTCCCCGGAGATATATAAAACTAAGGATTTTTCATGGCAGGCTAGTACTAAATGAAAGTAATACAAGGGATTGTTGGCCAGTCTGCCGGATGTGTAATGAGGGCTAGAGGAGCAAGGTGATTACTTCATGAAACTGAAGCACTGATGGACAAAAGCCTGGATTTAATTGCAGTTTATTGTGTGTTGTTTGACCCTCCTTGTACATCATTTTGAATAATATTTTATTTTATTGTGTTACGGAGCCAGATACTCAACTGGGATTGCAGGTGCTTTATGGATAGCAACTAAAAGACAGTCCCTACTCAGAAGACTATTGCCTAAGGACCCCATCCAGCAAAGTTCTTAAGTACATGCTAAAGTCTCACACTATTCAACAAAGGACTTAAGACCAGGGATTTTCTATTTAGACAGCAAGTTATTCTGTGCCAGGATTTGTCTTTTATTACATATTTGCAAAATACCATGCACAGTGAGGCCATGACCCTGATGATCTCCTCTATGCGACAGCAGAGTAAAAATGAAAATAAGGTTTATTTGTTCCTCTCCTTGCATGAAAGCATCTCTGGGTATTTGTAAAGCAGAAAAGGAACCTACCTAAGAAACCTTCCTGCAATAAACTATAGAAAAAGTATAGTTAGAATTATTAATACTTAACAGAGCTGGTCAAAAATGTGAACAACATTCACTCAGTACAATATCAAATGGTAAAAACCTTATGTTTCCTAAACACTCTCTCTCTCTCTCTCTCTCTCTCTCTCTCTCTCTCTCTCTCTATATATATATATATATATATATATATTGATCTAACATTTTGTCTGTACATGTGAGGGTTCAATTAATTTGTTAAGATCTAAATGAGGCAATTTTTTTCTGTGCCATCTAATTACCATGCTCTGATTTCTGCTCATGAATGTGACACTGCCTCCAACTCTTTGTGGGGAGTATCTTCCTTTCCAGATTTGAAACCTGCAGGCTTAAAGGCAGAGTCTAATGACACCCTCAGGAGCAGTCTCCTTTGAAAGTTAAGACCAAGAGCTTTGATTTCAGGTCACCCCTCCCATGTGGCTGTCTTTAAAGTTCATCTGAATTAACATTCAGTGATATTTTTGGCAGCTTTGACTGCCAGCCAAATCATTACAGTGGAATAATAATGCAAATAAACTTTGCATAGCCCCATTAAATCATTAAATGCCACATTGTTCTGTAATGGGAGTGACATTTCAGTATTTCTAAAGCATCAAATGCATCCTGTGCTTGCTGCCATTTATTATGTCTTCAGGTGTTAAAATTGGTGGCAGAATATGATAACGCTGGGGCAAGTGAGGGGGTAATCTGAGGACCTGGGATAAGCACTACAGAAGCAGAAATGATTGGAAAAATACAGAGATAAGGGTATGTCTCATAAAAGAACTGCAGTATGTATCAATGTGGGGTGTCTCAGAGCATGCTCTGCTAAAGCTTGATCTGTAATGTTAATGACCACACATTATGACAGCTCCACAATGAAAAGATTATTTGGCTAACATTTGGGGGAATATTTTCAAAGGCATTTTTAGCCATGATTCCTAATGACTTTTCTGGGGGCTGAATGGTTAAAAAAACCTGAGCAGCTCTTTGAAGACGTACCCCACCGCTCACCATATAGTGCATGGCTTAAAAAGTAAAGCTGCAGGGCTTTTTAAAGGATTTTCTGAAGCCCAAAGGCACCCCTTGAGAAAAAGCCAGATCATTCAAGAGGATTTTAGGGTTGTGTTTGATTCTTTTGCCTTTTAATGAATTGACTGGTATTTCTATTGGTTAATTATTTTTATGACAAAAATATGGCATAATCCAAATTATGGCTCACTAAATTCTGTGATTTATAGAAAACTGGAACAAGTTATTATTTCAGTCTGCAAAATACAACCAGCTGGCCGATCCTGAGAGAGTCCACAGAGCAGAGATCACAATATACCTGCAATCTGGGTTTGTCTGGATGCCCAAGTAAGACCTGACTGGAGCACAGGAAAGCCTGTCTGGATTAGTTTTAATCTAGCTGGTGCAGGTAACATAGTTGTGGGGATATAATGACATGTGTCTTCAATGCAGGCTAGCTGTCCCAGTTCAAGCCTACTGGGGATAGGGGTGTGTACCTAGCTGTGAGTGGCTGTCTTATTAGACCTGGTCCTCTGAAGAACCCCCTGCAGCTGCAGTGCTAAGGGCAGGGAGAAGTGAGCTTGTGTCCACACATTCCCCTGAGAAGCCTCCCCCCATCCTGCCCCCCAGCAGCGGCTGAGGCCAGATGATGGGGAGAAGGAGTGAGCAGGTGATTCTTCCTCCTCAGAAACAAATGAGCAGGGAGCCAGCAGAGCACGGAGTCCAACCCTGTCAGACCATGCCCCAGCCAGTCAAGCTGAGGCAGCACAAGGGGGAGGATGTTAAGTATGTGTAAGAGATTAGTGCTTCCATCCCTGAAACAAACAGGAGTGGGAAAGAATTGTGATTTCCCAGGTTTCCTAAGTAGGTGCAGCTGCATCCCTGTCAGAGGACTGGGCTTAAAGTCACAAGCTAGCCCTAAAGGTCTGCAAGAACGATAAGTTTTGAGGTTTTAGTTGGAAAAGCCTAAGAAAAATAGACAGCTTTTTGCATGTCACCAAGAGCTTTGTTACTGAATAGGCAAAGAGTCTATGGCTAGAAAAGATCATTAGGATAATCTAGTCTGACCTCCTGTGTACCCAAACTGAAGGATTTCATCCAATAGTTCCAGCAGTGGAGGGGATTACTCTTTGCTGCTATGCCAGTGAAGGCTATCAAGAGCAATAAATTATGGTTGGGCTAAAGCATATCGTTCAGAAAGACATCCAGCCTCCAGTTAGACCGGCACTTCAAGGGAGCTTTAAGGGAATTAGATGCCCAAATCCCTTGGAAATGGCCCCTTTGAAAATCCAAAACTTCAACTGAGGGTAAATCTACCACTTCCTCCTTGGCAAAAAGTTGCATCTTATTTTCCATTTCAATAGTTTTCAACTTCCAGCCATTGGCTCTTCCTCTGTTTTATTGCAAGGACACAGCTATGCAACAGCTGCACATTCATAGGTCTCAGAGAACCCCGGGAGCAGACTTTGCTTCTGGGGGCACGTTGTCAAACTGGCAGGGCGGTAGAGCACTTAGCTAAGAGCACAGTCTATCACACACAAAGAGGTGACTGCCTGTGTGCTATTGATTGAGGCACCCAGAGCTACCAAATTCCTATTATGCTTTTATCTTGTCCCACGTCAGACCGATTCCAACATGTAACACTTTTATATTTAAGTGAGTGGAAAATGAATGGGTATTAGTATCTCCAATTCCCTCACAGGTTCTTCTTCATCTGATAGAGAAAAATAAGGTGCCTCCAGCATTAGCTGCATGAAGGATTTGTGCTATCCTGGCTAACAGGTGCCAATTGCATCCTCACTGTCATCACAATTCTCCTTTGTGGAGTCACCTAGCTTTGCAAATCTGAGGGTGGGGGAAGAACTGACTGCACAAGAACATTATATATATTACCCTATGAGCCAAAGAGGAGGGTGTTTGTCTCATTTTTAACACTAATGTTTTGTACATACAGCTGAAATACTTCCTCCTAAACTTTTGGGCACTGTAATAAAGAAAAAAAGAACCCTGATGTGTTTGCATGGTCAGGCTGTTCAACAATCGTGCAGCATTGGAAAGAGGTGGCCACAACAGTGAAAACAGTATTTGGCTTCAGTAGCCAAACCTCAGCTGAAAATTGTGTCTGAGGCTACAGACCAATGACCTGGGTTTGAACTCCACCACACAGACATTGGTTATTGAGAGCTATAATCATTACTGAGTGTGTGATTTTATAAAAATGGAAGAGTAGAGAACAAAGCAATGGCATTCAGACCTGTCTGAGGTAGCAGCAGTGGAACGAGCAGTGTATTGATTCAGAGAGCACTTTTATGAATTTGAAGGAATGGGGGCCATATTTTGAAATGCATTTGGATTAAGCATGCTGATATAGGCTGAGGCTTCCATTCTACAGGTCTCCTACATCTTCCTCCCCACACCCTAGTCCCCTCCTTCCCTTTCATGTCCATTTGCATTTTTTCTTTCAGGCTTACCCCCAGACTCCACTATACCTGTCTAATATTGTCTGATTTTTGTACTGTTTGATTTTGCAGCTTTGACGTACTGTAAAGCTGTGTAACTGAATAATTGCAGTGCTTTTCTTCATTTTGGGTATTGGCACCCTTACCACCAGACTGTCCAGTTATGTGGGCTCCCTCCTCAAACCCTATGCCAACAAAACTCCCAGCTATCTCCAAGATACCACCGACTTCCTGAGGAAATTACAAAACATCGGAAAACACCATCCTTGCCGCCATGGATGTAGAGGCTTAGTGCGCTAATAGTCCATATGAAGATGGATTACAAGCAATCAGGAATACCATCCCTGATGTCACCACAGCCAGTCTGGTGTCTGACCTCTGTAACTTTGTTCTCACCCACACTTACTTCCGATTTGGGGACAATTCATACCTTCAGATTAGTGGAACTGCTGTGGGCACCTGCATGGCCCCACAGTATGCTAATATATTTATGGCTGACCTGGAACAATGATTCCTCAGCTCTTGTCCCCTATTACCACTCCTCTACTTATGATACATCGATTACATCTTTATGATTTGGACCCATGGTATAGGGACTCTAGAATTGCACAGAGACTTTAACAATCTGCACCCCACCATCAACTTATGCCTCGATTACTCCACTCAAGAGATACATTTCCTGGACAATACAGGACAAATCAAGGATGGCCTGATCAGTACCACACTGTACCAGAAACCCACTGACTGCTATACTTACCAACACACTTCTAGCTTCCATCGTGCACACACAAATAGATCCATTGTTTACAATCAAGCCCTTAGGTACAATTGCTCTGATCCAACTGACAGAGAACAAAAACTACAAGATCTCTACCAAATATTCATAAACCTGAATTACCCACCAGGAGAAATTAAAAAGAAAAGAAAACAAATCAACAAGGCCAGATGAATACCCAGAAATCAACTACTCCAAGATGGGCCCCGCAAAAGCCAAGAACAGAACACCACTGGTCATTACATACAGCCCCAACTCAAACCACTGCAACACATTATTAAAGACTTACAACCTATCCTTAATCAGGATGCCACACTCCAGAAGGCCCTAGGTGACAGGCCTGTTCTCTCCTACAGACAACATCCCAACCTTATGAGGATTCTCACCAACAACCATAGACTATACCACAAGAACACCAATCCTGGAACTTTTCCTTGCAACAAGCCCTGTTTACAACTTTGTCCACATATCTATTCTGGAGATACCATCACTGGACCTAATCAGGTTATTCACAGAATCATGGGCACATTCTCATGTTCCTCAACTAACATTGCCATCACGTACCAACAATGCCCAGATGCATTGTATATTCGACAGACTTCAAACTCTCTTAGACAAAGAATTAATGGGCATTAGACAAACATAAAAACACTTCTGATTCGCAAACCTGTCCCCCAGCACTTGAATGGAGTGGGCCATTCTGTTAATGACCTGAAAGTCTGTGTTTTACTGAAAAGGAACTTTAACAGCCGTTTGGAGTGAGAGGCTGTTGAACTCTCTGTTATATTCAAATTCAACACATTAACACATGGTTTGAACTGGGATTGCAATTATTTGTGTCATTATAAGGACTCTTTACATACTTTGCTTTATCTAATTCTTGACTCCCCCCCCCGCTTCTGCCCCTCTGCTCTCTGATTTTCTCACCTTGATAATAATTTTTCTGATTTGTCAACCTTGATTACTATTTTTGGTTCTCTGTGCCTTAAATATTGAGTCTGTTCTGGTCTGGCTATGATCTGAAGAAGTGGGTCTGACCCACAAAAGCTCATCACCTAAGACATTATTTTGTTAGTCTTTAAAGTGCTACTGGACTGCTTTTTTTTTTGATAGCAGAGTATTAGAGGATCTTATGATGAACACGTCTAATGTGTATAAGAAAATCTGTGACCAGTCCACGTCTGACACAGAGGCACCTGCCATGCTGTGAGAAGTGGGGTGGGAATATTGCAAGGTTTATATACAGTATATAGCTTATCATTGCCTTCTTAAGTAACATTAATGACCCCTTAATGAACAGAATTGTCTGTTACCATATCATGGTATAATTTTGACTAATAAACAACTTAAACCTTAACTGTATAATAGAAACTTTAAGATTCTAAAAGAGAACTCACTACTAATATGCTTGCCCCAAACCAAAGGGACGAATTCCAGACTATTACACCAGAACCTACCTCTACAGCAGTACAGCATGGATACAGACCAGCACAACACCAGATGAAAGACAACAAAGACCCACTGTTCAAATGCTGGAAAAGAACTTATTTCCAAAGTGGCCAGACATTAGGGCTGTATGTACACTAGCAAGTTCTTTCAAAAGATTTTTCAAAAGAAGTGGGCTCTTTCGAACGATCCCACAGAGTGTCTACATACAAGAAATATTCTTTCAGAAGTAAAATGAAAGGATGCAGTGTTCCCTTCAAACTTACTCTTCCAGTCCCTTTTCAGGAAGAACGCCTTCCTTCGGAAGCTTCTATTGAAAGAAAACATGTAGATGCTCTGCAGAGCCTTCTTTTGAAAGATCAGTCCTCATAGCACCTGACTTTTTGATCTCTGGCCTGTTCTTTTAAATGAACGGAGGCTGTATAGATGCTAGCCGTGTCTACACGTGCACGCTACTTCAAAGTAGCGGCACTAACTTCGAAATAGCGCCCGTCACGGTTACACGCGTCGGGCGCTATTTCAAAGTTAACTTCGACGTTAGGCGGTGAGACGTCGAAGTCGCTAACCACATGAGGGGATAGGAATAGCGCCCTACTTCGACGTTCAACGTCGAAGTAGGGACCGTGTAGTCGTTGCGTGTCCCGCAACTTCGAAATAGCAGGGTCTGCCATGGCGGCCATCAGCTGAGGGGTTGAGAGATGCTCTCTCTCCAGCCCCTGTGGGGCTCTATGGTCACCGTGGGCAGCAGCCCTTAGCCCAGGGCTTCTGGCTGCTGCCGCAGCAGCTGGGGATCCATGCTGCAGGCACAGGGTCTGCAACCAGTTGTAGGCTCTGTGTATCTTGTGTTGTTTAGTGCAACTGTGTCTGGGAGGGGCCCTTTAAGGGAGCGGCTTGCTGTTGAGTCCGCCCTGTGACCCTGTCTGCAGCTGTGCCTGGCACCCTTATTTCGATGTGTGCTACTTTGGCGTGTAGACGTTCCCTCGCAGCGCCTATTTCGATGTGGTGCTGTGCAACGTCGAAGTTGAACGTCGACATTGCCAGCCCTGGAGGACGTGTAGACGTTACTCATCGAAATAGCCTATTTCGATGTTGGCTTCACGTGTAGACGTAGCCGCTGTCTTTCAAAAGAGCCGGTCACTCTTTTGATCCACTTTTTTTGTGTGTGGACGCACTCTTTTGAAAGAAGTACTTTTGGATGAGATCTTCTGGAAGGGCTTCTTTCGAAAGATCTCTGTAGTGTAGACGTAACCTAGGAGAGGAGCCAATTTGGATAAAAAGGCTAAAAGAGCTTATAAACACTTCCCAACAGATGTTACTCAGAGAACTGTCAGTTCTAGAATCTGATGATATATTTTATTTCAGTTCACCTCAGCCATGCCTGGCAGAGCATTGCAGGATCGTCAGATGAACACATGTGGTGTGTATATGTGAGTGCTGTGACCTGTCTGTATCTGGCACAAATGTGCATGATATTACTGAAGATGAATTCTACTTGTATCTTTTACAGTTAAGAAAGGAAGCAGTGTAGCTGGTATTGAATTCTGTTAAATATCTTAAATACATCTGTAAGCCCTTGGTAGAAGCTGGAATAGGAAACAAGTTGTATGTATTTAAAGAGCCTGTCACGATATATACGCCCACAAGTAAGGTAATTTACTCCTTTTTTAATCCACTTCTCCTTTGACATTGGAAGGCTGGGGCTGACAGGTCTGAGAAATTCTGTTGTCAACCACAAAAAATTAAAACACTTTTTGATGGAATTGGGCAAAGAAAAAAAAAATCTCAGTGTTATTTAGCCTAAAATTGACCTGTCAAAATTTCGAGAACACCAGTCTTCTTTTAGCCTGGTAATAACAGTTTCAGTGCTAGCAGCAATGCATTGCTGTTTAATGTCCCACAAATTAACCTTTAAAATCAGCTAAGCTTTCATTTCAGGTTGGCTTCCAGATGCCCCGAAGGAGAAGTCAGTAACTGCTCAAGCCAACAGCGGTAGAGGGGGATCGAGCTGAGTGGAAACTAGGACTTTGCAAGTTTTTGGCTAAAGTCTATAAGGCTTAAATCCTGTATCTATGGACCACTGGCCTACAGGATATGCTTTCTATGAACCCCACCCCCATCTCTTTTGCAACGTTTTCCACCCTGCCTTAATAATTGAACGATATGGCATAATTAAAGGCTTCAGAAATCATTCATAATTTCTCCCCATTGTTACATTTTACGTAAGAATAGATACCACAGTTACTAATCAATAATAGTACAAATTTTATCTGTAGATCTCACAGTACTTTGACAGTGGGTAAGCACTATTATAATTTCACAGATTGGGAAAATGAAGCATGGAAGTTTGAAGTGTCTTGCCAAAGATGGTGGCAGAATGACTGAATCCATGCTTCTTGACAACTATAGATTTCTCATGTCTGTCAGTCCATTCCCTTGCCTATTGGGTTATGATGATCATCACCTATACCCCATCTAAAGAGTAATGCATCAGTCGAATGCAGAAGTGACCCTGTATTCCAGTCCTTGTACTCCACTGGATTCTGGCGTAACTCTGGGGACTTTATCAAGTGGTATGAGTGAAAAATTAGAACTGGGTCTATCCATTCTGGCAAACAGCAGAGCTCTTCAGTCAAACAGAATTTTGTTAATAAATTGAGTCAATAATAATATCTGTTAGGTGTTATGGAATTCACAAGACAATAATATAAAACTCAAAATGACCTCAATTATTAGAACTCAACCACTGTGAAGCCTCCTGGTATGGAGACATCATTCAAACTGACAGTTTGAATTACGTTGCAATGTTTGACCTGGTCTGTCACATTATAAAATATCCACTTGTGAGAATTTGACTTTATCCTATCAGACATCTTCGCATGCTTCAGGAAAGGTTGGGAATCTGTAGGTGGTTTGCCTGTGTTGCTTACAGAGTGGTTCTGAATAGCAACTCTCGTTCTTCAGCCAACCCTCGTTCTTCATCCAAGATCAAATTAAATATGGATTGTGAGGTTCACTAGGCTACATTTGTACAAGTGACTCAGGAGTTTTTTTCTTATTCTCAGAAGGAACAGAGACCATTTGATTTGTAAACCCATTGAGTTTCAAAGTGCCATTTCAAAATGGGACTTAGCCACCTTTGAAAATTTGACCCTATACCCCTGTTGCTCATGTAAAAATGAGACCCAAAGCTTGTTTTCTGTTATTTACCTAATTGGCAATTTGCTCTCAGGAGCTGGAGCTGAAAGTCCATGTTTACTATAGCCTCCATAACCCTGGGAATATTCTGATTTTACCTCTCTTATCCTCTAAGAGCTTCTCGTCAGCAGGAGCATCCTGACAAAGTTGGTAATGTTTGCTGGGGTTAGGCCAAGGCAATTTGAATTTATACTTTCCAGTGAAGGTGAATCTGGCCCAATGTGGTTTTCAGTGAAGGATCCTCTGCTTGCCAAAGTCAAAACTCAAAATTCTCAGAAACAAAATCCACCGCTTTTCATCAGAATTAACTTTTTAGTCCTGCCGTGTATTATGTTTATCCTAATTGACATACTGCCAACCTAAGTGTGGCAGTGGACTCCCTGCAGCTGCAATACATGCAAGAAAAATATTCTAACAAGGCCTCACTGCATTCTCAAAGAAGGACTAACATCAAATGAAAAATGAAATCACTATCCTAGAAGATTAGGGGCTTGTCTACACTAGCTCCCTACTTCGAAGGGAGCATGGTAAGTAGGGTGTCGGGAGATTATTAATGAAGTGCTGCGCTGCATATGCAGCACTTTATTAAGCTAATTCTCCCCTGTGGCAACTTTCAGGAGTAAAAGGACTTCGAAGTTGCCCAGGCACTTTGAAGTACCAGCAGGTTAGCCACAGCTACACGCGAACTGGCACTTCGATGTTTTAACACTTTGAAGTTGCACAGGGGATAATTAGCTTAATGAAGTGCTGCATATGCAGCACAGCACTTCATTAATAATCTCCCAACACCCTACTTACCACCATCCCTTGAAGTTGGGAGCTAGTGTAGACAAGCCCTAGGACTAGGAAGAAAAAGTTGCTGTAACAATCCTGCAAGGCACAGAAAATCTTTACTGTTTTCCAACCAATACGAAGTGCATCAGCATCAAAGTACCTGTGAGGGGAGACTCCAATATCTCCTAAGTATTTCAAGAAATAATACAAGTAGAGGAGCCCAGCAAGTTAGCATAATATCTAAGGTCCATTTGATGGTACTGGGTCTTGCAGGCCACAAAGGGGACAGTTGCACAGGGGCCTGGTATTTCAAAGGAGCCCGGAGTTCCAACCACAGCTCCTTCAGCAACAACAGCAGCCAGCGTTCTGGGCCCCTTTGAAATACCACAGCATTATTGCCCCATTTCGCCGCACAGCTCTGAAGAAAGGGGTGGTGGGAGGAAGAAGCACCAAGGTCTGAGTGGCAGTAAGGGTTGACAGCTCTAGGCCCCAACCCTTCTGCCCTTGGCCCTGCTCTTTCAGGGGTCATGAAGCTGGCTCCCTCACACCTTGCTTTGGGACCTGAGGTGACTGTTGGCCTCACTAGAGGCTTTACAAATGGGCTATAGAGCTTTTCACTTTTCAGCCTTTGGCTCAAATGCAGCTTGTGTCTGTGGTGACCAATACCATTATTGTCCATTTGCTTTTCAGCAGCGTCTGTGAAAAAATTAATCAAGCCTCAATTTAATTCCTGGTGGAGGGCCATATTACAAAGCTACTCTATAGCTGTCACTGTTTGTCACCCTTGTTGGCCTTCACATTACCAAAAATAAAGACTGAATCAGCCTGGAGACCGAATAACATTATCACAAGTAGAGGAGGCCGTTTAATGTCAGAGATGAGATGCATTGTTGAGATCTGTGAAAGGTTGTTCTGAGGCAAATCTGTCTTGTGTGTAGCACCCTGCATGGAACTTGGAGAGAAGAAGATGCTAGGAGTTTGGAGGAGGCACAAGCTGTCCATCTCACTTCTTTCAGAAGCACTAAATTCTCATTTAAAATGATTAAAACCTGCGAACAACATCATGTAACTGGAGAAGAAGTGATGTTTTAATTATACTTCTCCCAGCAAGATTTATAGGGCCAAATTCTCAACTGGTGCCAATCAGAAATCAATGGAGCAGGAGCAATGCTCATTCATGCCAGCTGACAGGCTGACCCATGATGTCTAATTGAAATGGCATTGGTAAAGACTTTTCCCCTTCTCTGTGTCTTTTTTAGAAAAGAGACACATGATTTCATAGCCAGAAGTGACAATATGACACAGTATTGGTCAAACAAAGCAAGGCACTAGGGCAAATCTTTCTATATAACCCAGCCCTGAGCACAGTGACAACAAAATGGATAATTTTAACTTCTCTTAAGTAAAATAAATTATATTAAGATATTTCATAGGACGTACCCTTCAGCTCTCTTTCCAAATAGTCTCTTCTCCTAGCCAATATTAGAGCAAAGGAGAGTGAATTAAAAATACAATACCTCATTATTCATCAGTGCACTTGGGCCATTATGGCTTTAGTACGGAGAAAATATCCATATGTAGTTACTATGGTGAACAAGCTGATTTTCAATTCTACTTAGAAATCAGTGCTTGAGATATTGTTCATCATAAAACGAACAGGTTACTTGACATTTGCCTGATTTTGTCATCTGACCTGTCCAAAAAGAGCAAATGAACAAAACAACACTTGCATAAACTGCTAAGCTGGAAGAAGGGGAAATATGCCAGCAGCCTTGGTTGGTTAACTTGGTAGCAATATCTGAGTTAACAACACCTAACATGCAGCCTTTGAAAGTCTATTCATCATGAAAGGATTGCTCTCTCCGCTTTGCCTTTAATCCCACAGGAGAGATCTAAATTAGGTGCACTCAGTGAATCCAGGAGCTGAGAAATAAATAGTTGAAAAGCTCTAGCCACTTTGTGGTTTTGCTTTCTCTAAAGATGAAGCAACTAGGCTTAAATGGTACCTAGGTCTACAGTAACTGGGAAGGACAGTGAAGGTCACAATGTAATTTTCCGTATTAGAGGACAGTGACTAGATTAATAGGATTTAGGGACTAAAATGTGAAATCCATCACAAATGGAAGGTTTGCAAAGACACATGCTGAAAAATTCACATTCTAAACATTAGCTGTTCAGCATTTCAAGCTTGCCTTCCCACCATTATAACACTGACAGTATTTAAGCAGCAGTGCTTAGCAAAGAAGTCTCTGCCTACCCACATGAAAGTAAACCAGCATCTGAAGCAAAGGTGAAAGTTAGGGGTTACAGCTTCTCTGCACTGAACATCTTTTGCTTTGTGAGGCATGTGTCTCCCAGTCAGAGTTCTCATGTCATCTTTCTCTTTTTCCAAACAGAAATTTCTTTTAGTCATAAGATTTGGATTCAGACTTGATTTAATCCTCCAGAGTTAACCCATGAAGAAATTTAGTTTGGTAACATAGCTGGAATTCCAGATGTTTCAATAGAGAAACCATACCATAATATAAACATAGTGGTAATTGTATTACAAGGGTAGCTGCCTCATTGTGTTTCTCCTTTGCTACATTATAAGCAGAGTTGTCTTTACTGATGTGACTGCTGGGAGCAAATGGTCTCTTCCTTTCATTATCAGAGAGGTAGTAGCCGTGTTAGTCTGTAGCTTCGAGAACAACAAGAAGTCTTGTGGCACCTTGTAGACTAACAGATATTTTGGAGCATAAGCTTTCGTGGGCAAAGACCCGCTTCATCAGATGCATGAGGGGGGGAATGGTTTCAAAGGGGTATTTAAAGAGTGGGGTCCCAGTAAGAGGGAGGGTCAGAGCTGACAAGGTCTATTCAGCAAGGTGGAAATGGCCCTGTATCAACAGTACGTATCAAAAGAGGAAAAAACAAGTCAGATCAGACAGTGGGATGTGAGCCTTTGTCAGAGTCTAATGGGGAGCTATTAGCACCCAAAGCAGAGAAGCTGCCTTTGTAAACTGTAAGCCACTCCCAGTCTCTGTTTAATCCATGGTTAATGGAGTCAAATTTGCAAATAAATTGCAGCTCAGAGATTTCTCTCTCCATTTGATTTTTGAAAATTTTTTTGTTTCATAACTGTCACCCTTAAATCTGCCACTGAATGTCCAGGAGGATTGAAGTGTTCCCCCACCAGCTTCTGTACATTACCGTTCCTGATGCTGAGAAAGAGAAAGCCTGTGGGGGAGCACTTCAATCTCCCTGTACACTCAGTGGCAGATTTAAGGTTGACAGTTATGAAACAAAAAAATTTTCAAAAATCAAATGGAGAGAGAAATCTCTGAGCTGCAATTTATTTGCAAATTTCACTCTATTAACCATGGATTAAACAGAGACTGGGAGTGTCTCGCAGCTTACAAAGGCAGTTTCTCTGCTCTGGGTGCTAATAGCTCCCCATTAGACTCTGACAAAGGCTCACATCCCACTGTCTGATCTGACTTGTTTTTTCCTCTTTTGATAAGTACTGTTGATACTGGGCCATTTCCACCTTGCTGAAAAGAACTTGTCAGCTCTGGTCCTCCCTCTTACTGGGACCCCACTCTTTAAATACCCCTCTGAAACACCTCCCCCATGCATCTGATGAAACAGGTCTTTTGCTCACGAAAGCTTATGCTCCAAAATATTAGTCTATAAGGTGCCACAAGACTTCTTGTTGTTCTTCCTTTCAGTAAACCTCTAGATTTTTTTCCTGAGGACAACCCAGCTTAGAAAATGTCCCAGAAAAAATGGTCAGTTCCACTTTAGACATCAGCTATTCTTTGAGCTAAGAAAAAGAAGTAAAATACTAAGCCATCTTGTCCACATGGAAATAATTTTACACATCACGAAACTTGTTGGGAAGCCTTTTTTTTGAATACTAGCATCTTATGGAACTTTACACAGATTGGAATATATGGCAAAGTTTATAGAGTGAACTAACTGTAAATAAGTAGCTGACCCAGCTGCCTATGAAGAAAAACAAGGAGCTAAAATGAATTCATGAACATTTAAGCCCTATCCCCAACTGGTAGATAAGCTCTAGGGAAAGAATTCAGAAACAATCATTTTTTATGTATAAGACAGGACCCAAAGAAAGACGTGGAGACAAATATAAAGTGATCAAGATCAGTACAGATTAAATCAGCAACAGAGGTGCAAAACACATATTTTCCCAGGAAAAACACATTGAACTTAGTGTAACTTGAAGGGGTACGAGTGCCAGACAAAATTTAGCTTTCAGTCTTGCAAATACGGAGCTTAATGTGCCCTGAGGTATGTTGATGCAAAGTCCACTGAAGTCATGAATTGAATAGCAGAATTTGCCCTGCAAAGATTCCTCCTTTCCATGGATCGGTCTGGCCTAAAGAGAAAACATGCTCACATGAAAAGTTGTGTTGGAGTAGAGCAGATAGTGCTGGTTGGAATATGTTCTCTTCAGTTTCATTTAATGTAGTCTGGGTGGAAGCATGAGGGAGGACAAGACTGGCTCATGATCTGCAGCTTGGTAACTAGGTCAATGAACTGGTGAGTTACAGGCCCAGGTTTAAATCACTTTTCTGTCTGAGTCAGAGTGATCTGGAATGGGGAAAAAACCCACCTCTGCTCTACTAGGCAGGCAGCACAAAGAGGAAAGATCTCTCTTTTTTTTTCCTTCCACTCACTGAGTCAGACTTAATATAAACTCCAAAGTTTTGTCAGCTTAATTATGTCAATCAGGAACTCCTTTCCCCATCCCCAGCTGACATAACTATGCCAGCAAAACCCCTCCTGTAGAAGCAGATATGCTATCATGAAAGTGCTCCTGCAAGCATAGCTAACGTCATTCAGGGAGAGGACGTTATTATGCCAACGGAAAAGCAATCAACATGAGCTTCATGTTAGGCTCTGAGACAGTACAGCTTAACTAGCAAGGCATCTGAAGCATAGATAAAACCTTACCCCTAATCGTTCTACCAATACTTACATTCTGAATTAGTGGAAATTACTGATTAGTGACTCCAACATTAAAATGCACTATCAAGTTGCAAAACCCTTTTTAAAGGTTAAGTTGTTTTTGGCATATGAATTTATACTTTTTTACCACATAATGTTTACAATAGTCTTTAGTCATACTTTTTTATGTGCTATATACATCCTGACTTCTACATGGGAGTTTCATAGGAAATGGTCCAATTACCACATGGTCCTTTGTTGTTGTTTAGTCTCCCATTATTAAGGTACAAATCCTCTTGGAAAGCATTGCAACATGCTGTCATTAATCACAGGTTTATAAGCCTGTTGCTAAATCATTAAATTATCAGCTGGCCCATAGGAATGAGCATGCATAAATATAAATCTCCATGTAACATTTAATATCTAGATTCTGGAGGAAGAAAAAAATGCTTTTCATTATAAAGTTTCTGTGAATCTATCATAATATAGGACTGAGGAAACTAAGCAATATAAAAAAGCCAAATAGAGCACTGAGACCACATCACTTCTGCACTTTTAGCAGAGGATCATAGAGTTTGATAAATGTTTAGGTAAAGGTTGCCATTTCTCCCGAGGTAATCATGATGTCATCATGAATTTGTGTCAGTCAGAAGCAATCAACTTGTTGATGTTGCATGCAAATGATTTCCTTGCATACATAAATGTTCTTTGACCAGTGCTAGCTAGGAGACAAGAACCTTCTGGGGAAAATTAGGATGCCTTAGAAAAACCCTGAATGGATAGCAATTTTTGCAATGTATACAGCATAGGTGGTCATAACTAAAGGTTAGAGCATGAGTCAGGCTTAATGGTCAGAGTGGAATATAAAAGTCAGGTACTAGGCAAAAGGCCAGAGCTGAAAACAGTAAGATGGTAATCCAGGTATCGAAATCAGAGAGTGTAAGGGACCAAGTCAGAAGTCAGAGCCAGGTCCAATATCAGGTGCCAGGCCAAGCCAGGCCAGGGGTCAAAGACTGTGTTGGGGTAAGGAAGAGTAGCATGGGCCTGGAATAGATCAAGACAGCAGGAACTGGGAGTAGACAGAGGTCTAAGATGAGATGACAGGAAGCAGCAGGAATGCAGGACTCAGAAGTCAGGTAAACAGGAGTCACAGCCAGTCAGGGATTCCTCAGGTTGCTCAGAAAATGTCCTGTTATTACTTCTTGATTTATATAGAACTCCTTAGTCAATTGGGGGCTGAATATTTCACCCAGTCAGGAACTTTGAGTTTGCAGCCCTCATGAGCAACTCATTTCCCGGTCTCACTTTTACTTACTCAGTTGATCTGGTGGGAAACAGCACTCCCAATGGACCTGGATTCAAGGCCCGTGATCCCTCACAGCTTATGGGACATGTAGGCATTACCAAACCCGTGTTGAGTAATGTCTTGCTCTGAAAGTAATCCCACTGGAAGCAGCTGTTTGCGCTCTCTTTCACACTGGTGTAAATCTGGAGCAATTCTACTGAAGTCAATGGAGTTATGTGTGTATAACATCTATGAAAGAGGAGACTCAGGCAGGCCCAATGAATCTAAATAGGAAGTAAGATGCTATTCAGGACCCACGTCGACACGAGCCGGCTACTTCGAAGTAGCCAAGCCAACTTCAAAATAGCGCCCGCCACGTCTACATGTGGCGAGCGCTATTTTGAAGTTGAAATCAACATAAGGGCTACGTCTACACATGCACCCAACTTCGAAATAGCTTATTTCGATGTTGCGACATCGAAATAGGCTATTTCGATGAATAACGTCTACACGTCCTCCAGGGCTGGCAACGTCGATGTTCAACTTCGACGTTGCTCAGCCCAACATCGAAATAGGCACAGCGAGGGAACGTCTACACGCCAAAGTAGCACACATCGAAATAAGGGAGCCAGGCACAGCTGCAGAAAGGGTGACGGGGCGGACTCAACAGCAAGTCGCTCCCTTAAAGGGCCCCTCCCAGACACACTTTCATTAAACAGTGCAAGATACACAGAGCCAACAACTAGTTGCAGACCCTGTATATGCAGCACGGACCCCCAGCTGTAGCAGCAGCAGCCAGAAGCCCTGGGCTAAGGGCTGCTGCCCACGGTGACCACAGAGCCCCGCAAGGGCTGGAGAGAGAGTATCTCTCAACCCCGCAGCTGATGGCCGCCATGGAGGACCCCGCTATTTCGATGTTGCGGGACGCGGATCGTCTACACGTCCCTACTTCGATGTTGAATGTCGAAGTAGGGCGCTATTCCCATCCCCTCATGGGGTTAGCGACTTCGACGTCTCGCCGCCTAACGTCGATTTCAACTTCGAAATAGCGCCCAACGCGTGTAGACGTGACGGGCGCTATTTCGAAGTTAGTGCCGCTACTTCGAAGTAACGTGCACGTGTAGACGCAGCTAAGGAGGAGAGATATCGAAGTCACTATCCCCATCAGGAGATGGGAATAGCACCCTACTTCGACGTTGAACGTCGAAATAGGGCACGTGTAGATGATCCGCATCCTGCAACATCGAAAGACCGGGGTCCGCCACGGCAGCCATCAGCTGAGGGGTTGAGAGACGCTCTCTCCAGCCCCTGAGCTCTATGGTGGCCGCATGCAGCAGCCCATTAAAGTTCCCCGCCCCCTTATTTCCTGTGCAGGAAGCTGAGAGCCTGTGCAGGCAGCAGTACTGCCACGTGCAGAGCCGTCATGGACCTCCTCAGCCTGAAGGCAAAACCCTGCACCCCATGGCACCGGACATTACGGGTGCGGGGCCGAGGATGTGCCCCCCACCCTTTGTACATATCCCCATTTGTAAATAGTTTGCGTTGGACCCCTGTTCTGTTTTGCTTCCTGCCACCCCATGTAAATAGTTCCTCCCTTTATATATATATATATATATATATATATATTATTAATAAGAGAATGCACTGTTTGGTTACAAACAACATGTTCATTTATTTGCCGGAAAAGTGTGTGGGGGGTGCTCTTGGGTGCTCTGAGGTGTGGATGTGGGGCAGGGAGTGTTGTGGAGGATGTGGGGGGTGCAGTGGATGGCGCACCCACAGCTGGCCCTGCCAGCGTTCACCTCACAGCCTGGTCAAAATGGGCCCGCAGGGCCTCCCGGACCCGGATCCCCTCAGGGTTGACCTGGCGACTGGGGGCAGCGGGTGGCTGGATATCGGCCCTGCCAGCCTCCACAGCCCAGCACTGGAAGAAGGCCTCTCCCTTGCTCTCCACCAGGTTGTGGAGTGCGCTGTACGCGCCTGGCTGGCTGTGACATGGTTCGTGTAAGGGTGCATGAGCCAGGGCCGGAGGGGGTATGCCGCGTCTGCGACGACACAGAGGGGCATGGTGGTGTCCCCCACAGGGATCTCCCGCTGGGGGATGTAGGTCCCCGCCTCCAGCCGGCGGCGCAGGGCCGAATTTCTGAATACCCGGGCGTTGTGGGTGCTGCCAGGCCAGCCAACATAAATGTCCAGGAAGTGGCCCCAGCTGTCCACCAAGGCCTGGAGGACCACCGAATGGTATCCCTTCCTGTTGAGGAAGCGTCCTCTGCTGTGCTCCGGGGCACGGATGGGGATATGGGTCCCATGCAGAGCCCCAAAGCAATTTGGGAAGCCCAGGCTGGCAAACCCCACGATGGCAGCATCCGGGTCCCCAAGCCGCATGAGTCTGTGAAGGAGCAGGGCATTGATTGCGCGGACGACCTGTAGGGGAAGGACATGACAGAGCGCCAGTGAGGGGTGTGCAGGGTGTGTCTGGCCCTCCACCCCAGGGGTCCCCCCCAGGGCTCCCCAAGGGCTCCCCACTCCCAGGATCCCCCAGGGTTACCCCCCCAGGGCTTCCCTCCCCAGGGTCCTCTTACCTCCATGAGGACAGCCCCGACGGTGGCCTTGCCCACGCCAAACTGCTGCCCAACGGATTGGTAGCTGTCTGGAGTGGCCAGCTTCCAGACAACGATGCCGACCCGTTTCTCGACTGTGAGGGCACATTGCATGGAGGTGTCCTGGTGCCATAAGGCAGGGGTGAGCCACTGGCAGAGCTCCAGGAATGTGTGCCGGCTCATGCAGAAATTCTGGAGCCAGCGGTCGTCATCCCACTCGCCAAGCACCAGCCGCTCCCACCAGTCTGTGCTCGTGGAGTAGCTCCACAGCCAGCGGCGTGTGCGGCAGGGCAGGGGGGTCAGAGGGCAGCAAGGTCTGGGGCTGCTTCCTCATCCCCTGGGGGCAGCTCCTCTTCCACAAATAGAAGGTGATCAGCTGCCTCCTGCATAGCATTGAGCAGGGCAAGCACTGCTCCTGCAGGGGCGGGTGTATGGACCTCTGGCTGCTGCTGCTGCTGCTGCTGCTGCTGCTGCTGCTGGGGGTCCATACTGCTTCAACGGGGTGTGCGTGCCTGTGGCTCTGCAGACCGCGTGCTGTGCAGGCTGAGTGTGTCTGGGAGGGGCCCTTTAAGGGAGCAGCTAGCTGTTGCCCCGGAAGTGCTAGTCCACCCTGTGACCTTGTCTGCAGCTGTTCCTGGCACCCTTATTTCGATGTGGGCCGCTGTGGTGTGTAGACACTCCCCTGCAGTGCCTACTTCGATGTGGTGCTGACCAACATCGACGTTGAACGTTGACGGCACCAGCCCTGGAGGACGTGTAGATGCTATTCATCAAAATAGCTTATTTCGATTTCGCTACATTGAAATAAGCTATTTCGATGTAGCGTCCCTGTGTAGATGTAGCTAGGGTGAGCAAATTAAGCTGCCTTTGGCCCCTAAACTATAAGCTCTTTGAGTCAGGGCCATGTTTTCTGCAGAATCTGTAAAGCACCTAGCCTATTTTAGTTGCTAACCAAAATATGATTGTTAATAATGATGGTAATTAATGGGGACAAAATAATGTACTGAGTTATGAAATAGCCAGCCTGTTATTCAACTTGTCTTAAGTATGCACTAGATTAATGCAATTTTGAAGAGAAAAAATCACAAATCAATCTTCTCCTGCCCTCCTTAATACTATTTAGACACCAGAGTAATTATGCTGTTCTTTTTAATGATTTAATTAAAAGTTTTTGTCCTTCACTGAGATCTCAAAAAAATGTTCCTCAGCAAACAGAACTTTTCCACATGATGCAATTTAAAATAATCCTTCACTCTCCACCTGCATAAGAATTGAAGGCTTTGCAGGTTATTTTCCAGGGCTGTAGGCACCTGGATATTTTTTCCCCTCATTAATTCCTTGCCTTTTGTGTAATCACACTGTGTGCTTTGGTTAGTGTTATACTGATGTGGTTGCTTTGTTTTTCGCCTCATCTTTGGTCAGAATTACATTTTTCTTTCACTGTTTTTATAAAATATTGTTTGCAAATTTTGGAAAATACTTTTCATGGACGAGATAACCGACTAAGCCTGGTTGTCCTTTCACTTGCCTTAGTTCACTGGCTTGGACTCAGTTCCCCATTTACTAATGCGCAAAGGGAAGGTGGATCAGTCCCTAAAGGCAGATTCTCAAAGGGATTTAGATGCCCAGATCTCATTGAATTTAAAGGGAGTTAGATGACTAAATAACTTTACAGATCTGAGCCTAAATGTCTTTTAGAATCAGGTGTTATTTTCCTCACACACAGTAGTGAGACTCCATTGAAGTCAAAAGAATAACAGCGGCAAGGGAGCAGACAGGCAGGCCCAAAATTCTAAATGAGATCTGAATTAGGATTTATTTCAGTCACACAAAATTTCACATCACCCTGCTCTTCTAGTTAAAACATGCATCGTGTCAAACTCAGGCTGTTAACCAGCGTTTTTTTGTTAAAAAAATAAAAAATAAGAGAAGCCAGTACTCAGTTAACTCCCTGTCCCCCTCCTAACCAATCTCATGGCTGGGGCTGCCAAGGTGCTGGAATAAAAAAAAGCACTACCACTAACACCTGACCCAGTTGAAGTCAATAGAGGTTTTGCCCTTGACTTTAGAGGGGTCAGGATTTCATCCTTTTGAGTCAATGAGACAAATTCCACAGATGATGGTTCTTTTCGGAGATGAGAACACTCTGGGAATATCTACACTGCAGAGATTTTCTGGAATAGCTTATTCCAGAGTTATTATTCTAAAAAAAACTATTCTGGAATAATGTGTCTACAGTACAGGGAAGTCCCAAAATAAGCAAAACTTATTCTGAAATATTGTGTTTACACACAATAGGGCTGATTTTGGATACTGCTTCCAGGGGCTCTAATCCAAAATAATATGTCTACACAGCCACTTTCCCAATTTGGTAAGAAGGGTGCTTTCAAAATCAGGGCACTCTTACAAAGGAATCCTGGCTAAATGGCTATTTCTTTTTCAAAATCAGCACTTTCAACAGGCCAGGTGGCTACCATTATGCAAATGAGGTGCTGAATATTTATATCAGTGCCTCATTTGCATTTTGAATAGCCATAATTTACATGACCCTTCCAAAAAGGAGGAGTAGTGTAACCATGGTCAATGAGACTTATCAATTTTGAAATAAGACAACTGCTCTTTCAAAATTATTTTGAAATAGTGATTGCATTGTGTAGACACTTGTAAAGTTATTTTGAAATAGTGGCCATCATTACGAAATAACTTTCCTATGTAGAAGTACCCTCTAATAAGAACAGCCATACTGGGTCAGATCATATATCCATCACTCCCAGTATCCTCTTTTCTGACAGTAGCCAATGCTAGGTGACCCAGAGAGAATGAACAGAATGGATCGTCATCAAGTGATCAGTTCCCTGTCACCCATTTCCAGCCTCTGGCAAGCAGAGGTTAGGAACACCCTCCATGCCCATCCTGGCTAATAGCCATGGATGGACCTATCCTCCACGAACGTATCTAGTTCTTTTTCAAACGCTACTATAGTCTTATCCTTCACAACATCCCCTGGCAAGAAGTTCCACAGGTTACTGTTCCTTGTGTGGAAAATAAAATCCTATTGTTTGTTTTAAACCTGCTGTCTATTCATTTCATTTGGTGACCCCTAGTTCTTGTGTTGTGAGAAGGAGTAAATAACATTTCCTTATTTACTTTCTCCACACCAGTCATGATTTTATATACTTCTATCATATCCCTTCTTAATCGTCTGTTTTCCAAGCTAAAAAGTCTCAGTCTTATTAATCTCTCCTCATACGGCAGACGTTCCATACCCTACATCATTTTTGTTGCCCTTTCCTGAACCTTTTACAATTCCAATATATCTTTTTTGAGATGGGGCAACCACATTTGCACAAATTATTCCAGATGTGGACATACCATGGATTTATATACAGGTAATATGACATTTTCTGTCTTATTATCTATTCCTTTCTTCATGAATCCCAACATTTTGTTAGTTTTTGATAGCTTTTCGGAGAACTATCCACAATGAGTCCAAGATCTCTTTCTTTGGTAAAAGCTAAGTCAGATCCCATCATTTTATATGTACAGTAGGGATTATATTTTCCAATGTGCATTACTTTGCATTTATCAACATTGAATTTCATATGCCATTTTATTGCCCGATCACCCAATTTATTAAGATCCTTTTGTAGCTCTTCACACTCTGCTTGGAACTTAACTATTTTGACTAATTTTGTGTCATCTACAAATTTTGCCACCTCCCTGTTTATCCCTTTTTCCAGATCATTTATAAATATGTTGAATAGCAGTGGTCCAAGTACAGACCCCTGGAGGACACCACTATTTACCTCTCTCCATTCTGAAAACTGTCTGTTTATTCCTACCCTTTGTTTCCGATCTTTTAATTAGTTACCAGTCCAAGAGAGGACATTCCCTCTTATCCCATGACAGTTAAGTTTGCTTAAGAGCCTTTGGTGAGGGACCTTGTCAAAGACTTTCTGAAAATCTAGATATACTATATCCACAGGATCCCCTTTTTCTACATGCTTGTTGACCCTTTCAAAAAATTCTAATAGATCAGTGAGGCACTTTATATATTGTATATTGGACACATTTCAAGCTCCAGGGAAGGGATAGTTCAGTGGTTTGAGCATTGGCCTGCTAAATCCAGCAACATGAGTTCTATCCTTGAAGAGGCCATTTAGGGATTGGGGCAAATAGATGTCAGGGATGGTGCTCAGCCCTGCTAAGGGGACCAGACTAGATGACCTGTTGAGGTCCTTTCCATTTCTAGGAGTTGTGTTTACCTCTGAGTTAATGGGTACAGAACAGACACAAAAATACTCCTGATCCACAAACCAGTCAGCCAACCTTTTAATGGAGTGGGCCATTCTGTTAATGACTTAAGAGTCTGCATCTTACTGAACAAGAATTTTCACACTACTTTGGAAAGAGAGGCTGCTGAACTTTCTTTTTTATTCAAATTCAACACATTAACACGTGGTTTGAACCAGGATGCAAATTTTCTGGGTCATTATATGGGTTCTTTTGCATACATGGCCTAATCTAATTCTTGACTCCCACCCCCACCCCTCTACTCTCTGATTTGCTCACCTTGATAATTTTTTTTCTGATTTGTCAACCTTGATTACTATTTTTGGTTCTCCATGCCTTAAACATTGAGTCTGTTCTGGTATGGCTATGGTCTGAAGAAGTGGGTCTGTCCCACTAAAGCTCACCTAATAAATTATTTTGTTAGTCTTTAAAGTGCTACTTTACTGCCTTTTTGTTTTCTTAGGTCAGGAGGCCATCTATAGAAAAGGACAGGTCTATCACCTAAGGCCTTCTGAAGTGTAGCACTATGAGTCAGAATAGGTTGTAGGTTTTTAATGATGCGTTGCAGGGGTTTGAGTTGGAGGCTATAGGAGATAACAAAAGGTGTTCTTTTTTTGATCTTCTGGGGCCTCTCTTGAAGTAGCTAGTTTCTGGGTATTCGCCTGGCCCTGTCAATTTGTTGTTTTTTTTTTACTTCTCCTGGAGCGTTATTAAGTTTTATGAATGCTTGGTGGAGGTCTTGGAGTTTTCGGTCTCTGTCAGTAGGATCAGAACAGATGCAATTGTATCTAAGGGCTTGACTATAATTGATCATGTGGTGTGTGCTGGATGAAAGTTGGAGGCATGTAGGTAAGTGTAGCAGTCAGTGGGTTTCTGGTAGAGAGTCGTGTCTATGTGGCCATCAGTGATTTGTTCTATGGTATCCAGGAAATGAATTTCTCATGTGGAATAATCAAGGCTGAGACTGATGGTAGAATGCAGGTTGTTAAAATCTCTGTGGAATTCTTCTGGAGTCTCTTTGCCGTGGGTCGGAATGATAAAATATCATCAATGTAGCGTAAATAAAGGAGGGATAACAGGGGACGAGAGTTAAGGAATAGTTGTTCTAGGTCATCCATACAAATGTTAGCATACTGTGGGGCCATGTGAGTGCCCATAGCAGTGCCACTAATCTGGAGGTATAAATTGTCCCCATATTGGACATAATTGTTAGTGAAAAAGTTACATAGGTCAGTCACCAGATTTGCTATGGTAACATCAGGGATGGTATTTCTGATAGCTCGTAGTCCATCTTCATGTGGAAAATTGGTGTAGAGGGCCTCTACATCCATGGTGGCAAGGATGGAATTGTCAGGAAGGTTTCCAATGTTTTGTAATTTCCTCAGGAAGTCAGTGGTATCTCAGAGATAACTAGGAGTGCTGGTGGCATAGGGTTTGAGGAGGGAGTCTACATAGCCGAACAGTCCGGTAGTAAGGGTGCCAGTACCTGAAATGATAGAGCGCCTAGGTTTCCAGGTTTGTGGATTTTAGTCAGTAAACAGAATAATCCAGGTCGGGGCTCAGATGGTGTGTCTGAGTGAATTTGGTCTCGAGTAGAGGCAGGGAATTCTTTAAGTAGAATGTGTAGCTTCTTTGGAAATTCTAAAGTGGGATAGAGGAAAGAGGTGTGTAAACTGTGATGTTGGATAGTTGTCCAGCTGCCTCCTGTTCATAGTCTGACTTCTTCATGATGACTATAGCACCCCCTTTGTCAGCCAGCTTGATTATAATGTCCAAGTTATTTTTGAGACTGTGGACAGCATAGCGTTCAGCACAGTTGAGGTTGTATTTCATTTGGTGGTGTTCGCATATCATTTCAGTCTGTGCATAGTTGTGGAAGCATTATATGTAGAAATCTAGATTGTCACTACACCTGTCAGGGGGAGCCCACATAGGATTGTTCTTCTTTTGTTGTTGGTAGGGGGGATCTAGTGAGTCAGACTGATGATCATTGGTGAGTTGGAAATACTCTCTTAGACGGAGAGGATGAAAGAAGGCCTCGAGATCACCACAAAATTGTATTGGGTTCATGGAAGTGGTGGGGCAAAAAGAAAGACCCCATGATAAGAGAGGCTCTTTACTATTTAGTTTATCAATTTGCTCCAAAACCTCTTCTAATGACACCTGTATTTGAGACAGTTCATCAGATTTGTTACCTTAAAAGAATTACTCAGGTTTGGAAATGTCCCTCACATCCTCAGCCATGAAGACCGAAGGAAAGGAATCATTTAGTTTCTCTGCAATGGCCTTTTCATCCTTGAATGCTCCTTCAGCACCTCGGTCATCCAGTGCCCCACTGGTTGTTTAGCAGGCTTCCTGCTTTTGAAGTACGTAAAAATGTTTGCTATTACTTTTTGACTTTTTGGACAGCTGTTCTTCAAATTCTTTTTTGGCCTTCCGAATTATATTTTTACACTTCACTTGGCAGAGTTTGTGTTCCTTTCTATTTTCCTCACTAGGATTTCACTTCCATTTTTAAAGGATGCCTTTTTGTCTCTCACTGCCTCTTTATTGTGTAACCACAGTGGCATTTTTTGGTTCTCTTACTACATTTAAGTTGAGCCTCTATTATGGTGTCTTTAAAAGTTTCCATGCAGCTGGCAGGGATTTCACTTTAGGTATTGTGCCTTTTAATTTCTGTTTAACTACTTCATTTTTGTGTGGTCTCCCTTTCTGAAATTAAAAATGACACTCTTGGGCCACTGTAATATTTTCCCAGCCATAGGAATGTTAAATTTAATTATATTATGATCCCTACTACCCAGAGGTCCAGACACATTCACCTCTCGGATCAGATTCTGTGCTTCACTTAGGTCTAAATCAAGAATCGCTTCTTCTCTTGTAGGTTCCAGGACTAGCTGCTCCAAGGAGCACTCATTTAAGGTGTCAAGAAACTATCATAGTTTTCCGTCCTGAGGTGACATGTACCCAGTATATATGGGGGTAGATGAAATTCCCCATTATTATTGTGGGTGTTTTTTTTTTTTAATTTTGGTAGCCTCTCTAATTTCCCTGAGGATTTCACAGTCACGATCACCATCCTGGTCAGGTTGTCGGTAATATGTCCCTACCATTATATTCTTATTATTCAAGCACGGGGTGACTATCCGGAGAGATTCTACGGTACAGTTTGGTTCATTTATGATTTTTCTTTCATTTGATTCTATACTTTCTTTAATGTATCGTGCAACCCACCCCTTCGCAGCACGACCTGTCGTGTCCCTTCTGATAAATTTTGTACCCTGATGTTACTGTGTGTCACTGATTATCCTCATTCCATCAAGTTTCTGTGATACCCACTATATCGATATCTTCACTTAACACAAGGCACTCTAGCTCACCCATCTTATTATTTAGACTTCTAGTATTTGCATATAAGCACTTTAACAACTTGTCACTCTTTAGCTGCCTGCCATTACATGATGTGATTGAAAGAGACTCTGTTTTACGTGACTGTTCCTCATTAGATACAACCTGTGTTTTATCATGTTTATCATGTTTCATCCTCTCCTCCTTACTAGGACATAGAGAATCTCCAGTAAGAGGTCCTACCCTAAGGGATGCCACCATCTGAACCAGGTGCGCCTTTGCACCTGTTGGCTTTCACCCAGCCTTTAGTTTAAAAACTTGCTCTACGACCGTTTCAGTTTTAAGTACCAGCAATCTAGTTCCATTTTGGTTTAGGTGGAGCCCATCCTTTCTATATAGGCTCCCCCTTTCCAACAGTTTCCCCAGTTCCTTGTAAATCTCAACCCCTCCCTCTTACACCATCGTCTCATCCACACACAGAGACCCTGCAGTTCTGCCTGTCTAACTGGCCCTATGTGTGGAACTAGAAGCATTTCAGAGAATGCTACCATGGAGGTCCTGGACTTCAATCTCCTACCTAGCAGCCTAATTTGGCCTCCCAGGACCTCCCTCCTATCCTTCCCTATGTCATTGGTACCAACATGTACCACGACCACCGGCTTCTACTTAACACTCCACATAAGTCTATCTAGATGTCTTGAAAGATCCACAACCCTTGCACCAGGCAAACAAGTCACCATGCAGTTCTCCCAGTCATCACAAACCCTGCTGTCTATGTTCCTAATGATTGAATCACTCATAACTAAAACTTGTTTCTTCCTAATAACTGGAGTTCCCTACCCTGGCAAGGTCTCATCTGTGCGAGAGGATACTCTGACATTATGTGTAAGGTAGGTCCTGGCTCCAGGATCATTTCACTCTGCTGCAGGTAGATGTCCTCCTTCCCTGAGACTTTCATCTTCCTCAACAGCGCCAAGACTGGACTGTCAGACTGGAGGTGGAGCCGTTCTGCTATATCCCCAAAAGTCTCGTTTGTGTACCTCTCTGTCGCTCTCAGCTCCTCCAGTTCTGTCACCCCAGCCTCCAAAGCATGTACACAGTCTCTGAGGGTCAGGATTTTCTTGCACCGTACGCACACATAGGCCACCTGCCCAGAGGGAGGTAAACATGCATGCTGCATTGGGTGCAATAAACTGGATAGCCCCCACCCTGTTACTGGGCTTCTGCCTGCATGGTCTTATTAAACTTGAAGCGGGTCACATGGGCTAAGTTAGGTTGTTACTGACTTTAAATTCAAGTTGGACGATTTAAGTAGAGCTAATCCCCCCTCACTTTCCCCCTTAAACTCCCTCGCAAAACTCCGCTGTTAGCTGCTCCTGTTTAAAAGATCTTCTGGTCACTTAGGCACAGGCTTTATAAAGCCTTTCCCTGCCTGAGTAGCCCCACCCCCTGGTTAAGAGTTCAGGGGTTGCTGTCCACCTTGCCTACCAGGCTGCTAGGCTCAGCACACGGTCAGCACATGGTCTTCCAAACAAACAGACCACACGGCATTTTTCAGGCAGGCAGCAAGCACACTACAACACAAGAACGCACACTACAGACAACAAACTTACCCCAAGGGTCACATAATCACTCCTCCTACACCTGGAGGACTCCCTCGTAAAACTCCCCTGTTAGCTCCTCCCTTTGGCTAGCTTGACGTATGACAACCTGCCACATATTTACATCTAGGTATTATTGACTCACACACTAGAACTGAATTCAGCTGGCATATCAGTGCTATGCAGGGTGAGAAAGTGATTGCAAGTCCTAAACCATATAGAATTTTATAAATCAAAGGCAACCATTTAAATTTCATCTAGAGGACAAGGAGCCAGTGCAGTTGCTGAACTGATGAAATGTGCCAGTGCCACCAAGTATTTCTGAGGAATAGCCTTGTATGGACTGCAGTACAGTAACTGAGTCTAGGAGTCACCAGGTCGTGGATAATGGTGGCAAAGATACCGAAGGAAATGTCTCAGTCATTTTACCAAAGGTAAGTGAAAAAGATGCCTGTAGGCTCTGGTGGCATTTAGGACTCCCCAAGCTGCAATCACATCTGTCACAAGCTTCAGCCGGCTGGCTGTCGGCCATACAACTCACCAAAGTGCATAGGCAAAGACCTTCATAAAACTAGACACAGGACTCAGGTGCAGTATTTTGGTAAAACCTTTATTTTAGGAAGTTACTTTTGGTAATTACAAAGATGCAAGCAGCCCACGTGGGGAATTAAAGGAGGCTCTGACTCCCCATTAATGCCTGGTTTGGGTGTGAAATCCAAATCCAAATCACTGGTGAGCCTTGAAAGAGCACATGAAAGGGTGACTCTGCCAGGAAAGGGTTAAAAGCTACCTGCCTGTCATCCAACTCAAGGAGGGATTAAGGGAAGGAGGTGACCTCCTCTGGGGGAGCTGAGAGTGTTAAAGGAGAAGTATCTGGAGGCTGTCTTTGTCCGGGGAAGTGGTTTGATTTGTGCTACTCCTGTGGTTTTGTGCGTGAATGAGAAATTGTGACTGACACAGGGCTTTGAAATGGATTTTATATGGCACTGGTTCTTTCCTGCGGCTGGCAAGAGAACCAAATGGCTTACAGATCTCCAGACAAATGCAAACCAAAATACCTTAGGAAGCACCAAAGTTGGTAACTATGTGAGTGTATGGGTTTTACTATCCATTATTATTCATTTAACATGGGAGTGCTAGACTTGCGGTGTGTTTAACTGGCATTAGGCTGGGATGCCTCACAAAGGAGGTGACTTTTCAGGAATGGTTTGAAAGAACTCAGGATTAGAGCTGACCACTGAGACAGGTGAGTGGGGTTGCACAGAAGAAAGCATGAGTGAGATTGCTGGAACTGCATCTGAAACACAAAAACAAGTGAAACTGGAGATTTAGTTGGGGTTCGTCCTGCTTTGAGCAGGAAATTGGACTAGATGACCTCCTGAGGTCTCTTCTAACCCTAATCTTCCATAAGTCTATGATCTCAAATAATTCTAATAAACTCCTGCCGTGTTAGCATGGTAATTGCAAAGTTGCTCTCCCAGAAACTTTCTATCAGCTTTTGAAGACACATCCCAATGGAAAAAAAAAATTATACACAGCTTCATCGATCATTTCAGGAACTAGTCTTATTCGGAGTCAAGATTTTCTATTTGAAAACCTAGCTGAGCTCTTTTGATTTGCATCTTGCACTAAATGCCAAGAAGTCACTTCATCCACTGTAATTAGCATCTCTGTCCCTACCTTAATTTGAGTTCTCTCTCCCATACAGCATCCATTTGAATCTAAATTATAGTTTTATTTATTTGCTTGTCCTTTTAATTAGTCTCGTCTTCTTCTGACTTGGTTCATCAGGGCTTTCCTACAGCTCTCAGAAGTGCTTGCATCAATAGTGTCCTAAACACAGTAAGCTTCCATTAAAAAAAAAAAAACAAAAACTTCCTAGAGGTGCAAAGCACAGGGAGATTTGACTTATCACCGATATGAGCACTGCAACCTGTCAGGTGCTTCCGGGTTTCTCTTGCCTCCAGGCATTCATTCTGGTTGCCAGCTATGAAGGTATTGCTGCTGAGCTTGTCTATTTTTAGAACAATATTGACAGCGAGAAAGGTCTCTGGAGGGAAATATATATCCAGACGGCAGTGTTAAAGGAAAAAAAAATACTTTCTCAAACTTCCCAAGGATGTAATGCAGTTGGAATGCAGATGCTTGTGAAGTCATTGTAGGTGGCTATGGCTATATCGGACATTAGAAAAAAGGAGGTGGGGGGCACAAATATAATTTAGTTAACTTTAAAATGGCTTGGAATTACTGGCTGTACAGGTGTGAGCAGCATATGTAATTACCTACTGGCTACCACTCAGCAGTCACTAGAGCTTTTAGTAACAGTAGTACCCACTAACTTGTAGTAGAATTCTTTGGAACATGGCAATCTTTCTGTATAAAGAAAAGCAGGATTTAGCTGAGCTAAAGACTTTGGTCATGACATTTATAAACACTCTTTCTCTGAGTCACTCTGCACTGTTCTAAAGAAGGCTGTACAGTCAGAATTTGGAAAAAGATTGTGGAACCTTATTAGGAGGCTACTTCTTACTGAAAGTAACAGTATATTTTTAACAGTGAGATATTTCTGTATACCAGTCCATTAAATCAGTTACAAATGTATCTTATTAAAAGGAAGAAAAGAAAATCTTTTGAAACTTTTTTTGGAAAAAAGGAAACACTTTGTAAAAGTTACATGAAATTGATGCAAGAAAAAAGTTAAAGTGAACTGTTGGGTCCACTTTAATTTCCAGGGGTTCCTTTCTCACTGGTCCATAGAACTCATCAGAATTTTTGACAAATATTTTCCACATCTTCTGAATTTTTTTCTGCCTTTTGGGCAGCTTTTATGATGGCTAAAACTTTTAAAAATCTAACCAAAATGTCAGACTTTTTCTACATCTTTGAACCAGTTCTATTTGTGAATGCAGATGTATGGGAAATAATAGCTGCAGTAACATCTATGAAGGTTTCCCAGAATGCCACCTGGAACTGGTCAATAGTCACAGAAAGGTTTTCCTTCCATTTCTTTTTTCATTCTAGCTTTCTGTTAAATTCTTGTTGTGCCAGTTTACTTTCATCAAAATTTCCAGATCTGAAGAAGTGGGGTCTGTCCTATGAAAGCTCATCACCTAATAAAACATTGTGTTAGACTTTAAAGTGCTACATGACTGCTTTTTTGACCTGGAACTGGTGTACATCTGAAACCTCTGGCTTACCAAGCAGGGTTCCCTCTCACACTGGGAATAGGTGACAAGGTACAAACCTCTCCCAGGACTGCACTTGCACAGACATCCACAGGCAGGGACACACCCAACTGAGTTACATGAATACTCATGAATCAACAGGGAGGCTCCAACCAATTCTCCTAGCTCCCCAGCTTTGTAATTCAATCTGTACCATCTTGCCCTGATCTGTCACTTCTGCAAAGGAAAGTGGATGTGCTCCAACCCTGAGCAGATTTCTCAAGCACTTCAACCAAAACTCAGAGACCCCAGATGAAAGTTGGTTAGCTAAAATCACAAGTTGTTCTATAAACTAGGCAGGCTTTGAATCAAGCAGTGTCTCTCCATGAAGGATGGCATTCTTCCTTAATACCTAATCTAGGAATCTCCTTTCCACCCCAAGACCAACTCCCAAGTTCGGTCTTTTTCTTCCAGATGTGTTCCCAGGTGTTGATTTGTAGGTAGAGTGAGGCCTAGTGATGATGTCACCACCCCTCTTCCAGCTTCCTTGTCAAGCATTCTCCATTGTCTATGGGCTGTCTCTGAGAAAACTCCCTTGTATACAGTTCCGGGGAGTGTGGATCCCTTTAATGGACCATCAGTGTCTGGGTCCTCCACTGTTACACCTGAAAGGCCAGTTGTGGGTGTTCCCAACCGTACAACATATTTCAGTACAACACAGAGCAAAGCTTCATAACTTTACATACGACAGTACATAAAATTCAACAGGCTATTGATTGTCAAAAGATCAAGATTTTTAAATGATGACTCACAAGGCATACTTTGCATAAAACATAAGCATGTGAAAGTGGTGAATATGGGACTTCAGGATGCAGCTGTGAAGCAAGTATGCCACACTAGCTCTAAAAAGTTATCCCTCCCTTCATTTCAGTATGGCCTGATTCAGCCACATATCTATGGCTGGTTTAATCACCTCCAAGATTAAAAACAAGTCACTGAACAACATAAAAGAAGTCTTCATTTCTCTTTCTGTCCAGGCAATATGTCTGTGTAAATAAGTCTGAGATGATGCTTGATACATGCGCAGTAACTGCTCTGCTGCCATAGACCTTCTAATTTTTAGCAATCAAGCAGTTGAGATACCCCATCACAGACAACCAAGTTCAGTGACAGGATGGAATAACTTATATGGTCATGAATAACTGCAAAAAAGTAATGGGAGACCTGTTTATAAGGCTGCATGGAAGCAGGAGAAAACAAAGGAACTGGTGGTTTTAAAATGAATAAAGGAACAGAACATTCAGAAGCTACAGTATCAACACTTATAAAGTTCATACAAAATGAATCTCAACTGCAGGAGCCCCCTGCTCAGGTATTAAGTTAAATGCCACTTTGCAGCAGCCATCATGTAAATTGTACTTTAGTTCCATGAAACATACTTTTAAGTACAACATAACAAAAGGTATTTCCTGAAATGCTCTCTTCATGTTGCACCTCCCCATGTGGGGCAGGAAAGGACCACATGCAGTAACTGAAGTTTCTGTACTATAGCTAGTCAAGCCCTGAACGACATCACTTCTCATGTGTTTGGACAGTGCTAATAGATCTAAAGCGATTGCATGGTAACAGTTCCTAAACTTACACTGGAATAGAAATCTTGATTGTATGTAGAACCAAAGGGTTGGATACATACAGCAAATCTCTTTTCAATTTTTCTCTGCTAACATCTATATTATCCTTTGGTATGTGAGCCATTGACCCATTAGTAGGTAGTGGAAGCCCTGGATCTGCATAAAGGGAAAAAAGTAGAGATGGGTGAAGAAGTTTGGACAGCATAAAAAATAAGATGAACCTGTAACTCAGGTGTTACATAATTTGACATTAATGACATTTTGGCTACATTTTTTAAATTTTACTATGAAATCTGTTGAGCCAGATCTTCAACTACAAGAGGCAAAAGACATTTTGTCTTTGAAAATGTATGAATAATTTTTTGTTACAAAGTGATGTAAAACAGAAATGGCTTAATTTTTTCTGGTTTTGAAAACTGTATAGGTAGCCAAAATGTTTTTCAGGAAGTTAAAAAAAAAATCTCCAGTGTAAAATAACTGATTTTATTCGTATCTGTTATCTTGTATAATCCCATGCTGTAATTCCAGTGAAATGAACAGCCCTAAACCAAATTATCTCAAGTGAAGAAATGACCCATCTTGTGTGTGTGTAATCTGGTTAAATTGCTGATTATAAAGGCATTTAAGTTGTGTGACTCCAGTCTCCCTAGACGAATACTCTATGTGTGAGGTAATTATTACCTGCCATTTGAAAAATAGCTCCAGTTCTCAGCCATTCTCCCCCATTACTTCCAGTTCCAGCTCCTCTGCCTTCTGATAAAAATTACTGTCAAAGAGTAGAACTGATGTATGTATTCCATTAGTTTCCATCAAGAGCATCTGTTGTCTTTTAGGTTCAAGACAACTGATTTCCATTCTGTTACTTTCCCCCTTTGTTTAATTGCTGTATTGCAGCTTTCTCTATAAAGTAACTTGTCCTCAGTGAAAGGTTAGATGAAATTAATGTATATCATGTCTTTACCGCCCCGGTGGACTCAAAGAAGTTGGCTGCTATATTAACAATGTTCATCCAATTTTGTTACTTGAACAAAATGAGTAGAAGAACAAATTTATAATGAACAGCAACATCTGATAAGCTGGTTGTTTCAGGTTAGGAAGATGATGGAGTGTAAGCTACATAGTATAATGAAATTGACGTTCAAATAAATCTGCTGAACTTTGTTTTCCTCATTGCCTTGTCACAGTGACATTATATTGCTGACTGATAAGGGTTTAAATGATCATATTAGCAATAAACAATTGAATTACCACAGGCATGTTGAGGTTTCTACTGCATTGAGATTGGAGCATATCCTAATTTTATCACCACATTTTGTATCTCGTTTTTATGTTTCTCTGCTGTTGTAGTTTCAAGAAAATTGAATTATTAATGAGCTGAGAAAGCTTAGTCATTAGGAGAAATGAAATATATTTTTCCTAAGTGATTGGTACTTTTAATTATAGAATAGGAAACCTGAAAAGACCAGTGATTCATTTCTTTCAGTTCAGCTTTTATCAGTAATGCGATAGTCATATTGGTACAAGTCAGACCTATCAGGGACAATTTGTTCAGCTCTTTTAGCTTCTTTAGGTATATGTAGTAATAATATGTCCATGTGTAATATTCTCCTGTTTTATTCCCCTAGATAAATTCTTTCTTTCTGCCTTTCTCACATACAGACACTGCAACAAATGTATGTGATGTCCCGACTTATTCAATGTAATGATAGTTTTAAAAATGTTTTGACTATACCACAGTTTCAACTACTTTAGTGTGATACACAGGCACACAACATGGAATTATAATTGTAAAATGCTTTCAATGTTATTGATGGTCGATAGGCCTGATCAAAAGCCATTTCATGTCAACAAGAAGACTTGCATTGATTGGAGAAGCCTTGGATAAAATAGTAAGAGAGAAATCTATTTATTGTGGTGATTAGATGTAACACTGTTTGTAATTGCTGGAACTGAGAGCACTGGCTGCTGGGAGTCTGGAAGCACAGGAAACAGGAAGGAGAAGGGATGAGTTTAGCCCAGGGCTTAGGAGAGCTACAGAATGATTCATCAGCTTTGTAAATAGGTTTCACTTTTGTAAATAAAGTTCTGTTGAAGGTTGCTAGTACCGTGCTTGCACAATACAACATATAGGACTTCAAAATATAGGATGAAATTGTTCACTACTTTTAGATGACTTCATTTCTAGGTGTTAATTTTGAAACAACTGAGCCTAGCTTTTCGGAAGCAATCAGGTAACTGCGAAGTGGACAGGAAGCTGCAGACGGGAGTTTAAGCAAGAGTTTGACAGACGGAGGCCTACGATGGTTAGGAAGACCTACAACACCTGTGCCAGCACTAATACTGTCTCCTCCACCTGTGCCTGTAGCCAGACAGACTGCCTGATCATGGATGCTTTGCAGGGACTGTGGCTTGCAATTCCCACTTACTGATATCCAGGCTGGGGAGGCCATCCAGTGTGAAAGGTGCCTGCTAGTGGAATCTCTCAGGCAGCAGGTGGGAGAGCTACAGGAGGAGGTAGCTAGGTTGAGGAGTATCCGACTCCATGAGCAGTCCCTGCAGAGTATTCATGTGGAGACAGCTGAGGTAACTGTCCCAGTACACAGGACAGCTGATAAACCACTGGTGGAGGAGTAGATAGATCAGGGTGGATGCTGGCAGCTTGTTACTTCTGGCAGCAGGCAGTGTTCCACCCCTGCTCAGAACCCTCCTACCGTGGTACTAGGAAACCATTATGCTGTACTTGATACAAGAGACAAAGAATCACCCCGTATAGCAGAGGAGAAGCCTCATACCCCCAAGGCTGGGAAGTCTCCTGCTACCACTGCGAGGAGGAAACGTAGAGTGGTGGTGGTCGGGGACTCTCTTCTGAGGGGGATGAAGGCGCCCATCTGTCACCCGGACATTTCATCTCAGGAGGTATGTTGCCTGCCTGGGGCCCATATCCGAGATGTTACAGAGGTGTTGTCGAGGATTATCCAGCCCTCTGACAACTATCCCATGCTTCTCATCCATGTGGGCACTAACGATACCGTGAAGTACGATGCTGAGCAGGTCAAGAGTGATTTCAGGGCTCTGGGGGCAGGGGTGAAGGAGTTTGGGGCGCAGGTAGTATTCTCCTCAATCCTGCCTATCAGTGGTAGGGGCCCAGGCAGAAACAGGTGCATCCTAGAGGTGAATGCCCGGCTTTGAAGATGGTGTCACCAGGAAGGCTTTGGCTTCCTTGACCACGGGATGCTATTCCGGGAAGGACTGCTGAGCAGAGATGGCCTTCACCTTTCGAGGAGGGGAAAGACCGTATTTGGACACAGACTGGCTAACCTAGTGAGGAGGGCTTTAAACTAGGTTCAACGGGGGCAGGGGAGCAAAGCCCACAGGTAAGTGGAGAACATGGAAACCTGGGTAATGGGTCAGAAATGGGAGGCAGCATGGGCAACAATGTCAGAGTAAAAAGGGGGTCAGGGCAAAGTAGGGAGGCAAGATCAAATCAATATCTTAGATGCCTATATACAAATGCAAGAAGTATGGGTAATAAGCAGGAAGAGCTAGAAGTGCTAATAAATAAATACACTTATGACATCACTGGCATCACAGAAACTTGGTGGGATAATACACATGATTGGTATGTTGGTATTGAAGGGTACAGCCTGCTTAGGAAGGATACACGGGGAAGAAAGGGGGGAGGCGTTGCCTTATATATTAAAAAGGTACAACTTGGACTGAGGTGGAGATGGATGTACGAGATGGACGTGCTGAGAGTCTCTGGGTAAGACTAAAAGGGGTAAAAAACAAGGGTGATGTCCTGCTAGGAGTCTACTACAGGCCGCCTATCCAGGTGGAAGAGGTGGATGAGGCTTTTTTTAAACAACTAACAAAGTCATGCAGTCCCCGGACTTGGTGGTGATGGGGGACTTCAACTATCCAGATATCTGTTGGGAAACTAATACAGCAGGGCACAGACTATCCAGTAAATTCTTGGATTGCATTGGAGACAATTGTTTATTCCAAAAGGTTGAAAAAGCTACCAGGGGGAAGCTGTTCTAGATTTGATTTTAACGAATAGGGAGGAGTTGGTAGAGAACTTGAAAGTGGAAGGCGGCTTGGGTGAAAATGATCATGAAATCATAGAGTTCACAATTCTAAGGAAGAGTAGAAGGGAAAACAGCAAAACAGAGATAATGGATTTCAGGAAGGCAGATTTTGGTAAACTCAGAGATCTGGTAGGTAAGGTCCCATGGGAAGCAAAACTGAGGGGAAAAACAGCTGAGGAGAGTTGGCAGTTTTTCAAAGGGACGTTATTAAGGGCCCAAAAACAAGCTATCCCTCTGCGTAGGAAAGATAGAAAATATGGCAAAAGCCTGCCTTGGCTTAACCAGGAGATCTTGCATGATCTCAAAATAAAAAAGGAATCATATACAAAATAGAAACAAGGACAAATTACGAAGGATAAATATAGGCAAACAACACAAGAATGCAGCAGCAAGATTAGAAAGGCTAAGGCACAAAATGAGCTCAAACTAGCTACAGGCATAAAGGGAAACAAGAAGGCTTTTTATAAACACATTAGAAACAAGAGGAAGACCAGGCACAGGGTAGGGCCATTGCTCAGTAAGGAAGGAGAAATAGTAACAGGAAACTTGGAAATGCCAGAGATGCTTCATGACTTCTTTGTTTCAGTCTTCACTGAGAAGTTCGATGAAGGAATGCCTAACATAGTGAATGCTAGTGGGAAAGGGGTAGGGTTAGAAGTTGAAATGAAAAAAAGAACAAGTTAAAAATCACTTAGAAAAATTAGATGTCTGCAAGTCACCAGGGCCTGATGAAATGCATCCTAGAATACTCAAGGAGCTGATAGAGGAGGTATCTGAGCCTTTATCTATCATCTTTGGAAAATCATGGGAGACAGGAGAGATTCCAGAAGACTGGAAAAGGGCAAATAGAGTGCCCATCTATAAAAAGGGGAATAAGAATAACCTAGGAAACTACAGGCCAGTCAGCTTAACTTCTGTGCCAGGAAAGATAATGGAGCAGGTAATTAAAGAAATCATCTGCAAGCACTTGGAAGGTGGTGAGATGATAGGGAACAGCCAGCATGAATTTGTAAAGAACAAATCATGTCAATCCAATCTGACAGCTTTCTTGATAGGGTAACGAGCCTTGTGGATAGGGGAGAAGCGTTAGATGTGGTATACCTAGACTTTAGTAAAGCATTTGTTACGGTCTCGCTTGATATTCTTATAATAAAACTAGGCAAATACAATTTAGATGAGGCTACTATAAGGTGGGTGCATAACTAGCTGGATAACCATACTCAGAGAGTAGTTCTTAATGGTTCTCAATCCTGCTGGAAAAGTATAACAAGTGGGGTTCCACAGGGGTCTGTTTTAGGACCGGTTCTGTTCAATATCTTCATCAACGATTTAGATATTGGCATAGAAAGTACGCTTATTATGTTTGCAGATGATACCAAGCTGGGAGGGGTTGCAACTGCTTTGGAGGATAGGGACATAATTCAAAATGATCTGGATAAATTGGAGAAATGGTCTGAGGTAAACAGGATGAAGTTTAATAAGGACAAATGCAAAGTGCTCCACGTAGGAAGGAACAATCAGTTTCACACATACAGAATGTGGAGAGACTGTCTAGGAATGACTACAGCAGAAATGGATCTAGGGGTTATAGTGGACCACAAGCTAAATATGAGTCAACAGTGTGACGCTGTTGCAAAAAAGGCAAACATGATTCTCAGATGCATTAACAGGTGTGTTGTGAACAAGACACGAGAAGTCATTCTTCCGCTCTGCTCTGCGCTGGTTAGGCCTCGGGTGGAGTATTGTGTCCAGTTCTGGGCACCGCAGTTCAAGAAGATGTAAAGAAATTAGAGAGGGTCCAAAAAGAGCAACAAGAATGGTTAAAGGTCTGGAGAATGTGACCTATGAAGAAAGGCTGAAAGAACTGGGCTTGTTTAGTTTGGAAAAGAGAAGACTGAGGGGTAACATGATAGCAGTTTTCAGGTATCTAAAAGGGTGTCATAAGAAGGAGGGGGAAAACTTGTTCTTCTTGGCCTCTGAGGATAGAACAGGAGGCAACAGACTTAAACTGCAGCAAGGGAGGTTTAGGTTGGACATTAGGAAAAAGTTCCTAACTGTCAGGGTGGCCAAACAGTGGAATAAATTGCCTAGGGAGGTTGTGGAATCTCCATTGCTGCAGATATTTCAGAACAGGTTAGATAGATGTCTGTCAGGAATGGTTTAGACAGTACTTGGTCCTGCCATGAGGGCAGGGGCTGGACTCGATGACCTCTTGAGGTCCCTTCCAGTCCTACTGTTCTATGATCCTATGATACCAACTAAATCCACTAGGAGCTTTGGCTTTGCATCTATAGAAATCAGGGAGCAGGGATCTCCAGCTGGATGACCAAATATTGACACACACCGCAAATTAGAAGACATGCTTGAGACTATCGCCTTTAAAGCGTGTACAGTCTTCTTAGATCTTGTAATAGCCAATCCTGTTTGGTTTGCTCCTTTCTGCTTAACGATATCATTATTAATTTGTATTACAGAACACTACAACCTCAGTTATGCAACTGTTGTTAAAGAATTTTAATGATTATGGATAGTAAATATTTCAAATAATCAAACAATATTCAATGTAGAAATTATATGCTAGAGAACATGATTTTATATTCATATCTATAACTTGAGAGTTTAGGAGAACTACGTTTGGATAAACAACATGTCGCACATTTACCTAATAATGTAAAAAACTTTTCGTGGTCATGCATTTTGGGAAAGAAACTAAGACAACTAACTGTGTCCCTTGTTGTCCAGCTCCATGCTCCAATTTGGCATAACTGGAGATCAAAACTAATCTTTAATGGAACTCTACATTATTTATAAGTAATCTTTTAAATTTAGCACGTACTACAGTAGTGCAAACAAAACATTAAAAAGTTTCCACAGGGAGAGACATGCCTATAAAACACATACTCACATAATATTGACACATTTGGCTTCTTTGTGGGGTCTACAGATTGAATGTGTCAGGCAATTTAGAATTAAATATAATTTTAAAAGTCTCATCAATGCAGCAAATATATTACATAGTGTAAAGGCAAGCAACATTTACAGGCACAATAAGTGGCAGGGGAGTAGCTTCTCATTCAGTCTGTGGTTGTAAAATGTACTAAAGAGCACATACTGTAGGCTAGTGAACATGGTCTGGGAATACTTATGTAAGGTTTTATCCTCATCATCCCAGTTCAGCCATACATTTCTTAGCCTGAGAAGCACACCAGAGAAAAATGATTTCCCCTTGAAAACAAAATGAAGGAGTCTGGGTTGATTTTCTGTCAACAGATTCTGGCTGGGTGTACACAGAGGGATACTGCAGGCAACTTCATGCTAATAAGCAGTCTTGCAATTGCAAATGGATACTAATTTGCATAATCATGAGACTAATTAACATAGCCACATGAGATCTCGCTGCCGGCAGAAGCAGCTGCCAGCAGTAAACAGACCATATAAGCATGCCTCTGGCAGCGAAAACTCCCTCTACCTTAAAAAATTCAGACATAAGGGGCTGGTGATAGAGGGTTTTTTTGCCAGCAGAGGAAGGTCTACACGGCCTGTTTACTGCAGCAGCAGCATCTGCCAGCAGCAAGATCTCACGCTGCTATTCTAATTAGCCATGTGATTATACTAATAAGCAGCCATTTGCAATTGTGAGTCTGTTCATTAGCATGAAGCTGCCAGCAACACCCCTCTGTGTAAACCCAGCCTCTATGTGGGATCAACATAAGCCCCAAGAAATTCTTTGATTTAAATTGGCTTGTTTCAAACAGGGCTACACATGTAATAAGAGATGCCTCTGTCATGAGCATGAGGGTTAACCAGCAGCCTGGGCGTAAAAGCGTTAACCTCCTTAACCAGGTGGGGTTGGCCTATAAGAATGTAGGTAAGAATTGAATTTTGGCTCCTCCCTCTTCTGTTCTCTGGTCTTTTTTCTTTTTCTTTCCAGCCATGAGGAAGAAAGACATAGAATATCTCTCTCCAAGAACAGGCCCTCCAGTCTTCTGTAAGTAGGGTAAAGTTTAGATAAGTCCGTTAGGCTTTATTGTTTTATGGTTGGGAAGTGGGGTCTGATGTCTGTGCACTTTTTAGAAATGTTCTTTTACTCTCCTTGTAGCTAAGTTCTAGGCCCATGGTGGAGACTCCCCCTGTGTTTTACTTTGTGACTCTTCCATCTAGTCATGAGGCTTGCAACACGAACATTGTTGTAATAATAAAAGTTCTCTCTTTTTCTTTTTATTAACCTGGTATTGGTTAATGTTTGTGTCCTGGTTTTTACTTTTGGGGCTGAGATTTCCCAAATAGTCTCTCCCTGGTTTCCTTATTATTACTTGGGTGGTGGCAGCAAATTTCATCCCCAAAATCTAAGGTTTTTAGGATTTTGAGGGGAAGTTTATACCAAAACCTGGTAGATAAGGTTTTGGAGGTACTTTTGCTGGCCCCCATTTCTGCATTTATCTTGCTAGAGTGGGGAAGGAGCCATGACAGCCTCACTATGAATTCGTGGCTGTAACTGGGTGAAAATTTGGCCATTGAAGAGCTAATACATATTTTGGGGGCTTTGGTGGCAGTATTTTGAGTTTCTTCCCCTTCTGGGGTGTGAAGTTCTTTAAAGCCTGAAGTCACCAAATCTTATCTGAGGGACAAAAAGAACCTGATTCTCTGGTGCCTTGTGCAGCCATTTACGTGAGAGCCAAGATGTCCAAAGAGGATGTTAAAATACTGCCATTTTGTCATAGTTACTTTTATGCCCCTGTGCTCATTTGTGAATAATTGCACAACATACAAGGTTACACTGAACCAAACTGACGCTGACCAGCAAACACACATATACTTAATATTATTGTTATAAACGTTTGGTTGTCCATAATCATGCAGAAAAGGCAGAAGTGTTGAGTTAATATTTCTCTGCTGTAGTGGGGGAGCACATGGGGTAGATAGATTGTGATGATGAAATACTTTCCATTAAAAAAAAGAGTAAGGAAGATGTTAAACAGCAGCTACCACAATGACCATGTCTACACTAGCCCCAAACTTCGAAATGGCCATGCAAATGGCCGTTTCGAAGTTTACTAATGAAGCGCTGAAATACACATTCAGCACCTCATTAGCATGCGGGCAGCTGCTGCACTTTGAAATTGATGCGGCTCGCCGCCGTGCAGCTCATCCAGGCGGGGCTCGTTTTCGAAAGGACCCCGCCTACTTCGAAGTCCCCTTATTCCCATCTGCTCATAGGAATAAGGGGACTTCAAAGTAGGCGGGGTCCTTTCAAAAAGGAGCCCCATCTGGACGAGCCGCGCATCAGTGAGCCGCGTCAATTTCAAAGTGCCACGGCCACCTGCATGCTAATGAGGCGCTGAATATGTATTTCAGCGCTTCATTAGTAAACTTCGAAATGGCCATTTTCATGGCCATTTCAAAGTTTTTGGCTAGTGTAGACATAGCCAATATATTTAAAACAGCAGATCTAAACAACTTGCATATAAGAGGTTTGAAGAGATGACCAAGGAGCTTGCTGTTTTGATATTGTTGATATTCAACAACTTTTGGAACACAGATGAAGTTCTAGAAGATTGGAAGAAAGCTGGTGTGCAAATATTTTAAAAGAGTTCATGGGACAATCCCCCTTTCTTAATAGTGGAAGCACATATTTGAATACAGACTGGCCAACATAGTGAGGAGGGCTTTAAACTAAGTTTGAAGAGGGAAGGTGATGAAATCAAAAACGTGGAGCCCTGGAAGAAGGGTTTAACTTGGGGGGAACGTGAGCTGTTACAGCAGGGATAAGAAAGACAATACAAAACTGGGGAGGGGGACCAAATCTTAGATGTCTGTACATTAATGAGACAAATATGGGGAGTAAACAGGAGGAACTCAAACATGCAAGTCAAATAACAATATCTATGATAGATGTTGGAGAAGAGCATAATAGATACGATGGATTTCAAGAAGACAGACGTTGGCAAACTCAGGGGCTACAGTTACACTAGTGAGTTTTCCTGACAAAACTCTGCTTTTGTCAACAAAACCCACGGAGCGTTTACACACAAAATGGATTTTGTTGACAGGGTGTCAACAAAACCCAGCACATTTGCTGGAAGCTTTTTGCCTCAATGACACAGGCATAACACTTTGTTGACTGCTCCTGTTGACGAAACAAGCTAGTAAGGAGCCTGGAGGTAGTGGGGGGTAGGGGGCAGTGTTTGTTGATAGTACAGTCCCTCATGCCACTGGCTAGTTGGAGCACCAGGATGCCCTTTTCACAGTAATCTGACCTCTATGCTCAGTGCCTCCAGCCACTTTTAAAGAGACAGGCAGCCTCAGAAACCACATGGCAGGAAGCTGGTCCATGCATGCAGCAGAGCCCCACTCTGCCAGCTGCATGTGCCATCAGCCACTCCTAGAGTACTGAAAAAATGAGGCAGGCTTCCTAAGACCCCACCCATCTCCTTGTGGGATGCGCGCCGGGGGTCAACAAAGTGGGTCCTTGTCCTGGACCTGAGCACAGGAGCAGATGTGGGCCAAGGTGAAAGAGCGCCACCAGGGCTATGTGAGGGCCTGGGATGCCAGGCAATGGTCAGGGGTGCAGGCAGGGACACCCACCTATCCCTCTAAGGAAGAGCTCCACCAGCTGCTCAGAGGGATGATGGTGCCCCAACAGTGAAGCACTGCAACACGTCTGAGGCGGCCACCTCACAACAGCCAGAGCCAGACCAGGCACGCCCCAAAGGAGCCCCAGCCAGGGGATAGCTCAGACCCAGACTTGAGCCAGGGGAGCCTGGTCATCTTCTTAGGCCCCTCCAGACAGGCCACACCCCGGACATCACCACACTTGTTCAGCGGTCCCACTGGTGAGCACCCCACAGGTCACACACACCAAAGCGTGGAGGGCAGGCACACATGGGGTAGGTTGCATCAGTCACCAGGCAGGCCTGATTGCGGGGGTCCCAAAATGTGTGCTCCTCACATGCAGCCATGCAGCTGGTGATGTGGCCCACAGGGACCCAGTGCACGGCACCTGGCATGGGTGCCAGCCCGATGCCAGCCCCAGGGGAGGCTGCATGTGCCCCAGGGCCCTGGGGGAGGAGGGATCCAGAGAGGGTCAGTCCACACTTAACCTTCCTGCCACCCATGTGGAGATGGTTCGGTGGCCTGACCCACTCCCCAGGGCCACTAGACCATTTGGTGGGAGGCCCAGTGGGGCTGCAGCAGTCAGCCCACTCCCCATGCCTCAGCAGGCCTGTCAGGCTGCAGGGCCCACCATGCAAGGCACACATGGTCACGTTCCTGGGATGGCCTCATATCCCATGTGTTGGAGGTGGGGGCTTCTGCTTGTGATGGATTCAGGGTAGGGTCATAGGGGTTGCCTGGTGGGAATGATTCATCATCCTTCCTTCTGTCCTCCTATACAGCCACACCTTTGCAGGGTCAGGTCAGCACCCCCACATCACCAGGGCCAGCCAGTCCAGGACCAGCACCCACCACAGCCAGGCTGCCACCGCCACCATCACCATGGGAGCAGGCCAACATATGGTGGTCCCGCCTCACCACCAGGGCAGAGGCTCTGTGCCTGTATATGGCCAGGCTGGTCTGCCAGAGCCAGCTGCAGGAGCAGTGCCTGTGTGAGGACCAGGAGAAGCAGAAGTGGGCACTTGAGTGGTGGGAGGAGGCATAGGGCCAGTTGCTGGATGAGGTCTGCAAAATCCAGACTGTGTGGGAGGACACGCTGGCCTGGGTGTACCCACGTGCCGCCCTTGCTGCCCATGGCTGCCCTCTCACACCTGCCTTATGCCTGCCTCCCCTTGGACCCCAGACCACACCCACCTCATTCCCCCGGCCCTGCCATGTCCCTGTGTTCCCCAGCCCCTGCACCCACAAACTTTGCCCTTCTGGTCCCCAAGACAGAAGCTGTGGTGCAGGCACTGCACCAGTGGGCAATGGCCACATCCAGTGCCCCTGCTGCCCCGCCCCTCTTCCTCCCCAGCCCCCCTCAGCTGCTCCAGCTGCTCCTGCTGCCCAATCACTCCTTGATGCCCCTGTTGACCCAACCCCAGCTTTGCAGGTCCCATACCTGGCTGTGCTCCCAGCCCCAATCCAGCTCCAACAGGGTCCCCGACCCCACATTGGGAGTGGATTGCACAGCCAAGGCCGCTTGGTGTCCCACTCCTCCTCAGGGTTGCAGCCTTCCGCCCCCTCCCTAGACTGAAGCTCCCAACATCCCCCAGCCCAACCTGCCCCCTTTGCACTTAGTTTCCAATAATTACACATGGGACACAATTTGGATTAGTGATGTTTCTTTTAGCACCCGCCACATCCCCCCATGCCAAGCCCCCTGAACCATGTTCAGATCCCCACCTCCCACCTTCCCGTACATAGTTACCTATGATTGCCCTTTGTGAATAGTTTGCATTATTGACGGTTTTCAGTACAAATTTTGTTGTTGTTCAGTAAAATAAGGTTCTTGTATCACTAACCCCATGCCCCTCTTTACTGGAGTAGGCGTGGGGGAAGGGAGCCAAAAGGGTAAGGCTGTGGGCCTGAGGCCTCAGCCATGGATACCCTAGGTGGGTTTACTGGGAGAAGGTTACCCAAAGGGCCTCCCAGATTTGCACCTCATCTGCATCCACCTGGCAGACTGCACCTCTGGAGGAAGACCTCCCTCTTTCCCTCCACTCGATTGTGCAGAGCACAGCAGGCAGCCTCCACCTTGGGGATGCAGTCCTTCCCCATGTCCAGGCAGGTAAGGAAACCTCTCCTTCAAATGCCCAAAAGCACACTCAACAGGGAGACACACCCGGCTGAGGTGAGCATTGAAGAGCTCCTTTGTCTGATCCAGGTAGTCAGTGTATGGCCATATTAGTCATGCCATGAGGGGGTATTGACCTCCCCCGTGATGCACAAGAGTATGTGAACATCGCCAGTGGGTACGTTGCACTGGGAGACGTATGAGTCTGCTGCCATTTTATGGTGCAAGATGGAGTTCCTGAAGACCCTGGCATTGTGCACCCTGCGCACCTCCCCATGGTATGTATATATCAGAGAATGAACCATAGCAGTCCACCAGGGCCTGCAGGGTGACCGAGTGCTCCCCTCTCCTGTTTATGTAGTGTACCACATGGTAGTCTGAGGTGGTATTTGTATCCTGTCAATTGGCCCCAAACAGTTGGGGAAGCCCAGGGTGTTCAATCCAGCCCTGGTTACATCCAGGTCGCTGACTTGGACAAGCCTCCCCAGCAGGTGGAAGTCCCCACCTGTGCAGTGCCCCCTCCCCACTCCTCCTTGCCCCCCAGAGTACTTGGGTGGGGGTCCGTCCTTCCCTCTTCTACACCTTGCTGAGACCACAGCCTGGGATGGCTTAACTGCATCAGAACGACCCTGACGGTGCACTTCCCCACCCCAGATTGGTTGACCACTGAGGGATAACTATCTGGGGTGGTGAGATTCCACAAAGTGATGGCTACTTGACGCTCTACTGTGATAGCCAGCTGCATTCGGGTGTCCTGGCACCGTAGTGTGTGGGCAAGCCACATGCACAGCTCCTGAAAGGTTTCCCTTCTCATTCAGAAGTTTTGGAGCCACTGGTTGTCATCCCATTCCTCCATGACTAGGTGCTCCCACCAGTCAGCACTGGTGTTGTGTCGCCACACCCACCATGGTATCAGGTGGGGGACGAGGGCGCATGGGGCACTGGGGCAGCCAGGGCATTCTCACCAGTCTTGGGGTCCAGCAGTTCCCCTCAGATGAGGTGAAAGTAGTCCAAGATGATAGGCAGCAAGCTGCAGAAGCTGCTGGGCAGGGAGGAGCCAGCCCACGGGCTGCTCCTGGTCCATGCTGGCTGTGGCCTGTGTTTAATCCCTCGGGGGCAGGGCAGGAAAGTGTGAAGGTCTAGCCTGTGTGTGCCTTGCAGAACCACTGTGAGGCTCAGCATGGGCAGGCACTGTCCATGCAGGAGGGCGAGGGGGAAAGGGAAAGGGGTCTTAAAGGACACTTCTGGCTGGAGCGCCCGGAAGCAGCTTCTGTCGAGCCACTTTGATGTGTGACCACGATCTGTCAACAGGAGTTTTGTATCTTCCAACGGTGACCTCTGTCAACAGAGTGCTGTAGTGTAACTGTAGCCAGCAATCCCATGAGAATCTGGTTTCAGAGGAAAAATAATGCAAGAGATTTGGCAATTTTTCAAGGTAACATTATTAAGGGCACAAGAACGACTATCCCACTGCATAGGAAAGATAGGAAGTATGGCAAGAATCCACCATGGCTTAACCAGGAGATTTTTCAAAGATCTAAACATCAAAAAAGAGTCCTACGAATAGCGGAAACTAGATCAAATTACAAAGGGTGAATATAAACAAATATAACCTTGAAGGAGCTACTGCAAGGTATGAGTGTAACTAGTTAGAAAACCATTCCCAGTGACTAGTTATCAGTGGATCATAGTCATACTGGAGGAGCATAATGAGTGGGGTACTGCAGGGATCAGCTTGGGGTCCAGTTTAGTTCAATATTCAATATTTCATGATTTTAGCTATTTAAATCTGAAATGTCACAGTGTTGTAATTGTAGGGTCCCTGATCCACAAAGGAGTTGCAGGGGGCTTACAAGGTTATTATAGGGGTAATTGTGGTACTGCTACCCTTACTTCTGCATTGTTGCTGGTACCAGGGCTGTCGTCAGAGCTGGGCAGCTACAGAGCAGCAGCTGCTAGCCAGGAACCCAGCCCTAGAGCAGAACTACCACCAGTAGCAGCACAGAAATAAGAATGGTATGGTATTGAACTGCCAACTGCAGTTCTGCACTGTGGCTGGTAGGGTACTGCCTTCAAGGCTGGACATCTGGCCAACAGCCACAGTTTTCCATCTGACCAGCTCTGAAAGCAATGCAGAAGTTAGGGTGGCCATAGTGTACTCCTCTTAAAAAACATTGCACCCACCATAATTCCCTTTTGGGTCAGATTCCACAATTTGAGAATCAGTTGTCCCCCAAGAAATCTGTATAGGGTGAAAGCGTATATTGGATTTCACAGGGAGAGACCAGATTACATGGTCCATGATGCATTTTTCATGGCCATGAATTTGGTAGCACCCTACTTGTAGTAAGAGATTCAAGGAGCTCGATCAATTTATCTTAACAATGGAAAGCCTAAGAGGAACAAATGTTTGACAGGGGGATCTTCAGTCTAGTGGACATGGCTGTAAATTGAAGTTAGACAAATTCAGATTGGAAGTGAGATATAAATTTTTAACAGTGAGGGCAATTAATCATCTGGACAGTTTACCAAGGGTTGTGGTAGATTCTGCATCACAGGCAGTTATTAACTCAAGATCAGATGTTCTTTCTAAAACATATATGCATAGTTCAAGCAGGAATTACTTTTGGGAAGTTCTGTGGCCCATTATTACATGAGGCTCAACTCAAGGACAGCGTTGCCTTCTCGCCTTCAAATGTATGAATATAGAACTTTATTGGTATTACATGCATGAAGTAATGTCACACCTTAAGGAACTGTGAATTATTCTAATTCTTAACCCTTGAAGTTTTGAATTTAGAAAATGGCCTTATAACTGAAAATGAGACCTCTCATAAACATCTATTTCAACAGCATTCAGAGAGGTTATTTTGCCATTGTCAAAGTGTTTTTAAACTGTGCAGTTTGGATAATAGCAATTACTTCTACTGGTTAAAACAAAATAGCTGCTGTACACATATTCCAAAATATGGGTGAAACTAATATGGATTTAGGGGATTTTTTCTATACATGTAAAGTATTTTCTATTTCAGAAGACTGAGGATTTAAAACGCTGCTGGATTTCAGTTTTGCAAAGATTTATAATATTTCTTTAGTCTGGCTAGCAGCATTGCCGATGGTATTTTCTGTAGAATGCTAATTTATTTAATTTAAATTACTTTTACTTACAAACACCTGATCCCAACTCTAGAAACTAATTTGTGCGTTAGAGGTTTTACATGAAATGGGCAATTTTTTATACTCAGGAATAGTGCTGCATTTCATGTCAACTTTGTTTCTAATTATGACTAACACAAAGAAATGTCATAGGGCTAGAAAACATATTGTATGTCTTTAAAGGAGATAAATACCAAACAAGATATCTCCCCGCCACATATTTGTTTATTTAACAAAAAAGCTTATGTTTACTTCTATTTTCCAGAACCAAAGATTTTGAGGATTAAAAATAAATAAACAACTAAATAAATACATAAAATAGAAAGTGCTCACACAGCTTTAAATCCCCCAGATGCCAATATTGCTCGAATTTGAAGGGAACAGAGCTGGAAATTGGAATCTGAATTGGTGGCATGATTCCATCTTTCATTTATATTGTAGTACAATAGCTAATTTCTGTCTAGATTAACAATTGACATCAGTGGAGTGGTTCAATTGTAACTGAAGGCAGAATTTGACCCTATGGACCTCACCCAATGCCCATTTGAAATCAATGGAAAGTTTCTGTTTTAAACTAACAAACATAAACAACCTCTTCAGATCAGGTTTGAGGTACATTGGCAGGATATTCTGTAGCTGTTCAGACCATTCTGGACCTGCTCTGTAAATAAACTGACTGCTTCTTTCTTATAGAAGTCATTGACCTTGCTTTCTATGGCCTCAGGCTGAGTTTAATCCATTTAGATAGTTACCCCCTGGAGGTAATACATAACATACCACACCTTAAATAGTAGCATTGACATTGTCTCTCTGACTCATCATTGTCATATGACGAACAGAAGACCATTTTTTAAAAAATTCTGTTAACAGGTAGGTTGGTTTCAATCTCCCTGCATCCTTTGTTCTTTATCCACTCACTGGCATTCCTGGAAGAGAAGGTTTAACTCTGACCCTTGTAAAGGAGTAAATTTTAGCCTTTGGATTAGGCCAGGCTGCAACAAACATTTTCTAGGGCAGAAGATTCTGGATTCTCAGTTCTCTGGCATCATCCCTCCAAATTACCTTAGCTGAAGACTATGCAATGCTAGGCCAATACTCATTTTTCAGAACCAGAGTTAATTTTTTTAGCATCAAATTTTGGCCCCCACTAAAATTAAGAAGAATTTTTCCCTTGGTTCAGTGGAGACTACATTTTATCCTGTTTCACTTCCATCAAAATGCAGCTTAATACAAATTGTTTGGCCCACTGCTGCCCCCTTTCCTGGTCATAGTTGAAAAAGTACTTTTGTTTAAATGAAAAACAACAAAGTATTTACCTCTTATTACATCATCTGTGCTGCTAAAGAGGCCTGTATCAAAAATCACTGAAGTCAATAAGAGTCTTCCCAGTCACTTTTCATGTACTGCTGGTGAGAAGACAGCAATTCTGTCTTATGACAACTGGCAAGGGTTTAAAGTTTAATTTCGTTCTGCATTGGAATGGAAGCAAAAAAATTTGAACAGCATAGAGTTGTGTAGCAACACTTATTTTCATAGCAGACTAGTCAGATTTTCAATTAATGTCTCTCATCATAAGTGACCAGATCTCAGAAAATTCCTGGTGAAAATTGTGGTCATCATCAGTATGTCTTCAACAAATATTTCAGCCATATGAACCCACACATCTTGATGGTACACAGGCTCATTGCAAGCTCATGAGGAAAGGTTTGTGGAAGCACCTTGTTAAAATACTGCCAGCCTTTCACTGACTCAGCATCAGGCAATATTTGTTTACTCTTCTGGTATCTCCTGGAAAGCAGATGAATCAGTAAAAGGAGAAGCTGGTCCTGGAATGCCACCAGTAACACCACAATCAATATGGATATACTGAGGGGATAAAGCCATTTCATTCCCCCCATCCCATGTCAGTATTATAGATGAGTTCCTCAAAGCAATGTTGTATGATATGAAAGCCTTGTCAGGGAGCTGCAGAAAGAGTGCTGTTGAAAATCTTTCCATTTCTTGATCAGAGTGCTGCAAAGGAGCAAACAGTATTTCTTCAGTCTGGAGATAAATGATCTAGTGTCAGTGTCACGATACTCCTCAATTAATTTTGAACAGCTTTCAACACTAGCAATAGGAGAAGTACACTAATACACTAGCAATAACTAAGAATCTTTTATATTTACATTTCACCTATCATTCCCTGCTCCTGGAGGATCACAAATTGGCTAGCAAACTAGATACAGGATTAATTTCAGTCCAGAAATACAGCCAGTTCAAGGATGAGATACAGCAGTTTAATGCGTAACACTCAGCAATAGTTAAAAAGAAAATGAAAATGAGGAATGTAACTGAATATTATGGGGAAAGGCCCTTTCACTCTCTGCACTTCTTCCACTCTAACTTCAGTGAGTAAGAAATTACCAATCATACTATGTCAATGACTTTTTAATATGAAGCTGTTATTTTTGATTTTATTTTGAATTATTAATTATGTATTCGTGTACGTTTCTCTTGTGCTCAAAATTTTCCCTCAGGTACATGTGCACACAAATCTTTTTGCATTTAAAATGTGTCTGAATGTGGGCCTTTTGGGGAAAAAGAAAAACCAAACAAACACGGAGTAAATATACTCCTAGGGCTTTCTGTTCAGTCATCCACTATCTACCCTGTGAAATAAAAGCACATATCTCACTGAATTAAAGGCAAGGAATATTACACACAATCTTTCTTCAAAATTAACTAAGGTTAGTTAAGTACAACATGCTCCCAATGCAAACTGTGAAAGGCTTTAAAGCAGCACCTGGGAACCTCTGTATTCACTATTATGATATGTTTTTTCCAAAGTACTCATTCTGGAGAATCATTTTAAAAGCCTTGATCTAGTGAACATCAGTGTCTTTTGGGACTGTATGTGCTATCATCACAGAGAATCATAGGACTGCAAGGCTATGTCTACATAGCAGAGCTATTTTGGTATCCTGAAATAGCTACTCCATGTCTTTGAAAAGCACCCGTTATTTTGAAATATTTTTCAAAATAATGGACGTGCTATTTCAGTATCCCTGCATTCCTTGTTGCAGGAGGAGTAAGGGATGTTTTGAAACAGTGCATTATTTTGACATTTGGTGCTCTTTAGACAGGGCCAAATGCTGAAATATCCTATTTCAAAATAAACTCAGTTAGATATGCAGTTTGCGTAGCACAAATTGTGCATCTTCTTTCAAGTTTAGGGTATTGTGTAGGCATAGCCCAATGGACCTTGAGAAGTTACCAAGTCCAGTACCCTGCAGTCATGGCAGGACCATCTAGACTGTTCCTAACAGGTGTTTGTCTAACCTGCTTTTAAATATGTCTGATGATGGAGACTCCACAATCTCTCTAGTTTAACTAGAGTGTTTAACTACCTTCAGTTAATAAGCTTTCTCCTCACATCCAATCTAAACCTCCCTTGCTCCCGGTCTTAAGCTTCCTGTCCTATCCCCAGTGATTAAAGAGAATACAGTAAACCCTCAAAACGCACGATTTTGAGTTGTGCTTAACTTGCATTAACGTGAGTGAAGCGCAACTCAACATTGCACTCCTCTCGGCTTTGGCTCAACCCACCCAGCCTCATGCAGCCCTGGTTCAACCCTCCACCATGGCCCTGGTTCAAATCCTCTGCAGCCTGGCTCACCACCCCTTGCTCGCAGCTCCATCTCACTATCACCACCCTGCGCCACCTCCCCTCTGCCCCAGTTCAAATCCACCGCAGCCATGCTCACCACTCCCGCACGTGGCTCTGGTTCAACCCCGCTGGCCCTGGTTCAAACCCCGCACGCACATCTCTGGCTCAACCTCTGCCCTGGTTCAACTGTCCTCACCCTGGCACACACCCCCGTATGAGGCTTCAGCTCCCCGCACGTGGTTCCTGCTCAACTTCACCCTCTCCAGCCCCCTGGAGCCCCAACCCACCACAAGGCTTAATCCCCCACCCCCAGCAATCCCAGGATTTACCTTTCAAAAGAAGGTCCAGGTACTCCTGCTGCTTCCCCAGCTACAGAATATGTGTTCCGCCAGGGAAAAAGCTGCCTCCCCCCCACTTACATGAAACTCGAGTTACGCAAGGGTGCGTGGGAACACAACCCTCACATAACTGGAGGGACTACAGTACTTTTGCTCTCTTCTTCCTGTAAAACCTTTTAGGAACTTAAAAACTGTTACCATGTCCTCTCTCAGGCTATGGCTACACTACATTGCCCTTTCAAAGGAGAAATGTAACTGAGGGAGATCAAAAATGCAAATTATGTTCTGATTTACAAATCTCATGCCTCATTTGCATAACCTTGTGTAATCTCATTGCAGGAAGAGACTTTTTCACAAGCAAAAACAGTCATGTAGAGAGGGGTCCTTCAGAAAAAAAAAGTGTCTTCAAAAGAGTACTTCATCCTGAAACAAAATAGGAAGAAGGGTTCTTTTGAAAATTGGATTTTTTTCCCGTAAGGAACCCCGTCTACACAGCTGTTTTTGTGTTCAGAAAAGTCTCTTCCTGAAATTAAGTTGTGTGTGACTATGCAAATGAGGCACATGATATGTAAATCAGTGCTTCGTTTGCATTTTTGATCTCCCTTATTTGCATTCCTCCTCCAAAAGGAGAATTTTCTGTAGCTGTAGCCTCAGTCTTCTCTTTTCTAGACTAAACAAACTCAGTTCTTTCAACCTTCCTTGCTATGTCCTGTTTTCTAGATCTTCAGTCATTTTTGTTGGTCTTCTTTGGACATTTTCTACTTTGTCCAAATCTTTCTTATAATGTAGCACCCAGGGCAGGACACAGTATTCCAGCTGAAGCTTAATCAGCATAGAGTACAGTGTCTTGTTTCTTATTGACAATACACCTGCAAAGACATCCCAGAATTTTGTTTGTCTTTTTGTCTTAGTTTGGGGTGAGGGTTGCAATAGTATCACACTGTTGACTCATATTAAGCTTGTCGTCCACTATGACCACTAGATCTCCTACCACAGGATTCCTTTCTAGGTAGTCATTTCTCATTTTGTATGTGTGCAACAGATTGTTCCTTCTTAAGTGAAGTACTTTGCATTTATACCATTAAATTTCATCCTAATTACTTCAGACCATTCCTCCAGTTTGTTCAGGTAATTTTTCAGGTATAGTGCTTTCCTCCTACAACACCTCGCAGGTGGGAGTCATCCACAAACTTTGTAAGTGTACCCTCTATGCCATTATCAAAACCACTGATGAATACATTGAACGGAAACAGACCCAGAACTGATCTCGGCAGGACCCAACTCAATATACCCTTCCAGCATGACTGTGAACCATTGATAACTACTCTCTCGGAATGGTTATCCAACCAGTTATATACTCATCTTATATTAGCTCCATCTGGGCTGTATTTCCCTAGCTGTTTTCTGAGTAGGTCATGTGCAACAGTATCAAAAGCCTCACTGAGGTTTAGATATATCACATCTGACACTTTTCCCCATACACAAGGCTTGTTACTCTGACAAAAATCCTATCATATTAGTTTGACATGATCTCATCTTGACAAACGTATTCTTACTCTTTCTTGACCCCTTATTTTCTGCTAGATGTTTGCAAACTGATTCTTTAATTATGTGCTGCGTTATCTTTCCAGGTACAGAAGTTAAGCTGATTGGTCTGTCATTCACTGAGTTGTCCTTATTTCCCTTTTTAGAGGTGGGCACTATATTTGCCCCTTTCCAGTCATCTGGAATCTCTCTGGTTTTTCAGGACTTTTCAAAGACAATAGCCAATGGTTCAGATATCTCTTCAACCAGCTCCTTGATTGAAGGTATGAAGTACCGCTATATGTGTTACTAAAATGTGTTGTGACAGTGGAAACACCCACAACCAGTCTTTGACTCACTATAAAGCCATTGATAGACAGACAGCATTAATGGCTCGTCAACACACTGCCCAGAAACTTTTGAAGACGACACATCCATCTTAGGGGTGGACTAACCTAAGTCACAGCAAGGATCTTTTAAGCAAGCTGGAAGAATGTACAAAAGAGACAATGACATCATCACTTGGCCTCCATCCACACCCAACTCAACACCTAGAAATATAGTGGGAGGACAAAACTTTGAAGTGGGGAAGTGTGGTCCAAGTCTGTAAGATAGTCCTAGCCTGTGTACTGAGTAACTGTAACCTGCTGCTACCATCTATCACAGTGAGAAATGCTATTTGATTCACCTCTTCTTTAGACTAAAAGATTAGGATTTAGAATGTGGTTTTTTTTTTAATTTCTTCAGGTAATTATTCCTGACCTCTCTGCCTACCAGTTACAATCACTTAGTAGTTAAAAACTTCACGTATTATCCTAAACAACAAATTTGTCTAAAGTACTTGGGAAATCTTAGCTCAGGTTACAAGGTCTGCTGCATGTCCATTTCTCTATGAAGAACTGGAAAACTAAGCAATGAGCTTACAAGTCAGGTGTCTGACCAGTGCAAAATGGTTCTATTCTGGGGTGCAAAACTGGGGAACTGGGAAGGAACTGGCTAGATCCTCTACTGATGGTTGATGAGTGACTTGGAGATCATTCATGTAACTCCATTAGGTGTGCCCCTGCTGGTGGACGTCTGTATAATTGCAGTGCCTATCACACATTTTTAGCTTGATATCAACATCAAAGTGTGAGAGGCAACCCAGGCTGGTGGGCTGGGAGGCCTCAATGGTCCCACAGTCCAGGTTGCATCTTGGGGACCCTCACACAAATCCTGAAGAGCAAGAAAATATCAAATCATGGGCAACTCTTAGCTGTTCTTTAGTGCATACACAACACAGGACAGCTCGTCAGTGAGTATAAATCAGCATGTTATTTATTATATTTAAATATTTAAAATACAAGGGACACCTTTTCAAGGCTGTAGGTGCCCTGCCATGAAATTATGACAACAAAATTCAATTGTTCATAGACTGCCAAACCTCTCATTATGTAACTCATTAGTTTCCAGGGACAGTGACAGATTCTGCACTCAGAATTTCCATATGCCTCCAGCCGATGAGGAAACATGCTTCACCTGACACATTAATCTTAAAAAATTAATTTTACCCTGGATAACACAGCATTGACCTATGCTCAGAGCTTCGAGGATGCAGGACGTTCTGTGTTTGTAAGAGAATTATGAGGTCATAATTGAGGTGTTGCATTACACAGGGAGGTTAATGTGTTGTGTGTCTTGTGTTTGCTCTCTCCGTCCTACAGACTCAGGAAATGCACAAAATGAATGAATCTGTAACAATAGGTGGTGCCCTATTATTGGACCTCATCAGTTATTCCTGTCCAAAATTTCCCTGAATTACCTTTTCCAAACATTCCTTGTGTTTGGGGGGTTCTTTGCCTTTGGGAAAATCAAATGTCTGAATCTCATTCCAGTAACTTGCTCTGTAAGTCACTTATGACCCAGTCAATTTTTATCTCTTCCTGTCCTTGCAATATTAAAATCAATAGTATTGGTAACAGTCTTTGGCTATGTCTAAACTAGGAGCATCTATCGACAGAAGTTACTACAGATTGCATCTACACACAGCTTGCTCTGTCAACAGAGAGCTGCCAGACTGCACTGCCCTCTGATGACAGAAAGCGGAACGGCATCAGACACCAACGGGCACTGAGCCCATGGTTATTGATGATGGTGGTGAGCTCTGCAAAGAGAGCTGCCCGGCAACCAGAAGCCCTCTCTGCTGACAGAAGTGTCTACATGGCACTTCTGTCAATACTACTTGTTCGACAGATTGTTGTGCCTCAAATTTTGGGGGACGATGTAGGTAGTCCGTTGTGTCCTACGATGATGTCGAATGTGCAAAGAACCTGTGCGGGAGAATGTTTAAAGTGGAAAAGCCATTGCACAGGGGCAGTTCCACTCTCGACCTCAGAAGCCTGGTTCCAGCGGTACGAAAAGACGTCGCGGCTGGGACTTCCTAGGCTGCAGTGGATGGCCATGCCGTCTTTGGTGCCTTGTCATGCCCTTTGCTCTCCACAGAGCATTGCAGAACCTCCTTCCTGGTTGTTGCATCTTGCTGTTGATCTCATCTGCCCAGTCCACCAGGGCCGTCTTTGCATGCTGGGATAGGCAATTCCCTGTCTCACTGCAAATTTCAGGCCTGCCGGCTACCCTCACCTGGTTTAGCCCGCCTGTCAAAGCCATTTATCAGGGTGTGGCCGCTGCATGCTACAGCTTCTTGGAGCCACAGGTGACAGCTAGGTGCCAGGTGGGGACCAAAGGTGCATGAACTGTCCATGAAGAGACACAACAAGTCCCCACACCAGGGGTGCTACCCCTCCCTTGACAACCCATACATCCCCTGGTAGGGGGACAATACTGTTGAGGCAAATGCAGAGTTCTGTCGAGACTCTGTCAACAGAATGTTTTAAGTGTGTAGACTCTCTGGCTGGGTCTACACTAGAGAGTTTTGTCAACAGAGGGGGCCTTTCGAAAAAGACCCCTGTGTAGACTAGCCATGCGGGAGCAAAACGCTGCAATTTTGAAGTGCCGCAGCCAGCAGCACGCTAATGAGGTGCTGAATATGCATTTCAGCACCTCGTTAGTATTCTTCCATCTGGCCTTTAGCACAGCCATTTCAAAGTTTTTGGTAAGTGTAGACGTAGCCCCTGAGTTATGTTGTCAGAAGGCCCTTTCTGTTGACAAAACTCTCTAGTGTAGACACAGCCTTCCAGTATAAATATCCTATCATCTACAATCCCCCCATCCTTTGTTCTACCTCCATAACCTCCCCCAATTCTTACACAAAGGAGCCCCAGACCTGGCAAGCCCCCCGCCCACATTTACATTCACTTCCTAGTTTGATCTAGTTTAACCACTGGTTTGTGCTGACAGGATGTGACAGTATTATAGGTCCATGTTGGAAGGGGCAGGTTCAGATGCTTACACCAGCTCCGCAAGCTAAGTCTTTTGGAAGGATGGCTGGATGGCAATTGTTTTCTGGTGACTGAACAGAAAGGTGGCAAAAGGATTGATTATCGATTGGAAACAGATGTTTCATTTTGGCATTTGCCTATCAGCTTGGGGTTAGTATGATTAGAAAAGGGGTTCTGATATGAGGTAGGTAAAAGAGCAGTTACTTGAGCAAGGAAAAAAGGTTGCGCACTGTGTATCTCATTCCATTCGAAGCATCTTCTCATCCCTAGTTTTAAATTTCATGGGGCTTGTCTACACTAGCTCCCTGCTTCAAGGGAGCATGTAAGTCGTGTGTCAGGAGATTATTAATGAAGTGCTGCGGTGCATATGCAGCACTTCATTAAGCTAATTCTCCCCTGCGGCAACTTCAAAGTGTTAATGGTGAGGAGTTAGGGGTCTTCAAAATAGCCCAGGCACTTCAAAGTACTGGCGAGTGAGCCGTGGCTACACACAAGCTGGCACTTTGAAGTTTCACACTTCAAAGTTGCCGCAGGGGAGAATTAGCTTAATGAAGTGCTGCATGTGCACCACAGCACTTCATTAATCATCTCCCAACACCCTACCTACAAGCTTCCTTCAAAGTAGGGAGCTAGTGTAGACATACCCATATAGAGCCAAGCACTGCTATCATCAGTGATGCCTAACTCCACTCTAGTTTAGTGCTGGAAAGGAAAGTAAGGAAATAACATTTCGGCCAACTGATTTACTATCCCCCTGTCCTGCAGCCTTGGGGTACTTCCCTGGAGGTTTTCAATCTCAGTTCAAACCAGTCTAGCACATGAGAGCTGATCAGCTTCACAGCCGAACATGGCAAGGGAACTATGTGTGGTTACTATTAGCAGAAGAGTCAAGGTGAGCTTTTCAAGAGTACTCAGTGTTGGACAGCATGGGAGTTTTACCACTGACTGTTAACAGAGCCCTGGGTGCCTCTCAGAACACCATTCACAGGTCTCAATTCTCCACCTCTCCATTTCTACACTACCCCATGTGCATTTGTCAATTCTCTGCCTCCCTCCACCTTCCCTGCCACCATCACCTTTCCAAACTTTTTCCAATATATAACAACTCCAAATGCATGCACGTTCTGTCTGGGTTACTTTATTCTTGGCTAAATTACTATTTTTCTCTCAGAATACATTTCATGGGTTTTTTCCTCAGCAATTAGAATGAGTGCAATTTTTGTAAGTCTCTGTCACAGGCAATGTAATAGTACTGTAATTCAGAGAAAAGTCCTGCTGCATTGGATTGAGATCTCATGCGAACATTTCACAAGGGTGAATTAGCCTTCTCACACTGCTCTTTTAAAGTTGGCTCTGTGGTGATCACAACAACAAGCTGGAGAAAAGCAAACTAAAGCCAAAGACACATTTGCTCTTTAAGCTTTAATAGCATCTGGGCTGCTGTGTGATCTTTCTTACACCCACTGATACAAAGTGCCACTTGTATACAAATACAGCCACCAGTGGCTAAGATGTATGAGCATTGGAATGACACCCAGAGAGCTGTTGCATTCATGCAATCAAGTGTTCTTCTACATACCAGTTATATGAATATGTTTACTGTGCTGTCTTAAGTCCTGCCTTATGCAACTAGACACTGTACAACATGCATATTGATTTGTGTGCTTTACCAGATATGTTTATTTTGCTTTCTTTAAGTCCAGTACTGTAAACATATAAATGGTCCAACCTGCAAATAACTAAGTGAAAACTAATTCCAGAAAGAACTGCTTGTAATCGGGGGGCCAACAGCCCCTGGGGATCCAGGAGCAAAGTGGGAGGGATGGCCAGCAGCAAAGTGGGAGGGGGGTCCAGCTTCCTGCCCCTGGAAGGGTGGGACTAAGGATGGAAGGGGCAGGACTTAGGGTGGTCTACCTTGCCCTGCCTCCATGATCCCTCAGAGCCACATATGTTGTGGTGTCAAGGTGCTTCATGGCATTTCAAAAGAACCTGGAGCTCTGGCTGCTACTGCAGATATTTCAACGGAAGTTGTGGCCAGAGCTCTGGGCCCCTTTGAGATACTGGGCTCAGGGGCAACTACCCCCTTATCCCCCCTCTTCCCACGCCTTCAGTGGGCCTGTTTGTAACCCCCTAAATTAGCAATACTAATCATTTTCATTGTGTACAAGGAAAGCAGCTGTTCCAGATGTTTTGCAGGTATTGATAACATTGGATAACATTGCAATACTTGGGAGCACATCTGTAGCTCATCCGACATTCTCTGAGCCTCTTGAAGTTACTGACTTTGCTGCTGCACCCATTCATCCATTAGTCATAATGTCATCCCATGACTCAAGTTTCACCTTTAGAAATTGCCCAGAAGCCTGTCACTCAACAACAGTGCTGTGGGCTCTGTGAGGCATAGGTGCCTCACTAATTGTTGGAAAGTGTCCTGATGATTTAGTCACAATCACGGTTGTTTTGTGGATGCAGTAACCTACTGGAAGAACATGAGATGAACTGAACTGATTCATTCAATGAATGCACCTTGTTTAGTGTGTATGGGCCCAGTGAGTCATCCAAGCTCCCCCCACCCCCCAAAGAGAGCCAAAGTCTGCTGCCACAGGCACAGCCTGCCAAAGTACAGCTCATGTCACACAGAAAAGTGTCAGGAATCAAGAATCCATGGGCAGGCTTGTGATTGGGAGCATGCCTTGTTGTACTGGTAAGCTGCAGGCCTGGAGGATGTTTTGTGTCAAAGTTCTATTTAAAAGACATTTAGAGGGGAGAAATCACATCAAACTTTCCCTTGGCTATCCAGCTCCAGGCTAGATAGCATGGGGCCCTACATTTTGTTGTGACTGTATTGGTTTTAGCAGGTTTGGTCTCTGAGCTTGCAGTGATTTCCCTGTACTTTCTTATAAAGTCCCCTTTTCTAACTACTGATGTTGGTCCCTATAGCTGTGTCTACACATGCACGCTACTTCGAAGTAGCGGCATTAACTTCGAAATAGCGCCCGTCGCGGCTACACGCGTCGGGCGCTATTTCGAAGTTAACTTCGACGTTAGGCGGCGAGACGTCGAAGTCGCTAACCTCATGAGGGGATCGGAATAGCGCCCTACTTCGACGTTCAACGTCGACGTAGGGACCATGTAGACGATCCACGTCCCACAACGTCGAAATTGCCGGGTCCTCCATGGCGGCCATCAGCTGGGGGGTTGAGAGATGCTCTCTCTCCAGCCCCTGCGGGGCTCTATGGTCACCGTGGGCAGCAGCCCTTAGCCCAGGGCTTCTGTCTGCTGCTGCGGCAGCTGGGGATCCATGCTGCAGGCACAGGGTCTGCAACCAGTTGTCAGCTCTGTGTATCTTGTGTTGTTTAGTGCAACTGTGTCTGGGAGGGGCCCTTTAAGGGAGCGGCTTACTGTTGAGTCCGCCCTGTGACCCTGTCTGCAACTGTGCCTGGCACCCTTATTTCGATGTGTGCTACTTTGGCGTGTAGACGTTCCCTCGCAGCGCCTATTTCGATGTGGTGCCGCGCAACGTCGAAGTTTAACATCGACGTTGCCAGCCCTGGAGGACGTGTAGACGTTATTCATCGAAATAGCCTATTTCGATGTTGCTACATCGAAATAGGCTATTTCGATGTTGGCTTCACGTGTAGACGTAGCCTATGTGTCAGAAACAGCACCCAGGGAGTAACCTCTTTTAAGATCACAGTGACTGAGCTATATACAATTAGTAGGAATAAGGGATGCCCCAAAGGCCGTGTCTACACTAGCCCCAAACTTCGAAATGGCCATGTAAATGGCCATTTTGAAGTTTACTAATAAAGCGCTGAAATACATATTCAGTGCCTCATTAGCATGCGGGCGGCCGCAGCACTTAGAAATTGATGCAGCTCGCCACCGCACGGCTCGTCCTGACGGGGCTCCTTTTCGAAAGGACCCCGCCTACTTCGAAGTCCCCTTATTCCCATCTGCTCATAGGAATAAGGGGACTTCGAAGTAGGAGGGGTCCTTTCAAAAAGAAGCCCCGTCGGGACGAGCCGCGTCAATTTCGAAGTGCCGTGGCCGCCCACATGCTAATGAGGTGCTGAATATGCATTTCAGTGCTTCATTAGTAAACTTCAAAATGGCCATTTACATGGCCATTTCGAAGTTTGGGGCAAGTGTAGACATAGCCAAAGTGATACATGATGCACATGTGCTGCAGTACTTCCAGGGCAGCTGTCCTGAGATTTGAGACATGGGTAGTTAATTCAACCCACTTTTCTCATGTATGAGTACATCAACATACTAGCTCAACTAGGAGGTTAGTCAATTTAAAGCAGTGTGGTGAGACACCAGCCAGGACAAGGAGACGGGACTGGGACATGTGTAGTTCTGCTTAGGAAAACTCAGCTCCAAACTCTAAGCAGCTCTGCGCTGCCCCACTCTCCCCTCTCCCCAGCAACTGCGTTCTGGATCTTTTCAGGAACAGCTGCCTCAGTTCAGCCTCTTCCCAGGGTGGCTTGGGGCAAATGAACCCCTCAATGCAATGTAAACAGGATTTGCTCCAATATCTACAGCTGAAACCACACTCCCTCAACCTGTTGGATGAGTCATTTCCTGATATTTCAACTTTTTTTGTCTAACGGCAATGCCAACATTATCCATCCCATACCATTTCTTGCTGAGGCCATCACCTAACGGCAATATTATTTGATAAAGGGCCTGAATCAGTTCAGGAAGTCAACAGAAAGATGGCAGTGGACTGTGTGTCTTATTTCTGGTCTTCCAATAGTTTATATTGGTACAACTCCAAATCTTCTGTGTACACAGTCTTCTTTGCTCTGCATTACCAACATTGACCAGAGGCTCCATATCAAATGTAAAAGGCAAACGTTCACTTTACAATTATTTTAACTGCCCTAGTGCCCAAAATATGCTGTTCTCACACCACAAGGAGAGATTCTATTTAACATTTAAGGGTGCGATTTCAAGAGCAGTAATTTTTGACCTAACCCTGCTCTTGCTGAAGTCAGTGGTCAAATTCCCAGTAGAAACAGCCAGGGCAAATCTGAACACTGTTGAAAATCCCTCCTTAAATTCACACAGAAACCTGAAGCTTCTGCTACTTGCAGCCCATCTCTCTCTGTTCTGCTTGGCAGTTCAGAGCCCTTCCTGCCAATATAGAAGGCTGCAAGCCCAATATTCTGGTGCAACAACAAGAGCACATTGCAGAAGCTGCACTAACACACAGGAGAGCACAATCTCCATCCAAAAGAACTGGCAATATGTTATCATCTGTGTATTTGCCACAGTTTTGCTACAGTAACTCTGTGTTGAATCTCTCTGATCTGGCACCCTCATGACCTGACCAGTGCTGAACACGAGAATTTTCCAGACCATGGGAGGTCAATATTGTCTAGCACATTACCAACACTTCCACTGCTTTCTGAGCTCTTAGGAGACATTTATAGATAAATTAGACCTAAATAACAGCACAGAAAGCTGAAAGCCAGGACTGGTACTGTAAACAAACTTTATGGGACCACAGGAAACTTGGCCACACCCATGATAAATGGACATCTGGTTAACTAAACTCATGCCAGATTATAGATGTTGCCGGATGAAAGAGTTCTAGATTAGAGTTTCTACCTTTGTAGTTTTATTGGAATTTTTTAAATAAAAAATAAATGGTGTAGTGGGTTGTTCCCACTCCCCACCTCATAAATGAATCATTATGGGCATAATGAACATTTGAATTCCCTCTTCACCAGCCACCATAAAATTCCTCCTTGAAGACTATCTCTTATGATCTCAGAAAGAAGTGCTATCTGAGTAATTAAAAACTTTTGAGGAGGTTCTCACCCACCACCTCAAAGCATTAACAAGAATACCCTGGTTGACTTTTTCCCTTGTTTTGAAGTGTGTGAAATGCCAATCAACAAAGAGCATATTACTAATCAAAGAAAAGTTCATCAACTGGGATTCTGCTCCATCCTTTTATTTGCAACCTAGGTTTGCTTTGTACAACACGCTGAGGAACTTTACACAGTTCCTGGAAAAGTCTAAAGACATCCTATTGAGAGGAAAAATACTACATTGTTAAAATTAACACCATAGTGGACATCAGCGAGAGGCATTGCTGAGGCAGTTGTGGAGCTGCTATTTAATGGTCTCAAAATATTGATATGTTATATGTGATATGGTATGTGTGACATGATAATACTATGAATACTGTATGCAAGCTGGTCAGGGAGGTTTATTTCCTGTATAAATTATTGGTCTAGCTTAAAATGGGGCAGTTGGAAAAACAAGTAGCAAAATAGTACTTTAGACACAGATAAGCAACCACCCAAAAATCACTGGAGATGGGGGTGGAGGGGATAGACAACTACAGAACAATGGCCTCTTTTCAGGTTCCAGCCCAAAGCTGCACGTTGCTTATGCCAGTGCTAGGAGCTAATAGACCAAATCAGGTCAGATAAGCCATTAAAAAGCCACTTAGTCCCTAAGGTGCATGGGTGGGGGTGATCAACAAGCATTTTTAAAGGACATGCTGACAGAATCGCCAGGCATCTGGGCAAAAGGAGGTGGGGCTCCAGGGGGCAGGCTGGGCTGGCTGAGACAGAAAAGGCACTGCTGGGGCTACTCTCCCCCAGCCAACCCTTTGGTGCTGCTTGGTGTGCACTGCCCATGGCTCCAGCATCAATTTAAAGGGCCTGTGTCACTGGCCACTACTGCAGCAGTGGTGACCCTCTTAAATCACTGGGCCCTGGGCCAGCCGCCCTTTCCCCCGACTGGCAGCCCTGTGTATAGCAATTGTCTTCTTCAAAGTACTGTTAAATATCAGCTACCTGTTTACTTAGTGGTCACCACAAGCTTGTTGGGTAGGTGATTGTTATGTGCATTAATAGATGAAGGAACTGAAGCAGAGCACTTAAGTGACCGGCACAGGCCCAGAGAGGGTGCTGGTGCACACTGTGGGGTTATCACTCAGGAACTTCTTGCAGTCCTATGTTCAGATCACAAGACTCTATCTCTTCACTGAATAATAAAGGTCAAGGAGAGTGAACGAAATGACAGCTAAGGTGATAATTCTTTACACAAACAAGCAGAAGCCTCAGAGAAAAGCAATAGTACAATGTAGTAGCACGTAAGAATAAAGTTTCAGTATCTTTTGAAAATATGTAACAGCAACTAAGGGTCCTGTGGCACCTTATAGACTGGTCCAGCATCTGATGAAGTGAGTCTGTGCTCATGAAAGCTCATGCTCAAAACTTTTCTGTTAGTCTATAAGGTGCCACAGGACCCTTCATTGCTGTTACAGATCCAGACTAACAGGGCTACCCCTCCGATTTTTGAAAATATGGACTCTCTCTTAGCAGTCAAGGTGGTTAAAACAATTTTTTGCATAATTTTTTTGGATTTTTTTCATCAAAAAACCCCAAACCCACAAAACTGATTTTTTTTCAGTTTTCAGTCACAATGTTTTTCTTTGTCAGGGTTTCTCAAAAAAAAAAAAATACTGATAGAAGACATTTTCTGCAAATGTTCATTGATTTGGAAATCAATTTTTCATTGTGTACCTATTGGATGCCGGGGGAGTGGGCAGGCATAGCCTGCCCACGGCTACAAGGCCCCTCTCACGATGAGAGGGGACCCATTAAAAACAGCCCGGTTCCAAGTAAATACGGGGGACAACGAAAGAAAAACCAGGAGTGGGAGTGAGGGTCAAAGGTTTAAAATGAGGGAGCCAGAGGGGGACACCGAGCAGAGGACCCCGGACAGCGCCCACCGTTCTTCAAAGGCATCCAGGGAGTTAGTGGACGCCGCCCAGAGGAACTCTGCTCGGATTCGTGAGCGGAGGGAGGAACGGAAGTAGGCCCCACAGTCGCAGGTCACCCCCCCTGCCAGCCTCCTCTCCCTGGTTTTGTAAATGGCCATTTTGGCTGTGGCCAGGAGGAGGCTGACGAGGAGGTCCCGCGACTTTGTGGGGCCACGGATAGGGTGTGAGAGGATGAGAAGGTGTGGGGAGAAGTGCAGCCAGAACCTCAAGAGGAGGTTCTGGAGGAGCTGGAAGAGGGGCTGCAGCCTGGCGCACTCGATGTAGATGTGCGCCAGGTTCTCCCTCGTGCCGCAAAAGGTACAGGTGTCCGGGATGGGGGTGAACCGCGCCAGGTACACGCCCGTGCTCACCGCTCCGTGGAGGATTCTCCAGCTGATGTCCCCGGCGGGCCGCGGGACCAAGGTGGAGTAGAGGCCGGCCCACCGGGGCTCCCCACCCTCCGATGACGGCAAGAGGTCCCGCCATTTGTGATCGGGGCGGCACACGAGGGTGGGGAAGTGGAGTGTGTGAAGCACGAGCGCGTACAGAAGGTGTCGAGGCGCGGTCCGGAAGGGGACCGGCTGGAAAGTGTGCAGCCGGCTGAGGTGATGGGGGGGAGGGGGGCGGGCAGGATCGCGAACCCGGGGGCCCACAAAGAGGTCCGGAGGGATAGGAGTGGGAGGGGGGCGGGGTGCACCCTCTCGCAGGACCCGGCCGAGGTAACTGTGAGCGGTGGAGGGCAGGGCAGCCTTCACCTCCCGGAGTACGAGACGGGGGGAGCGTAGGTCGGAGAGCCCCATGCGCCGGGCAAGCGCCGGGGCCTCCATCCAGTCCCCCCGCTCATAGTCCAGGAGGTCTCCGACCCTGGTGATTCCACCTAGGACCAGCCTCCGGCGCACCGTGCGAGACTCCGCCGCCTGCACACGAAGGTGGGGGTTGTGTAGCAGGGGCTCCGCGAGGAGGTCTTCTCCCACGGTGGCCCCTAAGCACCTGGAGGCTGCGAGCAGCCGCCAAGTGTGGAGGAGGTCCTGGTAGAAGGCCGGCAGCTCCGAGAGGCCTCGCGGACGGTCTCTGCAGGATAAATAGAGGAGCTGCCGGTCGCATCAGAGCCCTCGGTAACGGCGGAGGAAAGCGTGCGCCAGCGTGCTCCATGCCGGACTATCTGCACTGTTGGTGTTGAGAAGCCTCTGCAGGGCCCAGAGGCGGAAGACATGGACCTGAGTGCGCGTGCAGGTCAGGCCCTGTCCCCCCTCCTCCGGGGGGAGATGGAGTACCCCTGCAGGGACCTAGTGCAGTCCTGGCCAGAAGAACTCCAGGATTAACCTCTGGAGCTGGTCCAGGAACCCGGGGGGTGGGACCAGGGTGCTGAGGCGGTGCCAGAGCATGGACAGGACTAGTTGGTTCAACACCAGCGCTCTCCCTCGGAGGGAGAGACACTGGAGTAGCCCCGTCCACCTCCGCAACCACTCAGCGACCCTGCTCTCTAGGCCTTGCCAGTTTTCTGGCAGAGAGGGATGCGTGGCGGAGAGAAAGACGCCTAGATAGAGCAGCGGACCCGCGCTCCACCGGATGGCCTGAAGCGCAGGTGGGAGGCGGCTTGTCTGCCATCTGGTCCCGACCACCAGGCCAGAGCTCTTGACCCAGTTGACCCGGGCGGAGGAGGCTGCCAAGTAGATAGCTTGGCAGGCCTCCAGACGCGCCAGGTCTCCCGGGTCCTGGACCACGAGGAGCACGTTGTCGGCGTACGCTGACAGGACTAGCCGCAGCCCTGCCTCTGGAAGCGCCAACCCCGTCAACCTTCGCCGAAGGAGGCAGAGGAAGGGCTCGATGGCCAGAGCGTACAGCTGTCCTGAGAGCGGGCAGCTTTGTCGTACTCCCCGTCCGAAGCTGACCGGAGCGGTCAGGGTCCAGTTGAGCTTGACCATGCACTCCGAGGCAGCGTACAGCACCCGGAGAAACCCGACGAAGCGGGGTCCGAAGCCGAAGGCCTGCAGGGTGCCCAGGAGATACCCGTGGTCCACCCTGTCGAACGCCTTCTCCCAGTCCAGGGACAGGAGGGCGAACGACAGGCCATCCCTACACCCAAGCTCTAAGAGATCCCAGACCAGGGACAAATTATGCAGGATGGCGCGGCCCGGGACGGTGTAGGTCTGGTCGGGGTGCACCACGTCCTGCAGCACGGACCCCAAGCGACGGGAGATGGCTTTGGCAATGATCTCGTAGTCCGTGCTGAGGAGCGAGATGGGACGCCAGTTCTTGAGGTTGCGGGGGTCCCCCTTCTTGGGTAGCAGGCTGAGGACTGCACGCCTGCACGAGAGGGGGAGCACCTCGCTTTGCAGGGCCTCGGCCCAGACGCCGAGCAGGTCTGGGCCGAGGACGTCCCAAAACACGCGGTAAAACTCCACGGTCAGCCCGTCCATGCCCGGGGATTTATTGGTAGGCATGAGACAGAGGGCTTCCGAGAGCTCGGCCAGAATGAGAGGAAGCTCCAGCCGGTCCCGGTCGCCCATGCTGACCGACGGGAGTGGGTCCCAGAGCGCCCTGCGGGCGTCGGCGTCGGTCGGATCCGGGGAGAAAAGGGCGGCGTAGAAGGCGCGAGCCCTCTCGCGCATCTCCACCGGATCCGCAAGAGGGGTGCCATCCTCCGCCAGAAGGCAGGGGATATGTTTTTGGGCGCCCCTCTTTTTCTCCAGGGCGTAGAAGAAGCGGGAGCCGCGGTCCATCTCCCGGAAGAGTTGGATTCGCGACCTCACCAAGGCCCCCTGTGCCCGATGGGCGTCGAGGGTCCTGAGCTCGTCCCACTTCTCCTGGTACGTGCCACAGAGGGATGGATCTCCGGGGCTGGCGGCTAGACGCCTCTCCAGCTCAAGGACCTCCCGTTCCAGCTGCCCTATCAACGCATCCCGCCGCCGGCTGGCCCCCCGAATATAGTCGCGGCAGAAGAGCCGCGCACGCACCTTTCCCAGGTCCCACCACCGCCGTGCCGAGGGAAAGGCGTGCCGCTGCTCGCACCAGGCCAGCCAGAACTCCCGGAAGGACGCCACGAAGCCCACGTCCTCCAGCAGGCTGTTGTTAAAATGCCAGTAGGCTGACCCCCGCTTCCCTGGCGAGAGGGAAGCCTTCACGGCCACCAGATGGTGGTCCGAGAAGGGGGCCGGCCGTACGCTGGAGGCGTGGGCCTGGGAGAGATGGTGCCGTGAGATGTAAATGCGGTCCAACCAGGAGTGTGCAGATTTATGGCCCACCACCAGGACGTAGGTGAAACCGGCGTCCTCGTCCAGGTGGTGGCTGCGCCAGACGTCCACCAGGGAGCGACGGTTAATGAGCTCCCTGAGGACGTCCGCAGCGGCCTGGCACTTCTTGGTCCCCGTGCGGTCCCGCTCCTCGAGGGCGCAGTTGAAATCCCCGCCGAGGACCAGGCACTCGCGAGGATCGATGGTGTCGAGGAAGGCCGCCGCCTGCCGGAAGAAGGGGATTCTCTCCGGGCCGAGTGTCGGGGCGTAGATGTTGACAAGGTGAAGAGGCAGCCCCTCCACCTGCACCCAGAGATACAGCAGGCGGCCCGGCATGACCTCGACGCTTCCCAGCACCTCGGGCTGCAGGTCTGGGGAGAACAAGGTCGCTACCCCCGGCCTGGTGGGCCGAGAGATGACTAAAGTGGACCCCGTCTCCCCACTCCAGCCGCCACTTGGCTTCGGCGGCTGGAGTAGTGTGGGTCTCCTGTAGAAAGGTGACCGAGTACCCCCCCTCTCGGAGGAAGGAGAGCACTCGGCACCTGCGGAGACCCGACCCGCAGCCCCTGACGTTTAGTGTGGCAAAGATGAATGGCGCCATTTGGAGGGCTGGGGAGGATCCTCGCCAGAGGGAGCGCCGGCGGTTCCCGTGGGGCCACGCAGCAAGCCGTGAGCCACGCCGAAGGTGACGAGGGCGTCACGGAAGCCACGGGCCCATTGGTAGACTGCGGCGTCCCTCTTCCCGGTCCCCTTGCCCTCCCTCAGAAGGGCCCTCGCGGACTCCAGGGCAGAATGAAAGTCTCCCCAACGCTGGAGGGCGAGAGTAACCTTGTTCTTGGAGCCGCGAACGTCCTCCAAGAACTGGCGCATCTCGCCTGCCAGCGCGTGGGGTGCCGAGGTCTTGGGGTCTTGAGAACCCGTCGGCCTAGCATTCTTTTGGGCCCCCTGGCCAGAGAAGAGGTTGGGATAGGGACTGGGGCCTGAGTTTGGGAGGGATGGGGGCGGCGGAGGGAGAGCAGCCCCGGAAGTGCTGGGAGAGGGCAGTGCAAGAGGGGCCTCCTGAGGGGTTACGACCTCGGGGGCAGGTATGAGTAGGCAGGGGTAAAAAGGAGGGGGAGGGATGGGGGCAGGGGAGGTAGAGATCAGTAGGGGAAGAGAGGGGTCATGTGGGGGAGGGAAAGGAGGGAGTGGGGGGGGAGGAGGAGGGGGAGGGTTTAGAGTGGGGGGGATTGCGGGTTCTGGAGCGGGGCATTGGCCGGGAAGGGGTATGGCGGGGATGGCAAGCAGTGAGGCCAAGGTGGGAGCAAGGGCGGAAATACGGGCCAAGGAGGTCTCCAGGAGCGGGGCTTCCTCAGGCAATGGCAGGGTAGAGGTTGAGGTGCCGGCACTCTCAGCAGGAGGCGCCGGCAGGTCGGGGGAGAGGGTATCGGGGTTTTCAGTTGCGGGGACGAAGGGGGGTGCAAGGGGAGCCCTAATTCCCCTGGGGCGTCCGGGGGCTGGCCGACCTCCGCCGGGGGGTCGTCCCTAGTTGAGGGAGGGGTTGCCCCTTGGGACAGCTCAGGGCAGAAGGAGGTGGCAATTGAGGGATCGCTAGTGGGAGGGGTGAGGGAAAGTGGGAGGGGTGGGGGAGAGTCCATAGGCGGCCCACAGGCCTCTAATAGCAGGCCTTCCATGTCCAGGGCCACCGGGGTGAGGCCCAGAGCCTCGACCTCATGCGAGAGGAGGGCGAGGCCGGGAGCCACCTCCTCCGGGCTCTCCGTTACAGCCGCCTGGGTAGCGGCCGGAGGGGTGTCAGAGGAGGGCGCGGGCGCAGGGAGGGCCGTCTCGGCCTCTCTTGGCTCTGGCTCCGGGGCCGAGGGGGTGTTAATCTCCTCGGCCGCCACGGCGGCAACCTCCGTCGCCCCCGGCAGATGGTTGGTAGCCGGGGGTTCGGCGGGTGGAGCGGGGCTGGCGGATCTCTTGGGTGCCTTGCGCGGCACCTCCACCCCGTCCTCCAGCGGGGTGGGGTGCCGGACACGCACACCCCCTTTTTTCCTTTTCCCCCCCCACCAATACCCAGCCCTCCGAGGAGGCGGGCTGGGCAGTAGAGGAGGAGGGGCCGGGGGATAGGGCCAACAAGGAGGGAGGGAGGGAGGAGGGGGGTGGGGCGGCGAGGGAGAGGGGCGACCCGCCCTGGGGTGGGCCCTCTTTTGGTCCTGCCGCCGGCCCTGCCTCCCTCTCCTCCGCGGGCCCGGCTTTTGTGCCCGCTCGGGCGCCGGCGCCCGCTTCTTCTCTCCCGGCACCATGCTGCCGGGCGCCCTCCGACGCCCGAGCGGCAATGGATCCGTCCGGGCCTAAAAGAGGAGGGGCGGTCCCAGGGCCTGTTGTGGTCGGGGCGCCGCCGGTCTCGTGGCTGACGCCCCCCGGGTCGGAGGAGGTCCCGGGCTCCTTTCCTTCGTGCCGGGCCAGGGGGCAATCCCTCCGGACATGCCCCGCCGCCCGGCACCCAAAGCACCGGGCCTCCCCCAGGGTGTAGAAGACCCGGTACTGGGCCCCTTGATAGGGCACCAGTATAGTCCCCTCCTGGGCCACCCCGCCCTGTGCTGCCGCCGGCGGCAGTTGGACTCGGGCCTGCCGGCAGAATGAGAGCACGTGCCGGAGGGTGGGGTCTTTGCAGCCTAGGGGGAGGGGACTCAGGACCGTCAAAGGCCGGCCCAGGGCGGTGAGGAACGGCAGAAGGGCAGAGTTGGGAAGGAAGGGTGGAACAGAAGAAAAAACCACCCGCACGCCCAGGTCTTCCAGCGGCTCCAGGGGCACGTGCACGCCCCCAACCGCCAGGCCCCTCTCCACCGCCTCCTGGGCGGCGGCCTCCGAAGCCAGGAAGAAGACGATCTTCCCGAACATCCGGGAGGCCGCCACCACGGCCGCGGACCCCACCACCCGTGCCAACGCCCGCACGTAGGTTTCCACGTGGGGCGAGGCAGCCACCAGGAGGCAGCGGACCCCGTGCCTCCTGGTGAGCGCGGGGAAGGGGCCGCGACCATCGGGGATGCTAGTCCTGGCGGTGGCGGAAGGAGCAGGGTGCGGGGCGGCGGCCGCCGCCTGGGCATACAACCTGGGGGCCGAGATGTCGGGGCCCCCAGGGGTGGTGGAGGGAGCAGGGGGAGGGGGAGGAGGGGAGGCTGCGGCGAGTGCTTGGGCAGCCGGAGGGAGAGTCCCCGCCGCGGGGGGTTTAGCCTTCCGGGCGGGGCTCTTGCCCTTTCTTTTCCCCTGGCCCTTCCTGCCCTTTTGGGGGGGTGGGTTCGGGGCCAGGTTGCTGGAGGACGCCGTGGTGGAGGTGGTGGTAGCCCCGGAGCCTGCACCCGCGCCCTCAGCCGACATGGCGGCAGAGTCTTGGGCGGCCCTGGATGAGTGGGCCGCCGTTTCGGGGGTGGGAGGGGTGACAGTGGAAGACGAGGGGAGGAGGGGGTCACTGGATGACCCTCCGGCGGGTGTGGGGGTCATGGTGGTGGGTTTGTAAGATGGGGGAAGTTTGTTGAGCGTGGGGGCCTTTAAGAGAGAGCGGGGGAGGGGAGGAGAGTGGAGGGGAAGGAAGGGTGGAGGCGTGGCTGCCCCTCCCCCACGGGCCAGGCTGAGGACCCAGTCAGGTGGGGGAAGGGCAGAGCAAGGGCAGTGAGGTCAGGGGAAGGTGAGACCTAAGATGGCCGCTGCTCCCAGCACAAGATGGTAAAATGTCTCCTTTTCTGCACTGGGATGTGAGGGATTAAAGTTTATGCATATGTGGTGGGGGGGGTGGGGCTCAGGCACTTGGGTGAAGTGAAAAATAAAGGGGGGTGGGAGGGGGCGTGGGCACAGCCAACCTGGTGGAAATGGGGAGGGTGGGGGTGCCCACGCGCGCCCGAGGGTCGGGGGGCAGCCCACAGCAGCTGCTGCAGAGCCCCCAGGAAACCAGGGGGAGAAGGAAGGGGCAGCTGGCTAGAAGGGGGCCCAGGTGGAGGAGGGGCCCCCAGCGGCAGCTGGGTGTGGGTGGGGGGGCAGTAAGGGGGGCGGGTGGCTGCAGGGGTGGGGCAGGGGCACACCCTAACACCCCACCCCTGGCTATGCAGCCACCCCTCTGGAGCCCCGGTGGAAAGGAAGGGCTCTGCCCAAACTCACCCCTCCCAGGCCACTCCACAGGAGGAGGCCTGTGGAGGGGGCCCAACCGCCGCTTTAAGAAGCCCCTTACCTTTCCTGGGGGGTGAGGATGCAGCAGCTGCTGGATGAGGAGGTGGGCTGCTCAAGTGGGGGGCAGCAGCAGTTCCCCCACCCCAGAAGATGGAAGGAGGAGGGGACAGGGAGCCGCCCCCAGAGGCAGGAGAGCAAGGGAGCCCGCCCCCGTCCCCGGCAGTGCAGGGAATGGGGCAGAAGGAGAACGCAGTGCTGCTGAAGGCTGGGAGGAATGTGTCTCCCAGAGGTCATGTGCATGAGAATGCAAAGGGCGGCAGGTGTGATACCTTTTCAGGCAAAGCCTAATGGGTAGCAAGTAAACCATGAGATTTGATCTATTGTAAACATGTAGTTGTAATCTCACAATTTAAGCTGACACTTAATGCGGGAGTTGTGAGATCTCACCAATGCTCTGGGTTGTTGGCGGGGACAGGGCAGTCGCCATAGCTGCATAAGACATTGATTACACAGGGCTCCCTGGTTTAAAGCATTGTAAGAGAGAAGGGGAGGGGTATTGGTTGAGCTAGGTTGCTGAGTGCCTTGGCCCTGCCTATGCCTTGGCCATATAGCTATAAGCCTGGCTTGACTAACCCTCCCCACCTGTTGAAAGAAGAGCTGGATACTAGGGTGTTTGTGAAACCCCATATGCAAGATACCAGGAGCTGAAATCACAGAGTGGCAGCTGAGGGCACACAGAGCTGAAATCACAGGGTTCTGCCTTAGGGCAATCCCAAGCAGTGGGGTTAGGAGTGACAGCGGCAGGCGGCTGGTAGGAGTGGCGGTGGGTGATGGTGACCAGCGGGCAGCTGGTAGGAGGAGCGGTGGGTGATGGTGACCAGCAGGTGGCTGGTAGGAGGGGCGGTGGACGACGGCGACTGGCGGGCGGCTGGTAGGAGGAGTGGCGGATGACAGCGAGTGGCGGGTGACGGCAGGCAGCTGGAGGCAGCAAGGGGAGGCTGCAGACAGGTGGACAGCTAGTACTGCCCTGGTGATATATCTGCAGGCTTTGGGTTTGGGACTGCACTGCAGAAGGTACACCCTGTAACTGTGTGTGGGGTAAAGGGCCAAGAGCCCCAGCAAGAGACTGGGTTCTACTGCATATGGGGATGGTATCTGGGTGAAGCGGGTTTGTCTCTTCTGTGCTGAGATATACTGCATCTGTCACTGTAACCTTGGGGTAGGTTATGGTCATTAAACAAGCCATTTCTATCTCAGACTCTGTGCTTGCAAGAGGGGGTGAGAACCGCCTTACAGACACCCAGCACGGGGGTGAAATTGTCCCAGGCCACTGGGTGGGGGCTCAAGCCGGTTGGTTGTATCCTTGACAGGAAAACCCCACAAGAGTTGAACCCGGCCTTCTGGCAGGCATCTGGCATTAATAGAAGGGTTACAATTGGAATAAAATTCTCATAAGAAAATCTTCAACCGGTCCTACTAAGCAGCTTCTAGTGTCTCATTTATGGACATTTTCAGCAGAGCTCTCCAGGCAACATAATTAGCTCTTCTGAAAATTTGGCCATCTATTTGGTGCTCAAAAGAATAACAGAGGTTTTTGAAAATCTGCCTCAGCACTTCTGAAAATTCCAGCAACAGTGTTGCTGAAGAAGACTACAAGTAGGAGGTGATTAACTGATGGTTTGTATAACCCTGAAAAGATCAGAACTTACTCTGAGCTACACTACTCACACTAGAGATTTCAAAGACACACTGATCGCCAGTGTCTTCAGGAAGAGCAGCAAGTAAGAGTGTAGAAACTATCTTGGCATCTCCTTCTGGCAATGGCAGAGAAAGTCTAAGCTCAAATCCTTACAAACTGACTCCTGCCACTCAAAAGAAATTCTCCCAGAATCCCAGTGTGGCTTCCAACCATTGCAAGGTGATCTTCACCACCCAGCAACTGCAAGAAAAATGTTGTGAACAAAACCAAGCCTTACACAAGAGTTTCATCAACCTCACCAAAGCTTTTGACTCAGTCAGTCACAGCATCCTGTGGTTCAGCCTCTCAAAGACTGGCAACCTCAAAAAATTCAGTAGTAGCTTGAGGCTGCTTCACAACAACATTACTGCCACATGACTGAGCAACAACGGATCCCAAAATGGCCCTTTAAGGTAAAAACAGGAGTCAAACAAGACTGAGTAGTTGCCCGATCACTGTTCAGCATCTTCATCTCCATGATCCTTCACCACACTGATGGCTTGAAGATTGTCTGTGGCATGAATGGGAAGCTTTTCAGTCTCAGGAGACCGAAGTCTGAATGCAACATCTCCACAACCTTGATCATGGAGCTCCAGTACAGATGACAACATGGTTGCTGCTCTTTCTCCCACAGCCCTTCAGACCATCCTAAGTGCCTTTGCTGAAGCATACAAGAATCTCAGCCTCACACTGAACATCAAAAAGACCAAGGTGCTCCACTAACCCTTGCTGATGGGACAATCTCATGTATCTTCTATTGAAGTCAATGAAAAATGGCTGGAAAATGTGGAACACTTCCCATACCTTGGAAATCGTCTTTCCACTAAAGGCAACATTGATGCAGAAAGCCAGCATCACTTGAGCTATGCAAGCTCTGCTTTCTCCCTCTTGAGACAAAGGGTCTTTGAAAACCAGGACACCCATCCCAACACAAAGCTCCTTGTATACTGTGTGGTGGTTGTTCCAATGCTACAGTACACACATGAAACCTGGGCGACATACAAGCATCATTTGAAGACACTTGAACAATATCATCAACACTCCCTCTGGAGAAGCCTAAATATCTCTGGGAGGATAGGCACATAAACGCTCGTGTCCTGGAAGAGTTGCACATGACCAGCATTGAAGCTATCGTCATTCATCAACAACTTCATTTGACTGGTCACGTGGTTTGGATGTCTGATCAGTGCCTCCCAAAACAGATTCTGTTTTCTGAGTTGGAGGACGGACAGAGGAGCATTGGGGGCCAGCAGAAGTGATATAAGGACTTCAGAAGACACACATGAAAATGTACAGCATTGGTGTCAACACTTGGGAGAACCTTGCCCAAGACTGTCCCCAGTGGAGAACAGTAGTCCATGAGGGAGTGGCACAATTTGAGAGGTCCTGCCACAGTGCAAACAAGGAGAGGCAAAGAAAAAGAAAAGAGCAGCAAATAATGTCCAGCACCTCTACAACAGCTACTAACACCTGTCTCTTCTGTGATAAGATCTGTGGCTCCAGAATTGGGCTGATCAGCCACCAACAGACTCACAAACGGGAGGGTGACATGCAGACATCCTACTCATTATCAAGTGACTGTCAAGAGAGAAAGAAGACACGATATACACAATTCTGTGCATTATTTAGTATACTGTTATTGATTTATCAGGTCTGTAAAGATAGCATAGAGATCCTATGCACTACGCACTTTTCCTGGACCTGACAGACCACAAAGATCAGGTCCATGGTGCTGTAGCCTGGGCGAAAACCAAACTGTGCCTCTGGTAGGTTCACCTCTGAGATGCTGGTGATCAGACACTTGAGGATGACTCGAGCCAAGATCTTTCCAGCAGTACAGAGAAGGGAGATGCACTGGTAATTTCCACAGTCAGCTTTGTTGCCCTTGCTCTTGAAAAGCGAGATGATTGTGGCATCCTTAAAGTCTTTGGGCATGCCTTCTTTTTCCCAGATGCTGATCAAGATGTTGTGAAAGGCTTCAAGTGACACTGGTCCTGCTGCTTTGAAAATTTCAGCAGGGATACCGTCCTTCCAGGGGCTTTGCCAGAGGTAGTCTGGCTGATTGCCTTTTTGACCTCATCCATTGTAGGGGGCAGGTCAAGACTGTCTATTGTGGGTTTCTGAGGGATCTGGTCTAGGGCCACAGGGTCAACAATGGAGGGTCTGTTGAGAAGGTTGCTGAAGTGCTCTCTCCACCTATTGTTGATGCTGTTCTTCTCCCTCAGAAGGGTCGTGCCGTCTGCAGACAGGAGAGGTGTAGTACTTGGCTTTGAAGGTCCATATATAGCTTTGAGAGCACTGAAGAACATCTTGGAGTTCTTGGTGTCAGTGTAGTATTGGACTTCGTCAGCTTTACTCTCCCACCACTCGTCTTGCATTTTGCGAAGTGCCATTTGCGCCTGGCTCTGAAGGTGTCTGAAACAATCACATTTGGAGATTGAGGACTGATCGTTTTGCCATAGCAGAAATGTGTTCTGTTTTTTCTCTAAGATCTTCATGATGGCCTCGTCATTTTCATCAAACCAGTCTTGGTGAACTCTCTTTTTCAGTCCTCGCGTTGACTTGGCTGACTCCGTCACCAGGGTTTTGAACTGGTCCCATTTTTGTGTTGGGTCTCCAGTCAGAGGTCAATGGGACGTCAGCGCTTCATCAGGGCAGGCTGCAAATTTCTCACAATGACCAGTATGCTGCAGCTTCCTGATGTTGAAGGAGGGTCTGACAACCTTGACCTTCTTGCGGTGCAGTGGTGTGATGTGCAGCATAAGGACTGATCTGACGAGTCTGTAATCAGTCCAGCACTCAGCTCCCTGCATGGCCACAGAAGGTGGCCATTGGCATTCATGTTACCAATACCATGATGCCCCAGGACCCCTTTCCAGGTCCTACAGTCCTTGCTCACCCTGACGTTGAAGTCACCCAACAGGAGAAGCTTGTCACTAGGAGGAGTTGCTTTCACAAGATAGCCAAGATTCTCATAGAAACTTTCTTATGCTTCATCTCTGCTCGTCAGTGCAGGAGCGTAAGCTCTGATGACTGTAACGTGGTGAGAGGTGTTGTGAGTGAAGCGGAGCTTGATCAGGCGCTCACTAATGCAAGTTGGTAGGACGCCGGCGTTTGACACAATCAACAGAGAAGCCCTGTGGATTATCCTGGCAAAACTTGGCTGCCTGAGAAGATTTGTGAATCTCATACGCCTGTTCCACGATGACATGACTGGCTTTGTCCTTTCAAATGGTGAGTCCTCAGATCCATTTGACATATCCAATGGTGTGAAGCGAGGGTGCATGCTGTCCCCAGTGCTATTCAACCTCTTTTTCACATGCATCCTCAGCCATGCAGTTAGGGACCTGGACCATGGAGTCTACATAAAATACAGACTTGATGGGTCACTTTTCGACCTTTGTCATCTGAATACTAAAACCAAGATGCTTGAGAGGCTCTTCCTTGAAACCCTTTTTGCTGATGACTGTGCACTTGTGGCACACAAGGAATCTGATCTCCAGCTCATCGTCAACAAGTTTGCTGATGCCACTCGCCTCTTTCGTTTGACGATCAGCCTAGGAAAGACCGAGGTACTGTTTCAGCCCACTCCAGGATCTGCTGCTTTCCCCACTTCAATCTTTAGTGAAGGAACAGAGTTAAAAACAGTAGAGGAGTTCAAGTACCTTGGCGGTGTGATAGCCAATGATGGCTCCCTTGACAAAGAAATTAATGCCAGAATCTGCCAGGCCAGATGGGCATTAGGATGTCTGAGAGCACAAGTGTTGAATCAGCACAATATCTGACAGTGCACTAAACTGAAAGTGTACAAGGCCGTAATCCTGACCAGTCTCCTGTATGGCTGTGAAACCAGGACATTGTACAGAAAACATATAAAATTGCTGGAGCGCTTCCACACACACGCAGCCTGAGGTCAATGCTGCACATTCGATGTCAGCACAGAGTTAAGAGCCTGGAAGTCCTGGACAGACCAGGAACCACGAGCATCGAAGCCATGATTCTGAAAGCCCAGCTTCGCTGGACAGGGCACGTCATACGAATGGAGGAGTCGAGAATCCCTAAGCAACTCCTCTACAGTGAACTCTCCCAGGGCAAAAGAAATCAAGGTAGGCCTCGCAAAAGGTATAAAGACTGTGTGAAGGCCAACATTGCTCACGCTGGTTTAAAGCCGGATCAGCTAGAGCAGCATGCAAAAGACCGAACAGGCTGGCTTGCTCTCATATGACACACATGACAACTTTGAAGAGCAGCGATGTGTACACCTCATTGATACTCGTGAGAAGAAGCAAGCAACAGCAGCAGCCGCACCAACAGAGCCAGGACAATTCCCTTGCCCCCACTGTGAACTCCCATGCCGTTCAAAGCTTGGACTCCTCAGCCCCATGCGAGTCCACAATTGATGAGCCTGTGCCAGCTCAAGACATCATTGTCGAACACGACAGACTACCTACATTGATTTATACATCTGGCTATAAAATTCAAGTCACCACTGATCAAAATGAGCAGAGAGGAAAGAATTCCAAAGTACCTAAGCAACAGACACAGGCCCACCAACAAATGCCTCTCTGCACTGCTGAATAGATCTATGATGCCCCAGAATTACACATAATGCTTGCAGTCCCAATATTCCACTCAACCCTTCATTTAGCTGTCAGTAGAAAGATGTCTAGTTTCTATAGTAACTGGCACGTAAATTGTTCTCTTTATTAAATGGTACCTCTCAGATACAGAACACCTTCTGAGCTAAGAATATACATGCTGTTGAGTTATCTTCATTCTTTACAATTTGAGAAAAAAATGTGTTCTAGAATGCGCAGTTGAGATCCTTTTGCCTTTAAAGATATAACTAGTTTTGCAGCAACTCCTTTTATGTCACCTCTTCCCAAATGTGTTAAATAACTAATTTGTGGGCTGATTCATAGAGCTGAAGGCTAGAAGAAACCTTTAGAACGTCTAGTCTGACCTTCAGTACATCACAAGCCATTAAATTTCACCCATCTATCCCTGTATTCAGCACAAAAACTACTTGTTTAGATGAAGCATTTTTTCAGAAAGGCGTCCAGCCTTGATTAATGACATCAAAGAGATGGAGAATCCACCACTGTCCTTGGTTAATCCAGTGTTAATCACCCTCATCATTAAAAATGTGAGAATCATTTCTAATTTGAATTTTTCTGGCATTAGCCTCCAGGTAGTGATTCTTGTTATGTCTTTCTTCACTAGACTAAAGAGCCATTTAATACTGTGATGAAGTGAGGATTTTTGTGGTGTTTTGAGTGAATAGCATGTGCACATCTCTATTTCCCTGTGTGCTGCCCATGCAACAAAGTGGTGAGAGAGGGTTTGCTCTTGCAGAGGAACAGGTGTGACCTGGTCTAGCTGCTGGGACACCGGACAATGGTCTGGAGATCGGGGACCCTAACAAGAGTCGACCTGGTGTCTAACAGCCCACCCCAGAATGGTGGAACAAAGGATGGAGGAGAAAGGGCCCAGTGACCTGTTTATCTGGATGGAAGACAAAGGACAGGGGAGGATCTATTGGTGTAGGTAATATTGGATGACTCAGCTGGAAGGAGGTTGCTTCTGTATCAGTGAAAAAAATCAGTCAGAGTCCACCTGGATGCAGGAGAGACCTAGATGTACTGTGCTGATGGATGCTAGGCCTAAGGGCCTGGAGAGTTTCCTGTGGTGGATTCAGATGATCAAAACATCCTTCTTGCATGTTTTTGTTGGGGGGGATGTTTTTGTTTTTGTTTTGTTTGTTTGTTTTGTTTGTTTGTTTTTTTGTGCTGACTGAGAACTGCTCCAGTCTAGAGATCAGGGACGCATTATTTCCTGTTAGCACAGAGGTGCGGGAGGTCCAGGATGGACACCCACAATGACAAACAGCTTCCAGGAGGCAGAGGGGTGCAAAGCTTAACCTAGGAGAAGCACTGTTGACTGAATCACCCTAGTGAAGTGCAGCATATTCACCGCAGAACTTCATTAGTAATCTCCCATCACCCTGATTACTATGCCCTCTTCAGAGAAGGGGCAAGTGTAGAGGTAGCCTGGGAGTTCCAGTCAGAACAGTTAACTTGGCCATTAAATGTCCAGCTGGCAGGTCAATGGGATAAGGTAGGCCCCCTGCTTGTCCTGGCTCCACACAGCTCCTAGAAGCAGAGGCATGTCCACTTTGCAACTCCTATGCTTAGCAGCAAGGAGGGGGCTCTACATGCTGCCATTGGCCAGGGACTACAATCAGTGGGAATCATGAGGGATGTGCCTGTGAACAGGGCAATGTCTCAGTGCTCCTGGGAGCTGCTCAAGGTAAGCATCACTGGGAGCCTGCACTCCTGACTCTCTCCCATGCCTCAGTCCCCTGGAGCAGCCCTGATCCCCTTTCCTGCATTGTGAACCTCTCAGTCCCAGCCTGGAGCACCCTTCTACACCTCAAACCCCTCATCCACAGCCAGACCCCTCACGTCCCCCACCACCAACCTGATCCTCTCCTGTCCTCCAAAGCCCTTGATCACAGCCTGGAGCAATGCCCTATACCCCAGATATCTCACCCCTAGACACACCCTAGAGCCTTCACCACAGCTGGAGTAACCACACCCTGCACCCTAAACCCATGTCCCAGCCTGGTGAAAATGACTGAGTGAGTACAGGTGGGAGAAGTGATTGCCAAAGGGACAGGGGATGAAGTGAGTGGGGAGAGAGGCTCAGATAAGGGTCAGGATAGAAGAAGAGCAAGGTTGTTCAGTTTTGTGTGAGTAGGATATAGGCAATCCTACTCCTCATCATTATTTACCACGCTACCAAAATTTGTGCCATCCACGTACTTTATCATCAATGGCTTTGTTTACTTTCAGATCATTGATGAAAATGACGGCACCATTAGATAAAGTATCAATCCCTGCAGAATTCCATTAGCTAGACCACCATTCAGTGATTCCCCTTCACCTTCTACTACTTGGAAAGCTCCCATTTACCCAGTTTTTAATCCATTTAATGTGTGCTTGTCATATTACAAAGTGCTAATTTTTAAGTCAGAATATCATGTGGAAATAAGTCAAATGCCTTACAGAAATCTAAGTATATTACCTACAAATATATGCAACGTTATTGAATCTATGCAGTTACCTTCACCAAACAAACTTGTAAACGCAAAGACTAAAGTCTTGTTTCTTGACAAGACCTATGTTCTCTGTAGTTTTCTATTTCATTCCTCCAGAGATAAGTTCCTCAGTAGTTGATTCAGAGAATATAGTGATAATGCTTCCATACTTTTATCTGAATTTCCTGTTTCTCGTTCCCCTGTTGGTCAGAGACCACCAGTACACTCCTTCATTTTTTACTTTCTACAGTGAACTTTTTGCCAATCCTTCCCCTGGTGGGGTCTGTGGCAATGACTTCCAAATCATGTTGTCCAAGAAGTCTTTGTTTTCTAAGAGACCGTGCAGTGTTGAAACTTGTACTTCCAGACCATGCTGCTTCCCTGGTGTGGCCTCCGGTTTTCACTCCAGGCACCTAAAATCTATTCTATCTTCTGGCATGAAGGAGAACATACTACGTCCAAGGTGGGTCACAGCAGTCAAGCCCTGCTTAAACTGAAGCAACACACACCTTTTTTTTTTTGAACACCCCTATTTGCTGATCCTGTTTGATTGTTCAATGGTTTGGTTGAGTTTTAGTGAGTTTTTTGAAAAAGCTGGGTCACTTTCGAAAAATCTCACAGAGCATCTACACACAAAATGCATTCTTTCGGCATTAAATCAGAAGAGCACAGCACTTCTTGAGGTGGCCTTCTGCCATTCCCGGATGAGGAAGAATGCCTTTTTCCAAATGATTCTTTCAGGAAAAAAATGTGTGTAGATGCCCTGGGGGCCGTTTTTTCAGAAGAGTAGTCTTCGTGGTCCTGGATTTTTTCATCCCTGGCCCATTCTTCCAAAAGAGTGGGGTCAGTGTGGACACTCTCTACGAAAACAGCAGACCAATTTTTTCAATCTGCTTTTTTGGCTGCGGACATACTCTTTTGAAAGAAGTTTTTTCAGAAGAGATGTTAAACAACTTCTTTTGAAGGGTCACTGTAATGTAGACTTAGCCTACGTCTCATTGCCTATTTTTACACTCCTCCTAACGGGAGGATTAACCACTTCGAGATCTCAAGCACTAGTCCAATCAAAGATCACTGGGTCCCAGCCACACATTATCCAGCTCTCACACAGATTTATATATATATAACTCTACTGGCTTTAGATCAGTTCTTTGAGATTTAATATATCCGAGATTAGAGCAGAACGTTATCTTTGTTTCTAATCCTTGCCTAAATATTAATAAGGCTTGTTTCTGGAAGGGGGATCCTGAGAAGCACGGCCTTTCCTTACCACAGTCCACTCTTCCTTTCAGATAAAGGACTAGGTTCTCAGTTGAAATCAGTGATTCTATTTACTATTTCTATTTACAGTGGCTGAGAATCTGGCTTTAAGTATATTTTTAACTCCAATCCAGTTAGAGTTAAAGGGACATAGGAATTGTTATGACAGAGCCATGGCCCATCTAATCTAGCCAGGACACAAAGATGGAAGTGTGACTTCAGTGCTAATAGAATCATAGTCGGTATAGCTCATATCCAGCAGAAGTGAGAAGGCAGGAGAAGGTAAATGGGAAGTTACCTATTGTAATGTAAATAGCACCCCAGGTGTGAACCAAAGACTAAAGAGACAACTGGAATGGTATTCATATTACAAAAGGTATTTTCCATTCAGATTCTTCCATCTTCTCATCTCTGTTGGAAAAGGGCTCCGTGAAATCTGATTCTACTACCTCTGATGCTTTGAAAATAAGGCCTTTTTGGATGCATACATGTAAATATTTGAAGTGGATCACACAGATAGAAATCTGTTGATTGGTTTAAATGAGCACTGAATCAGGCCCCTGTTGAACAGCATGATAGCATAATTTTGAAAACGTCACCCACAGAGTTCATTTCTTTCACTAGCATTTTATGATTAATGAAGCAGGATCTTATTTACTGCCAACACTTCTTAGTAAATTTCACAAATGACATGACCTTTCTGAAAAATATATCATCAGGGTTCTAAAATTAATTGTAAGTGTAGATGATAGTGCTAGGGAATGAGTCAAAATCAGTATCTTTGCATTTGCTGTAAGGATTATGGACTTAAAATTGATTAAAGAGAGTAGAATTTATTTAGGATTGTCACGGTATGCTTTCTGCAATAAATCACCTCACAATCTTAGAACATACAGAATGTGTGCTCAGACGGCTCTGTGATTGGTGATGATGCAGCACAACTATAAAAGAGTACAGCTTGGGCAATTTTATTGAAGATGGCCAATTCATCAGGCAGTTATGAAAGAACTGGCATAAACTTTATATGTAATGGACTGGGCTCAGGCTAGGTCAATTTTGGCGTCTACTGCTGTAAACTCGAATGTGCAGCTTTGGCATAGGGTAGTCTACTAGGGAAGGGGATAAACCTATTAAAATTATCTACAGACCTTAGCAGGGGAGACAAGGCTGTAGAGAACCACCTTCAGTTCTCAAGTATGTGGCGCTGGGAAGTTAAGCTTTCTGCCCAGGAATGTGCACATTAAAATATTCATGAATTGAGCTTGAACACACCCCTGTGAGATATGGGGATAAGGCGATGTGCCTAATACAGAACCAAGACATAGAGAAGTTAAGGCCAAACATCTGTTCTAATTTTGGGTGCCTCTGTAATTTAACACAGCTGGTCTCCAGTTTATGGTTTCAAATCTACACCCGCAGCTCTGGGCTGATTTCCCACTCTTCTCCCAACTTTCCTCCTGCCCTTAGGATCATCTCTTTCATGGTGCCTTACTGGAGTCTGTATATGCCAGGCTTGTGTTTAACCCTGTGTGTTCCAAGGGTTGGGTAGTGCTGCACCCCATCACAGAATCCGTCAGGCAAAGGGTTAAATTAAAGACTATTGCAGATGAGCTGTGTCTGTGACTGAATGGTTTGGACCTAATGCTCTGCCTAATGCACCGGGATGGAGTAGCTGAAATTAGTCCACCTATTGTATCAAAAAGCAGAAGTGCCTTTCCACTGTAACAGGTTATAATGACTTCCTTTTGTTAAAACTGGGCACCCAGCTGAGCTACCATCGCTTTCTTGAATGGCTCCGACTGACAGATCAAACGCAGCAAAACTATAATGTGTTTGGAGCAAAAGTAAGATGGACACAGTCCAGTAAAGCTCTGGAGAAGGAAAAGTGAAGGACTAAGGCTGGAGATTTTGGATATTTAATTGCATGTAGATTTGCTGTCTTTGTTCAAGTATGTAAATTTATAAATAAAATAGATTAACAAATATGTTTTATTTTAAGTTTCTGTCAGCTTATTTATCTCCCGTCAAACCAGTAATACACTCCATAAATGCCTCCCTTCTTTGACTATTTCCGAGTTGGGACAATGCCTTATCCAATTGTGTGAGCCAGGCAAAAGAAGCATCATAAGGGGAAGTCTTCTGCTTGTCTTGTAATTCACAGTTCTAGCTCCTGTCTATAATAAAGGGAGTAATAGCAAATGTTCAGTTCATGATTTATTCCATATCAGTATTTCAGAGTTTTCTAATAATTGGTTTCCAGGCAATAGTCAGTGCAAGCAGGATGTGTTTGACAGCACAGTGGCTGTCATATCTGGATGATATGAGTAAACCCGTAAAAGCAGTCATCCAAAAAAAACAAAAAAAACAAAGAGTTAAAACCCTTCTGTAGCAACAATCATTCCTGAGCATACTTTGATTTTATATTTTCCAATAATGACCAGTTAAAGTTTTTTCTTTCCGTACTGAGCTGAGTCAACTAAGTTACTGTTGAGCTTTACTTTAGCTCTTTCTAAAGAAACCAGATTAATTTCTTACTCACAGTGGCATTTTGGCATTATACAAGCAGGGATCTATTTTAATTAATACATAATGGATTTCTTAAAATAGTTATGACCTCTTGTGGGGTGCTTGATGGCATAGCAGGAGGCAAATAGTCTTCTTCATATTAAATAAAATGTGCTCTGGATCATTCGCCAATAAATCCTCATTAAAGGATTGCAGTATGCCCATATAGGCTTCCCTTACAGTTAATCTGGAATCTACAGCTGCTATAAAATCAGCTAGCCTTCTGCTTGTAAATATAGGTGCAGGAAAGTCAATGATATCTGCTCTCAGTAGGTTCCTGTATCTGCTGGCATGCTGAAGTATATACTCCAAGGACATATGACTGATATATATAACCCTTAATAACCTAGGAGAAAGGTACTCTCAGGGTCTTTAATGTCCTGCCAAGGCAACTTAACTTGGTTGGCTCGTCCTTCTTTACTTTATCAGGCTTCAACCTAAACTGGCCAAAGGGCAGATCCTTCTAAGTGGTAGGGCTTCCCTTGTGATGTCCATCAGAACTCTTCTGTGTCTGTTTTTGGAACTCATGTCATTTTTTTTAAAATTTTTGAGTCAGAAAAGTTCACTTGACTGTAACTTCTTCATAACTAAATCCATCTGAAGACATGAACAGCATGGAGCTGTCAACTCTTGTCTGAGGAGATTAGGCAATTGTTTAAATACAGTTAACCTTTGATGCCAATGAAAATATGAGATGATGCCATTTTGCAGCAATCCTCCTGAAGCTAGTCTGAACCAGTTAGCCTTGTTCTTAAATCAATACGGGAAGTAGAATCTTCAGGCACTTTAATAATTTTCTAGGTAATCTGCTATATATTTTAGAGAATCTGTCTGTTTGATCAAGAACTCTTCTTAAACAGTAGGAGCTAGGACCACCAAATCCAGTATACAACTTCATTTTATCATATCTTAAGTATTTGCTTGTCCCAGGAAAACAGGATGTGCCTGGAATGGGATTGCTTCTCATAAAACCAAAAAGAAAAGAGATAGAATCACCAGATCAAGTACTATCCTCGAAACTGACATAACTAAGGCTATGTCTACACTTACCAGAAATGTTAACAGCTGCTATGCAATTTTAGGTGCACCAATTGCGTACCTAAAATCAATTTTGCAGCCATCAACATTGGTCCCTGCCCTCACTGCAGAATGTTGACAGGAACACTCCTCCCACTGATTGCAGCTCACAAGGACTTCTGGGGTCAACATTGACCCAGGAATGCACAGTTTCATGCATGCATGAAATGGTGCCCTGGAAGACTGAATCTAAGCATTTGCTCTTCTGCGGCCTGCATAGACCTAGTAACCTCAATGAATGTTGAAAGAGGCTGAACCAAGTTAAGCCAGGTTCATCCTATGTTTCCAGAAGAGGGCTGCTTTTCAATAATCTTACAGAAAATAGATTAAACATGGAAATTTGGAGCAATGCTCCAAAAGTTTTGGTGCAGCTAAATCAAGGGTTGAGGTTGGAAAACTAGAAGAAAATATATTGGAAAACAAACTGATGATAGCTCTTTTTTGCTAAAATATAGTGAATGCCAAGAGTTTATGAGGATGAATTAAAACAGACTTAAAGGAACTTCCATTTTTAAAAAAATACTAAAAAAATTAGGCAGATTTTAGCAATCTACTTTTTTAGACATCCAAAATAAAAATTAACTTGATAAAAGTAACCCTGTATTTTTGAAAAATACAGTCATTCAAACAAATGACATACATAGTCCTTTTATTATTGTGTCTCTTGATGACATCTTAAAGTACAGCACTCTTTAGGGGCCAAAGTTCTATTCTACTGCACTGTAAAGGGACGTTATTGTGAACTAAGGCCCCCTTTTCTTGGAAATCCATGACATATTAAAGAGACAATAAGCCACAGACATATGCCTGGAGTGAGAGATGTCCAATCATGGAAGTACAATGGTGTGGGAACTGATGGCAGCAACGGGCAGAATCCTTCAGGCAAATAAGAGAAAGTCTAATAATTAGAAGAGACAGCTACAGCAGAGAGCAATAAAACAGTAAGTGCATGATGTAATATGACAGTCAAAACCCAGGGTGGATAACAGAGACATGGAAAAAGCAAGAGGTGTTCAGTAGCACTGTATGTAGCCTTAAGAAAGGACAATGAGCCAGTTACTTACAAAAGTCATTTCTCTGACCAGTCCAACTAATGCATTTTTGGTTTTTGAACACCATGGGTACGTCTACATTTACTAAAAACTTCAAAATGACCATGCTAATGGCCATATCCAAGAACACTAATAAGGTGATGAAATGCACATCAGTGCCTCATTATCAAGCCGCCGGCCATGGCACTTCAAAAGTGCTGTGGTTCGCTTGCCCTCAGCTCGTTTACATGGGGGTCCTTTTTGGAAGGACCCTGCCAACATCAAAGTCCCCTTATTCCTATCAGCTGAACTGGGGCTGGGGGGAACAATTTTCAGGGGTTTGGGGGAACTGTGTACAGTGGAGAGGGGGCAGATTTTAACAATCCACTTGTCATATTACATCATGTCATATTACATCATGCGCTTATTGCTATATTGCTCGTTGCTGTAGCTTAGTGTCAGCTGATAGGAATAAGGGGATTTCGATGTTGGCAGGGTCCTTTTGAAAAGGCCCCTGTGCAGACGGGCCGCAGGCAAGTGAACTGCAGCACTTTCGAAGTGCTGTGGCCAGTGGCATGCTAATGAGGTGCTGAATATGCATGTTTTCAGCACCTCTTTAATATTCTTTGATTTGGCCATTAGCGTGACCATTTCAAAGTTTTTAGTAAGTGTAGACACAGCCTAAGAGTCTTTTATTTTGTGAAACATATATTTATGATGCTGTAGAAGGGGATCATGAAAAGATTCACAGAGATGGAACCGTATAGAATCACAAGGCTCCAAGGAGCTTGCAGCTATGTCAATAGAGGTGGAGCTAGTTTCCCCATATCCTACAAAAAACAGCAGCAAAAGGTAAGTCAACATTTGACCACATTGATCATGCAGCTTTGTGTTAGACACAAGATTCCAGGGTGCTTGTTACTGAAAGCCCCATGAATTCCTTACTAGAATATAGAATACATGATTAATACTAAGGTCATTTTGAGGGTATCAGAGTACGTAGGGTTCTCTGCAGAGTACAACATATTCAGCATGTGGCAGAGAAGCAACTTGTTGATCTGTATCTTTAATTCATGGCAACACCTAGAATCTCTCTTTTTAATATGTTATCTTTAAAAACAATTTTCTGAAATATCTAGGTATTTGGGAGTGAGCTAATGTGATTAGAAGCTAGCATTAGTTCTCCAAACTTTAATGTAAATGGTCTGAAGAATGCCCTCCTAATTGGGAAGAACAGGCTGGGTGAGCTAATATTGGACCAGCTTCTGCTAGTGAGAGAGACAAATTTTCAAGCCACATAGAGCTCTTCTTAAATAGGGACAGTTAGCCCCCTGAGGGCTATCAGTGTTAAAAATACCTGCAAAGCTTATGAAAAATCAGGTTTTTGCAGTTCAAAGTACAATAATGCGTTTTTCACTCTCAGTAGTTAACGATTGGGTTTTGGTCTCATATTAGGTATAGCTAAACTGCAAAAGGTTTAGAGATGAGCTTCCTTTGGGATAAACATTCAAATGCTGGCTGCTTTTCCAAACCACTAGAACCATTTTTTCAGCTGTGGCCCAGAAGTCCTGTATGGAATCCTCCTCTCCATCCTAAAAACATTGAGCTAATTCCCCTTTCCTCCCGCCAAAAAGTCCCAACTCCTCCTCTCTGCTTGCAGGTCTCGTTGCGAGAAGCCTGCTATCCCCGTTCCTTTATGCTGGGGAGATCAGATGGAAATAGACACTCTTCTCCGAAGTCTTGAGAGAGCAACCAACTGGCCTGCTCCCAGCTGCATGTTCAGGATGAAACACTATAATTCTGTTCCTGTTGCTTTTATGTGTTGCTCTCCAACCTTTCTTCTTCTCACTGTTATTCCCACCTGCCATTGAGAAGTCAGACCGGCACGTTTCCGTTCTTCTTTCCCCTTCTGTCTCCACAGCTCCAGCAGCCGGCAGCCGTATGAGCCCCGTCCATGGGCCAGGGAGCCCAACCTCTGAGAGTGTGGGGGAGAGGCTGAGACCCTGACCGAGGACAGCACGGGGCTGCGTTTGGGGCGTCCATTGGCGCCACCGGGCCAGGGATGTGGGGGGCAGGGATTCTTCCCACACTGCAGGCCTGCAGGTCTTCATGGGTGTGCTGCAGGAGTAGCTTGCCATGGAGCGGCAGGCCTGGGACAGGGTGGTGGCCAATTTGGATTCCCTGACCCAGGCCATGACTGGCCACCTGGCCTCAGCCACCGGCCCCTCGTGAGACACTCCCACACCTGCCCCTCCCACTCCCACCCCTCCGTCCCCAGTCCCCCTGTCACCTGGCCCCTTCCAGCATCCCCCACTCTGACATCCTCCCTGCTCAAGCCCCCTCACTGACTGCTCCTTCACACCAGCACCCCCGCACCCATGAGCCCAACCTCACTGCCCTGGTCCCAACCCACCTCCCCCTGCCAGCCTCATGCAACTGGCCCACATGCTCTTGGCCAGGGCCAGCCATGATGAGGTGGCACCCCCCTGTTCCCTGCTCCCCCCATGCCAACCCCAGTATGCAGTGTCCCTACCTCCCCTTGCTCTCAGCCCCAACGGGGTCCCCAGATATGGGAGGGTAAGGGTGGGTGGTGGGGATCCTGTCCCTCAAACCCTGTTGAGAGGTAAGGACCCCCACCCTGACCCTTGGCCCTCCTGGGGCGTTGAAGTCTGCCTGCCTTGGCCCACACCACCTCTGTAAATATTCCCCCAGCCCCAATTTCCCAGTTCCCCCCAGCCCCCACTTCATGGTTCCCCCACCCCACTGTACATAGTTCTTCCACTACCCGTATAAATAGTTCCCTCCAGCCCCACCCTGTAAATAGTTCCCCCCAGTCCCACCCCCAGTTTCTAGTTCCCCCAACCTGCCTGTGCACAGTTCCCATGGTTATGGAGAGGCACAGTCTCTTTTAACATGCTAAGTAAATGGCTTGTTGGTATTTAACACTGTGTCCCCTGTTCATGTTGGGAGTGGTGGGGGGGGGTGCTTGGAGAGGGTGGTGGGGAGGTGTGTGCATGGGGGTAGTGGGGGGGCACATGCATGGAGGAGGTCAATGTGGGCCCCTGGGCAAAGGCCTGGCAAAGGGCCTCCCTTACCCATACCCCATCCTGCTGGTCCTGGCAGCATGGGGTGGCAGGCGGCTGCTTGCACCTGCACCCAGCCTCGGTGGCCCACCCCTGTGCAAATGGCTCTTGCTTTGCCTCCACCAGGTTGTGCAGGGTGTAGCATACCCCAACCACCACTGAGATGTTGAGGCGGCTCAGCTCCAGCCTGGTAAGGAGGCATCTGAAGTGCCCCTTCAAGTGGACGAATGCCCTCTCTACAGTGTTCTGGGCCTGGTTAAGCCGCTCATTAAAAATGTCTTTTGTCAACTGGGTGTGGCCTGTGCATGGCCTTATGAGCCAGGGGGTAGGCCATGTCCACCACAATGAAGGGCGGCATCCTGATGGGGAGCTCCCACTGGGGGATGTAGGCCCCCTCGTCCATCCAGTGGCCCAGCCTCGAGTTCCAGAACTCCCTTGCGCCGTGGCCGTGACTGGACCAGCCCACGCAGATATCCTGGAACTGTTCCTTGGCATCGACAAGCACCTGTAGCTCCACGGAGTGATAGGCTTTGTGATTCATGTGGCCCTCACCACTGTGATCTGGGGCCCAGGTGGTGATATGTGTACCGTCCAGCGCCCTGAAGCAGTTCGGGAAGCCCAACTCATTGAAAACCCAGATGGCATCATTGAGGTCCCTGACATGGATCAGCTGCCTGCCACAGGAGGACCTTGTAGATGGCCCAGACGATGTGGGGGGAGGCCCCCTGCAGGATATGGTGGGAGGAAGAACTCTTGAGTGTGAGGTGGGGAGCAAAGTGCCCATCTGTCCTCGTCCCCACTGCCCCATCCCTGCCCCATCACCTACAGGGCATGCCCCCTGGGGCAACTTCCCCCTACCCGCTGTATACCCACCCATCCCTGTCCCCTCTCCTGTCCTTGCTGGGTTCTGACCCTCAGTTCCAGATGGTACCCCTGGCCTGGGAGGCCCCTCCCCCCCAGCTGCCTGCCCCCCTCCTATGGTGGGAGGGTGACCTAAGCATGGCATACTGGGCATGGATCAAGCCAGCCCTGAAGATGGCCTTGCCCACCCTTAACTGGTGGCCGACAGATTGGTGACTGTCCGGGTTGGCCAGTTTCTACAGGGCAATGGCCACCCTTTTCTGTAGTGGGAGTGCTGGCCTTGTGGGTGTCATGGTGCTGGAGGGCTTGGGCAAGCCAGTGGCACAGTTAGAGGAATGTCCCATTGGTCATCCAGAAGTATTACAGCCAAAGGTCATTGCCCCAGTCCTCCAGCACCAGCTGGTCCTACCAGTTTCAGCTTGTGAGGAAGCCCCACAAGCAGCAGATGGCTTGGGGGACTGGGTGAGGGTGTTGCACCCTAAGGACAACCTCCACGAGTGTGGCCACCAGGATGGCCAACTAGAGCCGCTGCTGCACCGTGGCCAGTGCACTGGCCATGGCCTCAATGTCGCAGGGGAGCTGCTCGAGGTCCATGAGCTAACGTGGAGTGCCTCTCGCAATCACTCTCCATCTTTCTGCCTGGGGACAGCTAGCCGGCCCTCAGTATGTGCAGGCCATGGCTCCTGGTGGGGTGGAGGGCCCTTTAAGGTGGCAGCTGGCAGCCGCCAAGCGACCATGCCCATGGCATTTCCCAGTTCTGTACTTTCAAAAGGGCACCCTGGGACATGTGGACACTCTCTTTCGAAAGTGCATTGGGTTCTTTCAAAGAGGCGGGCCAGGCCCTTGGTCCCCGTTTGCTTGAGTGGATGCTCCTTTTCGAAAGGCCATCTTTCGACGTTCGTTTTCTAAAGCCACCCTTTTGAAAGGGCATTGTAGTGTAGATGCAGCCATAGGCCTACGCACAATATGTGCTCTTAAGATCTGAAATCAAAAGAATACAGCTTTTCTTCCAGAAGCCCTCTTCCCCTCCCAGATCCGGAAGAGCACCTTCTTTCGAAAGCATCTATTAGAAAAACCATGTGTAGATGCTCTGCGGGCCTTTTTTTCGAAAGACCAGTCCTCGTGGTGCCAGATTTTTTGATGCCTGGCCCATTCTTTTGAAAGAGTGGGGGCTGTGTGGACACACTTTATCAAAAGAGCAGACTGATCTTTTGATCCACTTTTATGTGCGTGGACACGATCTTTCAAAAGAGGTTTTCTTGGAAGAGGTCTTCCAGAAGAACGTCTTTCAAACGATCACTGTAGTGTAAACATAGCCATAGTGCCTATTTTGAAATAGTGCCATTGGACACCATTATGACTAAGTTTGAAATTATGCTATTCTCTGTCTTAGCAGCTGTTTTGAATCAGGCATTATTCAAAATAAGGTGCACACTATTTTGGATGTATTTTGAAATAGCGTGCGTATAGTGTACATGCTCACAAAGCTATTTTGACATAACAGCTATTATCTTGAAATAACTTTGCTGTGTGCCCCTAGCCTTTGTCTCAGAAACCCGAAAATACTAAGGAATTCCCATCCTAAGGTGAACTGAATTCTAAGCTGGAGTTTGGATGATTATTTATCCAAACTAGTTAATCTATCCTCGTTTACATCCTTATACCTGCAGATGCAATAAAATAAAAATCCAAATGTCAAACATCTACGCACGTGATCCTAAGTCCATTGACATCAATGGGAGTCTCTCCACTGACTACACTGAAATTAAACACCCACAACTGTCCCATATCAGCTGACAAGGGCTCGTAGCTCTGAGGGACAGTGCTGTTTAACTGCAGTGTAGGTGTTTGGGCTGGGGATGAAGCCCATGTTCTGTGACTCTCCCTCCCTGCCGGGACCTAGAACCCAGGTTTCAGCACAAGCCCCAATGTCTACAATTAAATAGCCGACAAGATTTAGTTGCTGACAGGCTAGTACAGGGTTTAACTGTCTTGTAGTCATATCCCAGATAGGCCCTGTACTTGGATTGGATCAATAAAACAGCATCAGCATCAAGAAAGGTTGAGGGAATTGGGACTGTTTAGTCTGCAGAAGAGAAGACTGAGGGGGGACTTGACAACAGCCTTCAACTTACTGAAGGGAGGTTGCAAATAGGCTGGAGAGAGGCTGTTCACAGTGGTCACGGATGGCAGAACACGGAACAATGGTCTCAAGTTGCGGTTGGGAAGGTCCAGGTTGAACATTAGGAAAAACTTTTTCCCTAGGAGGGTGGTGAAGCATTGGAATGGTCTACCCAGGGAAGTAGTGGAGTCTCCATCCCTGGAGGTGTTTAAGTCTCACCTCGACAAAGCCCTGGCTGGGTTGATCTGATGGGTTTGGTCCTGCTTAGAGCAGGGGACTGTACTCAATAGCTCTGTTAGGTCTCTTCCAGCTCTATTGTTCTATGATTCTATGATATAAGAAGAGTGCAGCCTAAGTCGTTTTTATTTTTAACCTATGAGTTCAGTCATTTGGACAATCCATATACCTAGGGTATGTATGAACAAAGAGGCACTGAAGAATTGGTCCCAGTGTATTCCAACATAGACTATCTAGTGCACATACTGTAGATTCATTTTTCATTTCTGCCTATTGAAGATACTTCATAAAACAATAGTGGCGGAGCCACAACGGAGTGCTAAAAAGTTAATAACTCAGGAAATGAGATTGTCCATAATAATTACACTGTTTGAATTCATCAACATTTTAAGAGCTTCTGATTCTGAAAATAAAAATTTAAATAGACTCAGCTATGTGTTCATGGTAGAAATCACTAAAAACTAAAGCCTTGGATTTTTGCAGTTCCTTAATGAAAATTATCCATTTACACATACCATATAAAAGCTATTTTATATTTACATTTTCTCTCATAATAATAATTAATTAACCATTGTAAAAGCAGACAGATACTTTAAGACAAAATGAAGGACAATATTTTTGGGTATTAGTTGAATTTTTTAACTTGGAAATATTACGCAATATTATCATAAATATTTGTGCCTATTTTTTAGTTTACTTCCCTTAGAATGTTTATTTCTAAGATCTAGTTTACTTTGTTCTTGGGAAGTGAAATTCAAAGGAACTTAGAATCTGTATTACCAGTTTACTTGGCACAATATCCACACCATAAGTGATTGAGGAATTACTCAACAGAATCAGTTTTCGAGCCACATAATATGCAAACCCATATGACTTTTGGGACCAATCACAAATGGCAAACAGCTGAGAGCTGTTCACCGTCAAAAAGTAAAATGAAAGAAACTGTAAATCAAAGTTAAAATATTTTAAAGTAAAGAATCTGTCTCCGGAAACTGTGATGTATTTTTGCATTTCCATGAGCAGGAACAGGTCAAATTAATTGCATGGATTAATTATTGCTAATAATTAATTCAGGTCTAGTGAAGTCCAATGATTTCGGTATCAATCTAAAGGTTTTGAAAATGTTTCAATACCTAATCTTTCTAATTCAGATCTGTTTTCTTTTCAAAGTCCATATATAAATTCCTATATCTGTGCCTACACTACAGAGTTCTCTTGACAGAAATCACTATGGACAGATATTTCCCGACAGAACCTCTGCCTACAGAACACATCCACACCTAATAGGGGCTTCCCCATTGACGCCAGACTGCCCAACCCTCTGTTGATAGAACAACCAACTGGATGCGCTGCAAACAGGGCTGCCCAGTGAACTGGAAGCCCTCTCTGTTGACAGAAGGGCCCCCTCCCCTTCCCAGAGCATCTACACTATTTTTCTGTTGACAGACTCTGTCTAGAGAGCTGCTATGCCTCAAACTTTCAAGACAGAACTCTGTTGGAGAAAAGTTTGCATTCTGTTGACAGATTCGAGACAGAACGCATTTGTGGTGTGGACGTTCCCTAGTTTTGTTGACAGAAGGCCTCGTCTGTGGACATTCAAAAGAAAACAGACCTGAATTAGAAAGATTTGGTAGTGAAACATTTTCAAAACCTCTAGATTGATACACCAATCATTGGACTTCACTAGACCTGAATTAATTATTAGTAATAATTAATTCATCCAATTAATGATGAAGTCCTCTTCTGTTGACAAAACTTTGTAGTGTAGACACAGCTAGTGATTGGATTCTTCTGTAGTATATTAGAAAAGACCTTTGATTATGTTCCTTCCACTGGACCATTAAAGAGGTGTCATCTAATGACCATATCTCACAAAAACTGTTTGAGGTAATTACAGGATAAAATTGAAGCTGTCTTATATTCAGGCATCAGCTGGTACTTTTTATCTTCCTCTGTTATGTTCATCAGTGATACCAACAGTTATAGCTAAGCATCAAGAGGGGTAACGACCATGTAGTTGGTATACAGTTCTCACAGAAAGTATGATTCACATCCTGGTTCAATTCAAGTCAATGGCAAGATTCTCCTTGATTTTAATTGAGCCATTGTTTCTCTCATAGAATATGATTATCTGGTAGTATAAAATGATCTCTCATCTCACTCAAAATACCCATACTATGATATGCCAGAGGATTGGAGAAGAGTTAATAATGGAGGTTGATACATATGTAAGGAATGTACCAAGAGGATCTCAACACCACTGAAGGATTTGGGGAATGTATCCTTTAGAGATCATTTGCATGAAAATGCAAAGGTGTGCATATGTAATGCCTTGTAAACAAAGCCTGATGGGTAGCAGGTGAAGCAATGACATTTCATCTAGTGTGAGCAACATGTTTTGTAAAGTCACAATTTATGCTATCACCCAGTGTAAGAATTATGGAGTCTCACCAATGCTTGAACTTGTTGTGGGGGTACTGGGAAGTCATTGCTGCTGTGTAAGATATGGATCACACAGGGCTCCCTCTGTCTAAGTATTGTGAGGTGGAAGTGGGTAGTGGTTGATCTAGTTGGCTGGGAGCCTTTTGGCCATATAGCTGTCAGATTGGTTTGATTATTTCCCCCTGCTCCCGTGCTGGTTCAAAGATAGATGTAAAACTACTGGATCTATTGTTATTTTGTGATGATCTGCCTTAGTAGATGCTATGGCTAGGCCCAGAGCTGAATGCTACTGACAGCTGAAATCACTAGTAGCTGAAGTCACAGAGAACTGGAATCACAGGGTTTTGCCTACAGCTGGTGGCTGGTGAGAGAAACAGCAGGTGGCTGGCAGGAGTAACTGGTGGGTAGCTGGTAGGAGAAGCAGTGGGTGACCAGCAAGGCAGCTGGCAGGAGCGAGCAGCTGGTGGCTGGTGGGGTAGCTGGCAAGGACAAGCAGAACACTGGACCAGCACAAAGGTGACATTGCCTTAGGCTCAATGAGGTACTGCATCAGGGTGATGTGTCATGGCCTGCAAGGACTGGACAGAGTTGTAAGTGGGGCATTTGATGGGGGTACAAAGAAAGTTTGGGTGTGTGGATTGGGTCCTTATGGTGTTGGACTGGTGAGCCTGAAAGGCAAAGGACACTGCTCAAGCCATCTGAGCTGGGACAGTTACCTAAGGGTTGATTATGAACTCTGGGTGTAGTATTTTCCCAAGCTTATGCCATATGACCTCTTTTGCCTCTTTCATTAAAAGTTTCTTTTCTACACTCAGACTCTGTGTTTAAGAGTGGGGAAGCATGGCTTGTCCAAGGCACCCAGGGGTGCATGAATTTCCCAGGCTACTAGGTGGGGGATCAATCCAGTTCTATGTGAGATGGATGAAAAGGAACCCCTAGATGTTGAAACTGTCCCAGGTTGCTGCCAACTCCTTCCTGCAGAAGGGTTACACATATATCTTTGTAGTGAGCCGGTATGGCCTCCTGCTGACTCAGAGGCAGAGGAGGCTGCGCAGAGGCCCTGGTGGGCGGGCCCAGAGCCAGAACACCAGTGGCCCGCCCCTCAGAGGGTGGGGCCTAGAGCCAGAAGGGCCAAGGGCAGGGCGTGGGATCCATTAAAGCCTGGGCCTCCAGGCAGGGTGGGAGTGCCGTCACGAGCTCCCCGGTGCCGGGGCAGAGAGCCCGACCGGTCCGGAGGAGCAAGCCCCCAGTGGCCCAGACCAGCCAGGACCCTCATGACGGTGGAGACCCCCTGCCTTGGAGGAAACCGCAGGCACTGCCAGACCGACGAGGGCGAGTGACCCCAAGGCCCCAGGAGTGGCCTGCTGTGGAGCTCCGGTGGACCCCGGCAGCCCCCAGGCCCAGGATTGCCTCTGGCCCACCGTGCTACCGCTTCCAGACTACCCCAATGATGTGGACATGACCGACTGGCCAGAGCCCCCAAAGGTGGATGATCTGGAGGGGGCCCACCCTGTGGGACCCCCTGACCAGATGGACTGGTACCTTCCCCCGGTGGAGGCAGAGGTAGGAAGTGGCCCAGGGAACGACGCTCCCGAACCCATGGTGGTATGTTGCGGCCTGGATCCCCACCGCCGTGGTATATGTGTGAGTGACCCACAGGGCCCCAGGCTGGGTCGCAGTGGAATGGGAGGGCCTGCGACCCCCTACCCCTCCCTCGTTGACTGGGCAAGCCCTTGCTGGGCCTGCGCTCCAAACCCTTGTGCTGCTGCCCCACCCCAAACTGAGGGCCAGGCTTGTACACTAAACTGTGAACTGCTGCCCTGCCCTGGACTGAGGGCTGGGCCGGGCTTGTACTAAACTGTGAACTGCTGCTCCACCCTGGACTGAGGGCTGGGCCTGTGTTGTAACCCTTTTTGTTGCTACACCGCCCTGAGCCAAGGGCTGGGCTTCACAGGACCGCTGGTGTGGCTGCAGTCCCCTCCGGAGCTACAGGCACTGCCCTAGCTCCGGACGCCTACAATCCTGAAAAGAAAACCATTCTCTGACTGACGTGATAATGGGCATATCCCCAGATATGTTTAGCCTAGCAGTTCCATGACCTGTAGACTGGGGTATATCATTGTGCATACATACTGCTATATCAGTGAGCCCACGTAAAATTAGGCACATGCTTGCTGAATTTGGGTCATAATGTGCATCTTTATCTATTGCAACTGCTCTTCCTGATTCTTAAAATGTAGTGGTATGTTTCTCATTGTTAGGCATTTATGGTCTCTCCCTGTCGGTCAGAGCAGGAGACTCCTCTCCCTTGCTATGAATTCCTGAGTGCAACTCAGTCAGTGGGGAATTAGGCAGAAGTCATTCAGTTCTATCTGCAGCTGGGCCAAACAGCAGGGAATCTCTAATCCCCGCATCCCTCAAGCAGGGCTGGGGAGTGAACAGCTGGGGTCCTGGATGGCAAACAGTCATTGAGTCAATTAGTTTAACTCCCCGGGGCCCCCAGTCAGAGTCAGGCAGCCTATGGATAGGAGTTCTGGGCTGAGTCCACACAGAGCAGTGCACTAATTTCAAAGTGAATCAATTCTCAGATAGGATCAGCTGTCAACACTCACCAGGTGTCTCCTAACTCTGGTGGGCATCACACAACCAGCCAGTAGGGTGGCCTAATGGGGGGACAGGTGGCCACCTGTCAGGGATGGGGTGGCTGGTATAGGGGAACATAGGTTCTCCCACTCAAGTGCCTCCCATCCCAGGGCCCTATCAGTAGCAGAGTACTACTGGGTCAGTGCAGATCTGCCAATATCACATGAGCCAGTTTACAATTTGTCCCACTGCTGAACCCTATTTAGCTTCTCTGCTCTCCTTCCTACCCTCCCAGTCCTGGGGTACCTAAATGCTGCGGTTATATTGTTCTTGCTTGGGTAAACTATCCTACCAGGGTCCCTGGTGTCTGACAGATTTTCCAGATCTCTGGCATGGTAGCAGCCTCCATCAGCTCCAAGCTCCAATAGCAGGGAGAGGAATTTTGCTGCTCTGACAATTCTCCCACAACTGACCAAGAGGGCCTACAGTGGCAAGGTTTAGAGCTCTGGTTCCTGTCCTGACCCTCTGCTTCTGGTGGGGTGGCCACAGATGTCAGGAAAAGTCATGGGCCTCTACCCATCAGTCAGGGCAAGAGACCACACCCCCTTGCTATGCCTGTTTTATTTTAATCTGATATCTATTCCAAGTTTCCAGTCCCAATTTTGTCACATTTTTCTTTGTTTGCCTAGTTAAAGCTAACCAAACTGAAGATAAAGGTACAGCAAACAGTAGGTTGATGAAGATCACTGAATTCATTGCTGAAACTGAACTAGTTTTTTCTCTGTTCAGTGAAACAGGAATTATTAATCCTCTAAATTTCCCAGTGGAGAGCATATGCAGTCTGATCCCACTGTTGCTGCAACTGGGGATGGTTCAGGAAATGCCACAGACGCGTACTATGGAAAGTGAGCTTAGACACTGAGCCGGCAATAATTCTTCAATACCTAAAGAGACAGATCTACTACAGTTTTGACAAGAGGAGAGCACAAGAAAAATAGGTGACATTTCCCTTCACTATTGTCCTGATGGACTCTTAAAGTGCAGCCAGTTCTGCTTTGTCATACATCTTGGCAGGCTGTCAGGCAGCTGTATGAGGAGAAAATGATTAGCTCTTCTGTTTGATCAATCAGTGAGAGATTAGGTTGACCCACCTTTATCCCAGCTACATGACTGCTCCTAGATGCTAAAGAGATTTATCAGACACCTTATTGAAGAGAGGGTCTTGAGCACTCTTTGTAGATAGCTCAACTGATGGTGAAAATACAAAGTTCCCTAATAATAAGCCTTTTCATCTTCAGCTCAAGGAACCTGCATAACATCTGTATCTATTTTAATGATCTGCTTTGCTTGTTGGAAAAAAACAAGTGTTGTTATTTATTCCTTGTTTTCGTTCACTCTTTTTCAAAAGAAAATTCATTTCTGCAGTTAATACAGAAAAGATTCCTTTTATCCTTCATAGAAATAAATAGTTATGAATAAATAGAGAATAAGGAAGGTTAGATTTTTAAAATCCTGCCTATGTGCAAATATGGATTTTGATACAACTGGACTAATACTTCATTGGTTATTGAAGTAGGAGTAACCTTACATTAGAAGTGACTAGCAATTTTGTGCTTAATGAGACAGTTCTGTGTGACATAGTGTATCCACAACGTTCAGGAGAGCATTCTACTCTGTGTCAGCATATTCCTCAAGATAATCAGATGTTACCCATCTGTGCCAGAGTGCATCTAACCCATCATGGTCCCGCAGAGGTTAACTGTGCGTCAAACTGAGGGACCCATGCCCGGTCACCTCTTCTGGTTATGCACAGCCTGAAGGCAAGATATAAAAAGTAATCCAGCTCAGGCTGCTAAAGGGAGAAGATACAGTCTGCAGTCTCTCTCTAGGGAGCTGCTAAAGACCCTGACCCAAGAGATTAGATACAGAGTCCCAGATGGACTCCAGGCTGACTGATAAACCCAGAGATAAGGCTTGCCATAAGGAGTTACATGACCTGAAGACCTCGAAGACCTATGGGAACTGTGGACCATCACTGGAGAAGATAGGGTAGGAAGCAGCCCAAGGCTCTTAGACTTGTCTCTGGTGGGTGAACCGGGGAACCAGTCAGTGACTATGGTTAGACTAGCAAGTTTTGCAGACAAAACCCGGTTTTGTCAACAAAACCCGTGGAGCCTGCACACGCAAAATGAGATTTGTTGATAGTATCTCAACAAAACACAGCACTTTCACTGGCAGCATTTTGTTCTAAGCTTTGAGGCATAATGCTACTGTTGACAGATTCTGTTGACAAAAAATGCCATGTAAATGCCCCCTGGGGATCTTCTCTTGACAGACAGGGCATCCACAACAATGGGCAGCCCTGGCTGCTGTGTTTCTACGTGCCTCTTTTGTTGAGAGAGCAGCCAAGCCTTCCAGCGGCTCTGCCAACAGAGCAGAGTGCTCTCCCAATTGGCTTTTATTTGTGGCCACACTCTGTCAGACGTTTTGTTGGGAAATGACTTCCACCAGTGACTCCTGTTGACAGAGAGCTGTAGTGTAACTGTAGCCAGTGTGTTTTGGGAGGGTCTTTGCTGCCTTTGTGCGTAATCCTACCACTACTACAGCCCTGGGCTGGAGCTCAGAGAAGCAGGCAGTGCCCAAGTCTCCCTAACCTGAGCATCAAACATCTCTGAATGGTGCCCCACGTCCCAAATGGGTCAATAGGCCACACAGCCCTACAGAGTTGTGCAATTTTATGGACTCTGGCCTCTACGCCGCATTGTCCTGCCTGTAGCGATAGCTTTATTGACTCTGGCCATTAGGCCATGCTTGCCATGCTGCCCTGTGTAAGGGAAATTTTATCGATTCCATCCACTTAGCCATACTGCTATATTTTATAGTAAGGGTTATTAGCATAGGCCAGTCTCTTCCCTTTCTTTTAATCACGTGACCTGACACTGAACCCATGACCCCATGCATCTGTCTAGTACATGCAACACCTGCAGCAGATTCACTTCTGAATCATGCCAAAGGTACTTCTGTATATGTTCGTGCCCCATACTTTGCATTTCTTTACCCTCCTGTCCTGTCCCAGTACTAATTATTGCCATCTGCTGAGGGTGAGAAACCCTGATGGGGCAATCTGTATTCCAACTTGGTCCTCTGGCCCACTGGGGATTATAGTTGATGGTTCCTTCATGGAGCTATAAGCATGGACAGGTACCTGGTGTGTTAAGCCCTTATCCCCAATATTTGTTCTTTTTGTGGCATGAGGGAGATATCTACTTTGAGTGTGCCGGGTTGCAGCCCATCTCTCAGCTCCTTCTCAACCCGCTTTTGCATTCTGTATGCACTTCTCTATCCCTCCCATCCCACCCTCCTCACTTCTCACTTATGCATGCCCCATCCTGGCTCCCCCATGTACTTGTAAGACCTCCTCATCCACCTCATCTTGGCAATGGCCAAAGTCACTCTCTATGAGAGAGGGAATGTTAGCCGAGGGGGACTCTGCGACTTGAGGCCTATTTCCATTCCTCTTGCTGTTCATGTATCATGGCAGAGTTCTTCTTGACAGGTCCCATGGCTCCTTGGTTAGCTATGAGGAACAGTGGTTGCTGTCTAGTGTTCTCTGCTCCATGTCCCATTCAGGTTCCCTGATATTGACCCTTTGACCTTCACACCTGCCCCTGGTTTTTTCCCTTATATTAATTTGAGTCCCAGGGTCAGTAGTTCTTCTCCTTGGGCTGGAGGAAGGTTAGCTGTGGACGGGTGTGCACCTGCCCACTTCTGGGAACCAAAGGGGAGAATTCACACCCGCCTATAAATTAGCGATTGATTTGAGTAATTTCTATTGAACACTACAAACTTGCATGTTTTTATACCAATGAAAATAGTGTTTGGGATCTCATTCAACATCTAAGTATTAACTTAATGTTAAACATCTTGATATCTGATCAGTACACAGCTGTCTCATATTATGTGGGTGGGATGGCTGAGGGAGATCACAGGGCAGGGGCCAATGAAAAGACCCTGAAGGTCCAAGGTGCAAGAGAGTAGGGGAGCACCCCCTTCCTCCTGACAAGACCACTTATGGTAAGATTAAGAGAAGGACAATGAGGATGACCTCACCTCCTAAAGTACGTGCCAGTGAGCCTGAAGGGTGGAAAATTCCATGCACTGAACACTCACCAGGGGATCCATCCAGTCTTCTTGACGGTAGTCCAAGAGTCTTCCAAATCTGGCAGCTCCAAGCAGGATCAATCTCTGGGTCACCAAGTGGGGGCTCTGCCACCTGCACACCTAATTAAGGATTACATAGTAGGAGTTCTGCAGGGCATGTACCCCTAGAGTGGCCACTATGGGCGTGGTTGCCAAAACCAGCTTCCAGGTCCAGAAGAGGTCCTGGTAGAAGACCAGCAGCTCAGAGAGGTGTCAAAGAACACTGGTTGGACAAAAATAAAAAAGTTGCCAGAGGAAGGAGCACACTATCATCCTCTACAACTGACTGTCTGCACTAAACAGATGTCTTGTTGGGCACTGAGATGAAAGATGTGTGAAGGAAAATCAGGCCCTTTCCCCCTATCCACCAGGGGAGACTCAAGACCCCTTGCATTTACAGTTTGAAATGATAATGATGTGTTAAAACAGATTGATAGATGCTAGTTCAATCATTTCTACAGGGCCTATCACTATAAATGATATGCTGTACCACCCTCATTCCGTTTTCTGTCTGAGAGGAAGGGGCAGTACAAATCTGGAGATAGTCACAGATGCTGTTCTGAGCTATTTGTATACTATTTGAGCAAGAACTTAAGCCTTTTAGGTGCTCTTTGGAATGGGTTTGTATGTAGAGTCAGTTACATCTGTTGAGTGAAAAAGTGTTCTGAGATGCTCACATGAAGGGTGTGCTAGAGGGTAAGGTCAGTAGATTGATTCATATTATGTCATTTGTTTCAGTCACTGCACTGGTGATGGCACAACAAGGAACCCGCAGCATCTCCTCTTATTAAGGTATCGATGCATTCATTTTTCATTTCTGGTAATGTCAGTAATGTGTCCTGGATCTGTATAAAGACAAAATAGACCCAGACCCAGCCCTAGACACTTTATGATCTAAATTTAATTGCAGATTGCATTCTGAGAAAGGCAGTTTAAGAGCATCAGTTAAATTTATACTAGGTAGCTCTTTGTTGCTTTACTATTTCAGCATACAGCAGCTGTAAAGAACAAAAAGACACATAACTCGGATGAAGATATACAGATATGCTATTTTTAATGTTCCATTGGCCGTGGAATACATTCTCACAGGCTGCATCTACACTAACACACTACTTCGAAGTAGCCTATTTTGAAGTAAGAACATCGAAATAGGCTACTTCAACGTGTATCGTCTACACGTCCTTCAGGGCTGGTGTCATCGACATTCAGTGTTGAAGTAGAGACGGAGAACATTGAAAGGAGCTGCCCTGGAAGGAAATGGGGAGCATCCACACACACAAGCGCTCCCCATCGAAATAAGGGACCAGCCAAGCCCCAAACTGCGCCCTTAAAGGGCCCCTCCCAGACACACTCAGCCTGCACAGCATGAGATCTGCAGAGCCAACAACAGGTTACAGACCCTGTGCACGCAGCATGGACCTCCAGCTGCAGCAGCAACAGCAGCCGCCAGAAGCCCTGGGCTAAGGGCTGATGCACACGGCGACCACAGAGCCCTTCAGGGGCTGGACAGAGTGTCTCTCAACCCCTCAGCTGATGGCTGCCATGGAGGACCCCGCTATTTCGACATAGCGGGATGCTGATCATCTACACATGCCCTACTTCAACGTTGAACGTTGAAGTAGGGTGCTATTCCCATCTTCGGATAGGAATAGTGATTTTGATGTCTTGCCGCCTAACATCGATTTTAACGTCGAAATAGCGCACGGTGCATGTAGACACGACGCTTAATATTTCGACACTATGCCAGCTACTTTGAAGTAGCCGGCTAGTGTAGACGCACCCACAGAGTGTTTTCACTGGGAAAAAAGTTGCGAATAAAGATTTTTTTCAAGAGAAAGTTCCCAATTCCTCCGTTTTTTAACCTGTTAGGATTGTAGGTTCATTCCTTGGTATCTCAGACTAAGCCAATGGTGGGCACCCTGTGGCCCACGGGCTGCATGCAGCTCATCAGATTAATTGTTTGCAGGCCATGAGACATTTTGCTGACACTGACCATCTGCAGACACCACCTTCGTGCAGCTCCCATTGCCTGGGAACAGCAAACTGCAGCCACTGGGACATCAGCAAAATGTCTTGCTGCCCACAGTCAGATTATGCTAATAGGTTGGAGGTTACTCACTATTTGAATAATCCCCAAAGATCACCCCATACTCCTGCTTTATTGGAACACCTTCATTCCCATCCTTATTAAAGATTCCTATTGTTGCTACTGTTTCCCCAGCTGCAGATATTGAGTTTCCTTGGTTTCCAATCAATATCACTAAGCCAGAGGCTTGTGCATCAAGGATAAAGTGATAGAAGCAACTTTACCACTTCCTAGTAGTTGAACAGGCTGCCCCTCTCCACAGGGCTGTTCTTTCCTGCATGGGTAGGGTAGAGGGAAGCCATTAGTTGATGCAAAATGTCATTCCTGTCAGTATAGGGCACCCACTAGGCCATCAGTTTACACTCATATCTTTGGTAGGGTGAGGCCTGACTTAGGAATCGTGGCAATGTTTTCCTTGCATGCTGTCTGCCCTCGGCTTGCTATTCCAGTTTGGGGGTTGTAGAGCTAAGAAATGTCAATCTCCTGTCTAAATCTATGACCCAGAACAGGTGCCATAAAAAGGCGTACAGCATCAAGGACATTTTCAACAGATTTAATTCACAGCAGCCTGAGAAATCCTCTCCAAATGTATTTCTGGAGTGCAGAATGGCACTGGAAATATTCCCTACATTCTTGCAGCTAGATTAACCTTTCATACAGGAAACAAAGGAAAGGCTACCGAGCTTCTGTAAGGAGACTCATTGCCCTGGCATAAATAAATAAGGCTTTAGAAATGACTCTGCAAGTGTATCTGTTGTCAAGACTTTGCTGCAAGAGCCTTGAAAACCAATCAGTTGGTGAGATGGCAAGTAATTAGGGAACCATGTATGAAAGCCACAATGTCTGCCAAAAAGAAACTAACAAACAAAGAGCTGGAGCATTGTTAATCATTGGTTGGATTGAAGCACAGATAGGGGAATTCATCCAAGGAAGAAGAATGTGATTTGCTTCAGATAAATCAGCTACTGATATAGAGATTTTTTTTTCTATTTTCCCTCGCTAATTCGAGGCAAAACATGACAACACTAAAAAAGTACAATAGCTGAGTAACAATAGTATAATCTTATATAACTACTTTTTTTCTCTCTCTCCTTGGGGTCAAGGAGTTTGTGCATTCAGCATCTTATTTCAAGGCATGCTTTATAAAAGTGAGTTTATTACAGTATTGCATGGAGTTAGCAGTAATCATTCTAAATCAGTGGGTCTCAACTTATTACACATTGGCTACGTCTACACGTGAAGCCAACATCGAAATAGCTTATTTCGATGTAGCAACATCGAAATAGCCAACGTCTACACGTCCTCCAGGGCTGGCAACGTCGATGTTCAACTTCGACGTTGCGCGGCACCACATCGAAATAGGCGCTGCGAGGGTACGTCTACACGCCAAAGTAGCACACATCGAAATAAGGGTGCCAGGCACAGCTGCAGACAGGGTCACGGGGCGGACTCAACAGCCAGCCACTCCCTTAAAGGGCCCCTCCCAGACACAGTTGCACTAAACAACACAAGATACACAGAGCCGACAACTGGTTGCAGACCCTGTGCCTGCAGCATGGATCCCCAGCTGCCGCAGCAGCAGCCAGAAGCCCTGGGCTAAGGGCTGCTGCCCACAGTGACCATAGAGCCCCGCAGGGGCTGGAGAGAGAGCATCTCTCAACCCCCCAGCTGATGGCCGCCATGGAGGACCCGGCAATTTCAACGTTGCGGGACGCGGATCGTCTACACGGTCCCTACTTCGATGTTGAACGTCGAAGTAGGGCGCTATTCCGATCCCCTCATGAGGTTAGCGACTTCGACGTCTCACCACCTAACGTCGAAGTTAACTTCAAAATAGCGCCCGACGAGTGTAGCCACGACGGGGCGCTATTTCGAAGTTAGTGCTGCTACTTCGAAGTAGCGTGCACGTGTAGACACAGCTATTGTGAGCTATGTATGTAGCCCATATTATGTTACCTGGGCCACACAGGTTGGGTGGCAGGACAGCAGCAGCCTGGACCCCACAGGGCCAGATGACTGCCCTGCACCTTACCACATGGCTACCCCAGACAGTGTCTTGTTGGCTGCCTTAGATGCCGGCGTTTGTGTGGTTTAACCAGTTGTCCAAGATTGGTAGTCTCTCCCACTGCTTGGCTCTCTGTAGCAGTGGGAGGGACACTCACCTTCTCTGAGTGCCCACATCTAGTGGAATGAATATCTGCACTGCCTCAGTTATTAGCTTTTCTAGCTACTTAGCCCTGCGGCCGAGTCATACTCTACGTGAGCCAAAATATCCCAGCTAGGGTACACGTTTACCTCAGCCCCATCTCTATGTTCTCTGTGCTCTCTCAGTCTATTCCCTGTGCCTTGGACAGGGACTAGGGCCTCCAGGATTACCCCTCCTGGAGGCAGTGGCCTCACCCATACCTCAGGGCTTTATCACAGTCCATCAGTATCTATCCATGGCCCACAGTCTCTCATCAGCTCTCCATTCAGAAGTCTCTGTAATGCTGCCACTCCCTGAGACAGCCCATCACCCTTTCTTTTGTCTCCCTGAGAACTCCAGCAGCACTGAGCTGACTCTCATCGTGCAGCTGCTTTTATAGGGCTTTTCTGGCCCCGGATTGCCTGCTCCCCCTGCAGATCCTCTAGCCTCCCTGGGAGGATTTCTTTATGGTTTGCTGGGATTGTGAGTGGCAAGGCCACAAGCCTCCAGCAGGGGGCTTCAGGGCCTAGTCTGCCCCATCACACCCCTCTCCTCTCAGAGAGATGTTTGGTTGGGGCATTTCCCCACAACCAGCAACAGCTCCTGCAAAGGAGAAGAAATCAGTTTCCCCATGTTGGGATGCTGGACAATGTTCAGTCATGAAGGCATAAGGTTGCAATGCCAGATGCCATGTAATTCATGGGTTCACGTCCTTCACGTCTTGCAGACATCTGAAAAAGGTGTTTCAAAGTATAAACGACAAAACACTCCCTCTCCCAGGTCCTCCCCTGCCATGCCAGCCCTTCTTCCCCACATTTATTGACAGATTGTTGTAGTGTAGACATAGTTTTAGTGATTTAAGGGGAAATGTCTGGTTTAAATTACAAAAAGAGTATTGTCCACCCAACCTTTTGTTCCTAAATCAATTAACACCTTCGGTGAGACTGGAGTAACTGGAATGGGTGTCAGGGGGATGGATCATTTAATGATAATCCTGTTATTTTCATTCCCTCTGAGACACCTAGCATTGTTCACTTTCATAAGACAAGATAATGGACCTTTGGGCTGACCCACTGTGGACAGCCTTATATTTATTTTCTTAACTCTGTCTGAAGACATGTCTTCAGTATTGTCAAGAGTTGTCAGAGGGACACAGAACCCTGCAATTTTGACAGGTCAAAATCTCTTCAGTTCAGTTTTCATATCCTCCAACTGGGTTATTATTCCTGCTTGATTTCTGGATGAGCCACTAAGTCATTGCCACTAAGTCTTGAAAATTTACCTGGTCTTTTTTTTCCACAGAAGCTTTTATTGGCTACATCTACACGAGCCCCAAACTTCGAAATGGCCACACAAATGGCCATTTCGAAGTTTACTAATGAAGCGCTGAAATGCATATTCAGCGCTTCATTAGCATGTGGGCGGCAGCGGCACTTCGAAATTGACGCGGCTTGCCGCTGTGCATCTCTTCCAGACGGGGCTCCTTTTCAAAAGGACCCTGCCTACTTCGAAGTCCCCTTAGTCCCCTGAGCTGATGGGAATAAGGGGACTTCAAAGTAGGCGGGGTCCTTTCGAAAAGGAGCCCCGTCTGGATGAGACACGTGGCGGCAAGCCGCATCAATTTTGAAGTGCCACTGCCGCCCGCATGCTAATGAAGCGCTGAATATGTATTTCAGCTTCATTAGTAAACTTCGAAATGGCCATTTGCGTGGCCATTTCAAAGTTTGGGGCTAGTGTAGACATGGCCATTATGCGTCTTCCCACTACAGTAGATCTCATGCTATAGTCTTCATATGCTACTGATAAAATTATGACCACTTTGAAGACATGGTGCTCTTCATTAGTTTGAGACCAGCGAAGAATAAAATCAAAAGTAGGCCATTAACTTATCTTACTCTTCTGCTGATTGTAAGAAATTGTCTTTAAATAAAAAGGTCTAATATTATCTATAGTTTCTGGAAATGTGCATTGTCCCGTTTTTACTACAAGTAACAGATGAAGTATTAGGTTTATAAATTTTTTTTTGGCTTTGGTACAGTTTGTGCCAAAACCTTTTCTAAAAAGCTCTTTGTAATCAAATAAAACAGAAAAGGGTAGCTCTATTTGCAAAATGAGGTAGGCATGCTTGCCTTAGTTATATGGTTCTCTTTTATGTACAACCTTACTAAACCAGTAAATGTCTTCATGACTTAGGATTTTGTGTTGGAAAGAAACACAATCTTTTATTTTAGTATATGTCTGTGTTGCCACTATGTTTGGGGCCTTATTTTTAGATGCTAGTAATCACTTTAACAATCGCTGATTTGAAAATGATCATATTCATTACAATTAGAGTTACCCTGTGTGCAACACCTAATTCTTTGAAATAAATATTTTTCTGGAAGCTAGAGCGAAGAACTTAAAAAGATGGCCCAAATGCCATTTTTTTGTTTCATTAGTACGCTCTCTCAAAAAATGTGTCACTTCTCGCTAGAGATGAGTCTAAACTGAGATCTTATATCCAATGTTTGACGATGACCTTCTGCAATGAACAATCAAAGAAACAAGGGACGTATCCAAATTAATAGTAAGATTTGTGCGAGCTGGAGAGAGAGGCTCATCCAAGAGAGAACAGGATGATCATGAATCACGCTTTCATATGCAAATGCAAGATGCAATTCTAAAACTTAGTTCTACAATAAAGTATTCTTGAAAAGCAGGAAAGCCTATGCCCTCTTTTCCCAATGCACCCATGTGCACAAACAACCGCTTTCTGTGGGACAAAGGAGACTATGAGATGCCAATGGAACACTAGCTTATGTTTGCTTATTTTCTTGAAATGTCTCTAGAAGCTGTGGTGCTGATCTTGAATAAAGACCTAACTAGATAGATAATACCCACTACCACCACTACATTTTGGAGGAAAGTTTTTGCTTTAAATCCCAGGATCTGAATCCCTATGTCTACTGGTGAACACTGTCTCTTTCCCACTTCTTCTTTTGTGTATGTGTATTTTGAGGGTATGTGGGAATGAAATGGAGAAGGTTTCAAGGCTAGACAAGGATGGTTTTACACATAGGGTCCAGGTGTGGTCTAAGATAGAGGAAAGATTGTGAAAACAGAAGACCTGATACAATTTTGCTATCTCAGGCTTAAATATCATTAGATCATTCCCCAAGAATGCAGTGCCATCATCCTGAACCCTTGGTTGTGCCTGAAACTTGAAGTCTAAACCTATTCCAGATCTGAAACACCCCAAAAAGCTTTCTTAATTTTAGCTAAACATGAACAGGTAAAAATAACTTGCACCCTCTACTTTGCCTTGCTCTATGGGTAGTCTTGTATGGACACAAAATATTTGCTACAGCAACGAAGGGTCCTGTGGCACCTTATAGACTAACAGAGAAGTTTTGAGCATGAGCTTTCGTGAGCACAGACTCACTTCATCAGATGCTGGCCTTGGAATTCTGCAGGGCCAGGTAAAATATTTGCTGACTGTTCAGTAAACAGTAGCAGAAAACCTGTTGCAATGACTTCTTGTTCTGCCTCGTACTGTGTGAGTGGAAATCCCTTCAAGGTAAACCAAGCCTAACCTGACCATTCAGGCACAACATAGTTATTGTCTTTCATAATAAATTGATTCTGTGTGTCTGCCCTGTTTTCTGACAGTCTCTCCCAAGGCTGGCTTTTTCAGCTGTGGCCCACTCAAGGCACTGTAAGACTGCTGAATCTCCAGACATCTGACCTGGAGGTTAGCGCTTCCCTGTAGGACTGGGATCATGCCTAAATTTAAAGAAATCTGTGTCCTGAAGAACTTAGCATTTCACCTGCTGATTTCAAGTAAACCATTTCAAGAAAACACAAGCTACACACTCCACTAGCTCACCACCCCCAAGGATCTATCTCCTAATGTAGCGGTTGGTGACCAATGAAAACAGGCAGGCAAAACTGATGTAATCATAGAAATGCAGTCCTGGAAGGGACTTTGTGAGGTTCTCTTGCTGACCTCTGTGTTGACATAGGTCCAAGCAAACTACCCCATCTCTCATTGGTGTTTGTCCCACCCCTTCTTAAGAACGTCACATGACAGAGACTCAACATCCTGAGTTGTTAATCTGCTCCAGTACTTAATTATTCTTATGCTTAGACTATTTTTTTTCTAATATCTAACCTAAATCTCCCTTCCTAAGGATAGGTCTACACAGCAGAGTTGTTTCAAAATAACAGCTAGTATTTCAAAATACCTATCCTTGCATCTTCTACACAATGCACACACTATTTCAAAATAATTTCAAAATAGCAGTTGGCTCCTTTCAAAACTGGTAACCATTATTCTATGAAAAATAGTACCTATTTAGAAACAGGCACTATGTGTGCTGACTATGTATTTTGAAATAGGTAAGTACTATTTCAAAATAAATTTTTTGTGTGTAGCAGCCATATTTTTAAATAGCTATTTCGGAATAGCTTATTTCTAAATAAGGCTGCTGTGCAGACAAGAGGTTCCTGACCTTTTCAGTAACACAGCACAGTTCAATGAGGCAAACAATTCCACAGCACGCCCACTTTTTCCAGCTGAACCGGTTCCTTGTAAACATCACATTTACTTACATTTACTATGGATACGGTCAAAATAGAGAGGTTTGCAACACAGTCGTGCATACAATAAACTAAACAAGGATCAAAAGCATTAATGTTTCAAATCTGCCACAGAATACGCTGTCTTAGACAGTGAGCACAGAGACATTTTGAAAATCTTCTCAGCTCCATGCTAGGGATGTCAAGTAAACGAGTCACCACTGAAAGCAGGCTCCCCTCCCTGCCAGCCTGTTGGAGCCATTATGCAGCATTTAAACTGCAACCCAGATCCAATAGTCTCATCCCCTCCCTCTTCCTTACCACAGCAGTGAGGCAGGGTGGTTCTCTCAGCCAGCTCGTTTGGGCTAGGAAGCAGCATTTCAGTTGCCTCCTGGTACAAACAGGTTCCTGCAGGGTTGGTGTTTTCCCTCATGGTGGCTGTGAAAAGAGCCACAGCACAGGGAAATTGATGAAATTTCACAACACACTTGGACAGTTCTCACAGCACACCAGTGTGCCGGGGCATACTGGTTGAAAATCACTGGTGTAGACAGACCCTCAGGTGCTACAGGGTTGCTTGTTATTTGTGAAGCTACAGAATAACATGGCTACCTCTCCAAGGCTGTGTCTAGACTGTGATTGCTATTTTAGAATATAAATGTATCCCAAAGTAGCAATGCCATGGCTAAACACCATGCTCAGAATAGCAGTACTATTGTGAGCGCAGTATTTCGTTTCTGCTACCGCTCGTCACAAGAGCTGTAGTCTCGTAACTTGAGACTAAAAATCAACTAGTTTTTTTCAGGCAGATGAAAATGTAACATAGCTCATCATTGACTTGTAACAACAAAAATCAATGGGGCAGAAAAAGTTTCAAAATGGAAGTTTAATTTAGGCACTGACACAATAACATCATTGTAAATATTTTTGTATTCAGCAACAAATCAGCAGCAGTTTGCAACTGAATCCATCTAGTGACATGGACTTTGAATAAGTTTTAGTTAGATCGAAGTATGAAACCCTGAGACACATATAGGATCGCTGCTCCTATGTTCTTTAAGACCTCAGTGGGCCTCCAATCCCACCAGACATCTTTGCCTTCAGAATGCCTCTTCCCTATGCACCTACTGACAAGTGTCCTTGCTAGACAATCATTAACTTGGCCTTGAAGGAAGGGATAGGACTGTGGATGGCCAGACAGCTCTATAGTCACTGTTTAGAGCAATCTACCCATCGAGATTTGATGACAACTTTGCCAGAGCAGTCCCTAAACATACCAGATGACTGTAATCTACACTCATTCTGCAAACCTAATGAATTCTTCTCTGGTGCCAGTTAAGCTACCATCCCCCTTACACTCAAACCACTTTTGCAAGCAGTTTGAATTCATGTATATGCAACATTACTGATATCACCATTTTTATTTCTTCTCAGACTCCTCCATTCCTCTTTTTTTGTGGTCCCATCATACTTTCTTTGACACTTTAAAAACCATTTTCACCAGAAGAACCTTCCTTCAGTACACTCGAGAATACTTCCACTTCTCTCTGGCTGTGTCTACACTACAAAATTACTTCTAAGTTAACTTCAAAGTAAGGGGCTATTTTGAAGTAGCCTGCAGAGCGTCTATGCACACTTTTCCTTACTTTGAAGTTAACTTCACCGTAAGGGAGGCTAACTTCGAAGTCACTACTCCAGTGCCACGAATGAAGTAGTGCTCTACTTTGAAGTAGAGTTGTGTGTAAACATTCTGCACTCACTTCGAAGTAAGGTGTCTGCCATGGTGGTGACCCCACCTGGAGTATGGAGACACTCTGGCCAGCCCAGGCAGGGCTCTATGGTCTTTCTTGGCCACCAAACAGGAAGCAGCTCCCTGGCAACCCCAGGCAGGAAGCAGAGAGTGTGCCATAAGCAGGGGAAGCAGGAGCTCCCACTTGGCCTGCCCTTACTCGATGCACCACCCAGTGTCCGCACCCCCTGCCTACGATGGCAACATGCCAGGACCCCCCCGCCCCCCATAGGCCCTGGACAACACCTCCGAGGGCTCACAGCACCAGGGCCAGGGTCTCTGTGTGGGGAGGAGGAGGTTCTTCGTCAAACCAGCACCCACCAGAGGAATGCCGAGGCCTTCAACAGGCTGGCCAGGGGGCTCACTGCCCAAGGCCACCCCAGCCGCACCAGAGACAGCATGTGGATAAAGGTCAAGGAGCTGAAGCAGGCATACATCAGTGCTCCACTACAGGGAGCTGCACTACAGGCTCATGGTACTAAGGGAGGTGGCCACCCTGGAACAGCTTGTCAACACCGCCGATCTCCCCCTGCAGACACGGATGAGGAGGTGGCCCCTTCAGCACCACCAGCCCCCAACACGGGGACTGGCCCACTGAGACTGAGGGTGATGATGAGGTCTCCAGTGATGGGACCCTCATTATCGCCCTCCCCTCTGGGACACCCAGCCATGCCTTGTCCACCTGTGCCTCGCCTGAGCAGTCGGTACATACAGGGCGAGCGGGATATCACAAAGGCCGGGGATGGGCACCCCACCCCAGAACAACCCCAGAGCCCACAAGCCTGGGGATGGGGAAGGGAGAGTGAACACAGCCCAACCCTTGTGAGGCAGGAACCTCTGGGTGCCCAGGATCCCACAGGTCTCAAGGGCTATTGGGCAACAGTGGGATGGGGTGGGGGCCAGTGGAGCAGGGGACCCGGCCCCCCTGGGATTGGGACCCAGCACTCATGGGCCATCACCCTGCCCCCTTCTATCTCCACAGGCCCATTGTCATGCAGCTGCCACAGTCCTTCAGACTGGGTCGCAGCTGCAGGGGGCCGAGAGGCTTCCCCGTCGCCCCAGCCTGCATCCCCCCACAGCTGCAGCCAGGACTCACAGAAACAATACTGGAAGGACGAGGAGACAGCCACCAACCAGGAAGTTGTGTGGGAGATGACCAGGGTGCTCTGGGACTGGCTGGTGGTGGAGCGGAAGGTGTGGGTGCAGCTGGCCAGCAGCGTGGACACCATGGCCCAGACCTTGGCTGCCCACCATGACCAACCTCCCACCCCGCTCTCCGCCAGGCTTGCAGCCACCCCTACAGCAGCCGCCCCACTGGCAGCGGCCCCCCAACCCGAAGGCACCCACCACGTGGCAGACTTCTCTCTGGCTGCCCACCTAGCCCAGCCCCAGTGGCCCTCTCCACATACCCTGTGGAGGCTGAGCCCACGGCGCCCCCCGACCCCTATCTATCTCTGGTCCTGGCTCCGTTGCAGCCATGCGGGAGGCCCAGGACTTGGTACAGTAGGGGCAACCACAGCCACTGCAGCTCCCAGCCCTCCATGCTGCTGGGCCACTGAGCTTTCTACCATCCCAGTCCCACTCCAAGTTCAGGTTCCCCACCCAGCCCTCCACCTCCCCTCTGTGGACCGTTCCCCCCCATGCATTGTAAATAGTAAGACACGTTCTGTTTTGTTTTCTCAAATACATTTATCCCCCAATGGTAAAGTGTAATGTTCCCACCCTTACCCCGAGTCCCTGGTGTGTGGTGGGAGAGTGGTGAGGGGCACAGCAGGACAGGGTGCACTTGGTGGGGGAGGCTGGGGTGTGGAGTGTGGCTGGGAGGGGCAGGGCAGGCCCTGCATAAAGGCCTGGTGCAAGGCCTCCTGGACCCTGACCCCATCACTCTGGGCCTCGCGGCACAGGACAGCAGGAGGCGGTTAATACCTGGCCCCCGAGTCCACAGTCCAGCCCTGGCTGAAGGGCTCCCACCTGCCTTCCACAAGATTGTGGAGGGCACAGCAGGTGGCAATCACCAAGGGGATGTTTGAGAGGCTGACATCCAGCCTCGTGACAGGCTGTGAAACCTCCCCTTCAGCTTCCCAAACGTCCACTCTGCCATGCCACTGGCATGGCAGAGGCATCCATTGAAGCTGTCCTGGGCCATTGTGGTGCAGCCAGTATAAGGCCGCATGAGCCATGGGTGCAGCAGGTACGCAGCATCAGCCACCATACAAGGGGGCATCAAGATGAGCCTGAGTGGGAGCTCCCACGGGGGGGGGCATGGATACCCTCCTGCAGCCAGCATCCCAGCCACAAATTCCAGAACACCTCGGCACCATGAGCCCTGCCCAGCCACCCCTCGCACATGTCCAGGAAGTGACCCCTCACATCCACCAGGACCTGGAGTACCACCGAGTGGTACCTCTTCCTGTTAATATATGCACCCCCACTGTGGTCTGGAGCCTGGATCGCCACATGTGTTCTGCCCAGGGGTGCGAAACAATTGGGGAACCCCAGGTCCACAAACCCAGCTAGGGCAGCATCCAGGTTCTCCCAGCGTGATAATGCATCACAGGAGCACTATGTTGATGGCTTGGATGACCTGCAGTGAAGGGGGGGAGGAAGACATGTCCAGGAACGCCAGACTGGGATGCCCCCCTTCCCTTTTCTCCCACCCTTCCCCTCTACCAGTAGCCCTCTCCCCAGGGTGGGTCCATGGTGGGGGGCAGGACTTACCTCTATCAGCACCGTTCTGACAGTGGCTTTGCTAACTTTGAATTGGTGGCCGACACACCAGCTGCTGTCAGGGGTGGCCAGCCTCCACAGCGTGATGGTCACCCTCTTCTGCACCGGTAGCTCTGGCCGCATCTTGGTGTCCTGGTGCTGGAGGACTGGGGCGAGCCAATGGCAGAGGTACTCCAATGTCTGGTGGGTCATCCTGAAGTTCCTCGGCCACCACTCGTCATCCCAGTCCTCCAGCACCAGCTGGTCCCCACCACTCACTGCTGGTGGCGATGGCCCACCAGTGCCAGATAATGGGTGCCTGGGGGAGAGGCAGAAGGGTCGTGGCCAGGACCGGGAGGCTGGGTCCCATGCAGGCAACCCAGTCGTGCCACTTAAAAAGCAGGGCAACCAGCATGGCCAGCAGGCTGGAGAGGAGGTCCTCATCAGGGAGGGTGTGGCTGGGCATGTTGGTCTGCTTTTCTCCACAGCACGTGGCCTGCCGTGCTGTCTGCAGCCTGACAGACTTGAGCATGTGAGGGTAGGGGTGTTGGGAAGGGCCCTTTAAGGGGTTGGCTGGTTATAAGCCCAGAAGGGCTTGTTGGCCATGCAACCCCCTGCCTGAATCATTCCCTGGCCCCTTACTTCAAAGTAGGGGCTATTGTGTGTAGATGCTTTACTTAGAAGTAGGGGGGAGCCTACTTTGAAGTAAGGGACCATGTTTTTTGTGTAGACACTCTATTTCGAAGTTGCTTACTCTGAAATTATACTTTGAAGTAAGCACCTTCGAAGTTACTTTGTAGTGTAAACATGGCCTCTAGAAATCATATATTCATTACTCAATTCTAATGCATTCATGTGAGAAACCTAAGCAGATCTTTTATCTTTTAATTTCTGTACAAGGTTTTCCTTATTTGTCACGCTTTGTATTAAAAGCTACACTTACAAAGAGTTAATAAGTGATTAACTGCTATTTTAATATGTGGGTAATTAATTGTTATGTAGTCCAATAGGTTAACAAGTTGCTAACAAGCATCTATAACACAGAGGGGTTGCTATGTTAATCTGTAGATTCACAAAAAAACAAGCTAACTTGTCACAACTTACAGACTAATAATTTTATTTTTTAGGTAATGAACTTTCATGAGTAAGACCCTGACCTGCTTACAATCATCTGTAACAAATGCTGCTTATTTCAGTAAAATGCTCAGAGCATTTATTTTTTTTTATTGTTTTATAAACTTTTTACAAAATCATCCTTAAGATAAAGTGTAAGTATTTAAGCAATGACATTTACAAATATCTTGAGTAAATAGTGGGAAAGCTATCGGAAATTAACACTCGGTATTGGATACATGCACAACAGTCAGATGTTTAACATATGGAAGATTGGTGGGAGGGGCATTACCTGCTCTGCTCGCTGATCTATCAAAATTGTTTATTAAAAGCTTAAATACTTCAATGTCCATGATCAGTAATTTAAAATTATAACTAAAACAAACTGAAACACAGCTATCACTACGGCTCCATCAAGAACCTTTTTAACCATTTTGGATGGAATTAGAGCAGATAATTCAGACTACTCAAGACATCCATCCACTTTCTAGTTGCTCAACTGTGAAGTTTCAATTTTATGCCACTAATCTGTTTCCCACTGACACCAGTTTTATGTAAAGCATTTTCTCCAAGGCAACTAGTATTTTTACATCCTATGTATACTTCATGCTCTCATTCATGATTCCAAAATTAAACTTCCAGACAGCCAGCAGGTGCTCTAAAAGCAGGGATTGTATTATGCTCCCACAATTACCCACACATATACAACATACATTAATTAGATTCAGCTGGGTAATTATTATTGTTGTCATTTCGGAGAGTGAAGCAAAATTTTGATGACAATTAGCACATGTAATATAATGCTTAAAAATTGTACAGCCATTAAACCTTCCTACTTGCATTCACAAATGACTGACTCAGATGAAGCCCAATTAAAGAGCTAATGACTGAATCCAGTAGGCTACTCAGCATTATTGTGTTTGCTTTGTGCAGTTATGCTTCATATTGAAGCAAATATGAATGCCACCTACACGTCATCTTCAGCTGTGTATGGACCAGACCCCCACATCTGTGCATGCTGAATGGTATCCCAATATACACATGCCCATTTTCAGCAAATTGAAGTGTTTTTGTACTCACTTTGCACAGGTGCACAAGTAGGGTCCATAAAGTTATTGACATGCCTAAACCCCAGATTTAGATACCTAAATCTCAGGTATGGGTAGGTGCCTAAGTCCCAATTTTGGCTTTACTGTGATCCACAAAACTTGCTGAAATCTGTAGGTGCCTGAACTCCCTCAGTAACTATGTTTTTCAGAGTCTATTTTTTCCCATTGACTATTCCAGTGAAGGTGCATGACAGGGAGAGAGAGAGAGAAGGGAAATGACTCACTAATCCAGTGGTTAGGGTACCTACCACCTTGGGTTTGTCCCCTCACTTAAGTCACTCTTTCATTATGTACCCACACTGCAACAGTTTCAGTAGAGAGACTGGGAGAGCCCCAGATCAGACTATTACATTGTCCACTGGTTAAATCACTCTCCTGAGAGGCAGGAGACTCCATTCTCCCTTCTGGAAGAGGGAAGAATTGTATCTAGTTCTCCCACATCCCAACTGAGTGCTCAAACCACTAAACTAAGCGTTGTAAGAGGAAAGGCACAACTACCTCCTCTGGCCGTTTTGTTCCCTCAAAAGCTGGCTTAGGGCCCAAACCTCCCTGAATTCAGGAAGCAAATTCTCATTTGTGGATCACTAAATGGATACTGGTGCATCTCTGAAGCCTGGACCCAGGTTTCACACATACCTTTCTTGGCATCTCCCTTTGCCTATCTTAGACAAGGAGCCACAGAAGCCGCGTCTACACATGCACGCTACTTCGAAGTAGTGGCGCCAACTTCGAAATAGCGCCCGTCACGGCCACACGTGTTGGGCGCTATTTCGAAGTTAACTTCGACGTTAGGTGGCGAGATGTCGAAGTCGCTAACCCCATGAGGGGATAGGAATAGCGCCCTACTTCGATGTTCAATGTCAAAGTAGGGAACGTGTAGACGATCCACATCCCGCAACTTCGAAATAGCGGGGTCCGCCATGGCAGCCATCAGCTGAGGGGTTGAGAGATGCTCTCTCTCCAGCCCCTGCAGGGCTCTATGGTCACCGTGTGCAGCAGCCCTTAGCCCAGGGCTTCTGGCTGCTGCTGCTGCAGCTGGGGATCCATGCGGCATGCACAGGGTCTGCAACTAGTTGTCGGCTCTGTGTATCTTGTGCTGTTTAGTGCAACTGTGTCTGGGAGGGGCCCTTTAAGGGAGCAGCTTGCTGTTGAGTCCGCCCTGTGACCCTGTCTGCAGCTGTTCCTGGCACCCTTATTTCGAAGTGTGCTACTTTGGCATGTAGACGTTCCCTCGCAGCGCCTATTTCGATGTGGTGCTGCCCAACGTCGAAGTTGAACATCGACGTTGCCAGCCCTGGAGGACGTGTAGACGTTATTCATCAAAATAGACCATTTTGATGTCGCTACATTGAAATAAGCTATTTCGATGTAGGCTTCACGTGTAGACGTAGCCAGAGTGTGCAGGCTTTCTGAATGCCAATCGCTCACCATTCATTGTATCAGGAGCCAAGGCACCTAACTTTGGCTTGTGGATTGCAATATTATCCCTGTAATTGTCTAGAGGTCTAAAAGATGCACCTTGTGATGCTCACTGTTACGAAGGCTGAGCCTCTTTGTGGAGCCCACCCACCAGCGATAACACAGGCTACGTCTACACGTGCACCCAACTTCGAAATAGCTTATTTCGATGTTGCGACATCGAAATAGACTATTTCGATGAATAACGTCTACACGTCCTCCAGGGCTGGCAACGTCGATGTTCAACTTCGACGTTGCTCAGCCCAACATCGAAATAGGCACAGCGAGGGAACGTCTAGGCTACGTCTACACGTGCACCCAACTTCGAAATAGCTTATTTCGATGTTGCGACATCGAAATAGGCTATTTCGATGAATAACGTCTACACGTCCTCCAGGGCTGGCAACGTCGATGTTCAACTTCGACGTTGCTCAGCCCAACATCGAAATAGGCACAGCGAGGGAACGTCTACACGCCAAAGTAGCACACATCGAAATAAGGGAGCCATGCACAGCTGCAGACAGGGTCACGGGGCGGACTCAACAGCAAGTCGCTCCCTTAAAGGGCCCCTCCCAGACACACTTTCATTAAACAGTGCAAGATACACAGAGCCAACAACTAGTTGCAGACCCTGTATATGCAGCACGGACCCCCAGCTGCAGCAGCAGCAGCCAGAAGCCCTGGGCTAAGGGCTGCTGCCCACGGTGACCACAGAGCCCCGCAAGGGCTGGAGAGAGAGTATCTCTCAACCCCCCAGCTGATGGCCGCCATGGAGGACCCCGCTATTTCGATGTTGCGGGACGCGGATCGTCTACACGTCCCTACTTCGATGTTGAACGTCGAAGTAGGGCGCTATTCCCATCCGCTCATGGGGTTAGCGACTTCGACGTCTCGCCGCCTAACATCGATTTCAACTTCGAAATAGCGCCCAACACGTGTAGACGTGACGGGCGCTATTTCGAAGTTACTGCCGCTACTTCGAAGTAGCGTGCACGTGTAGACGCAGCCACAAATTGTAAGCTAGAGAAGGGTTCTGACCAATTCACAAAATTACAAAATGGCTGTTTCTATCCAACAGGAAATTACAGAATAATTGACCATTCTAAAGATGATCACAACCCCAATTCAAACACCCTGGAATTTTGGCATGAAGATGAAATAATCCAGTTATTTTCATTTATACTTCACAATAGCGGTGCAATGTTGGGTGATGATTCTGCTACTGATTTTTTTCTTTAATTTCATTTTGTCTTTTTCTTTTTTAAATCTCTAACAGGAGAAGAGCAACCTATCACACACTGCCAGACTTAGCAAGCAGAAGTGGTAGTACAATACACCAGAATGACAGTTAATTAGGAGCCATATATTGAAATGTGCTTTAACACCATGCTATAAAGACTATCTTCTGTGTGCAAACAGGCTTAATTAGAGTCACATTCTTAACTGATTATGGAGGAGAACAACAATAAAAGAGTGTAGGTTTACCTACAAAATAATAGCAAATCATAATTAAAGCAAACTTCCCCCAGGAAGAGAAGTGTAGAGAAACACTTTGACTTTTAAATACCTGCATTGTAAATTAGGACTGCCCTTCTTTCCTTGCCAATAATTTGCCTTATTCTCTCTTCTCTGTGCCTCCTCTTTATTTTCATTAAATACTGCCTGGTTGTCTAGTTCTGGTATACATGCTGAGTCTAAATGATGGCCATCTGTTGGGTTTGGAAAGGTTTTTACCCCAGGTGAGATATGCAGTGATCTTGGGGATTCTCCCCTCCCTGTTTTTTGCAAGCATGGGGTATGAGTCACTTGCCAGGATCACGTGGATACATCCCATGTGATCAAATCCAAGGCCATTGTGGTGCTTTTAGGTATTAGGGTATCTTGATCCTCCAGCTCTCTGCCTGTGGAACATGACAGTCCTGTCTCCTGAGAGATGTAATGCCTTGAACTAGTTTAAGTTGTTGATTTAGCGTGAGGATGGTTGGTGGTGTTGGTGTCCTGCAAGCACCAGAGGAAAAGAGGAGGGGAAGGAGGGAAAAAAAAAAAAAAAAGGATAGCAGACAGTTGCCCTCACTGTCCAGGGACCTTCCCTTCCGTGGGTCTGCACCCAATTCCTCACCCCTTACGTCAGGGGTGGGGACCAAGTACCCACATTCTCCACCACATGTAACATGTCCAGTGACGCCCAGCCCCTTGGTCTAGGGCGGGCGGCAACAAAAGGGGGTCAGGGCAACAGCCCGCACTCAGTTCGGGCAGTCAGCGGCTCACCGCTACCACCATGCAGGCCCCAGCCCTCAATCCAGGGTGAGGCAGCAGTTCACAAGAGTTGTATAGTTCTGGGCCCAGCCCTCAGTCCAGGGCAGGGCAGCAGTCCCAAGTAATAATACAGTTCTGGGCCCGGCCCTCAGTCCAGGGCGGGGCAGCAGTTCACCAGGGTTAAGCACCGGCCCAGCCCTCAGTTTGGGGTGGGGAAGCAACTCAAGGGTTAAACACCGACCCACCCCTCAGTTTGGGGCGGGGCAGCAACACAAGGGTTAAACACCGGCCCAGCCCTCAGTTTGGGGCGGGGCAGCAACACAAGGGTTAACAGACAGGCTCAGCGTGGGCTGGCCCTGTCAAGGAGGGGGGTAGGGGGTCGCAGGCCCTCCCACTCCACTGCGACCCTGCCCGGGGCCCTGGGGGGTCGCTCACACGCAACCCCGGCAGTGGGGATCCAGACCGCAACACACTGCCATTGGTTCGTGAGCGTCGTTCCCCGGGCCACTTCCTACCTCACCCTCTGTTGGCGGCAGGTCCCAGTCCATCTGTGGAGGGGTCCTCCCAGGTCGGTCTCCTCCGGGTCATCCACCTTTGGGGGCTCCGGCCAATCGTCCATAACAGTGTCTTTAGGGTAGTCAGGAGGCGGCAATACAGGAGGCGCAAGGCGGTCCTGGGTCTGAGTGCTGTAAGGATCCGCCGGGACTCTGGGGCAGCCTGCTCCCGGGGCCTCTTCCAAGGTGGGGGGTCTCCGCCGGCGGGAAGGTGCTGGTAGGTCCGGGAAGTCCAGGTAGTCTCCTTGGGGCATATGGACCCGGGATTGCGTGGAGCCTCTGGGGGCCTGCTCCTCTGGCCTGGCCGGGCGGCCGCAGGCCCTCTCCCTTTGGCTCCGAGGAGCTCGTGCAGGCACGTCCTCCCTGCCCGGAGGCCCAGGCCCGAATGGTTCCTGAGTCCCGCCTTTGGCTCTTCTAGCCCTTGGCCCCGCCCTCTGAGGGGCGGGCCTCTGGTCTCCTGACTCCGGCCCCGCCCACCAGGGCCTCTGCATAGCTTCCCCTGCCTCCGGGTCTGCAGGAGGCCATACTGACTCACTACAGGCACACAGTGCAAAGACTGAGTCCCTGCACGTAAAGGGTGTGTCTACACATGCACAGTATTTCGAAAAGACTGGCCCTCTTTCAAAAGAGTGAAGTGAGCGTCTACACATACCATGTGCTCTTTTGATGTGAAATCGAAGGAACGCAGCCCAGACATCAAAAGCTGGACCCCGATCCCACATGGGAAAAGCGCCACCCATTGAAAAACAACATCGAAAGAAGGCACGTGTAGATGCGCCATGGCCTGCTCTTTCGAAAGAGGAGTCCTCCATGACGGTGCCCAGTCTGAGCGCAGAGAAGCCCTGCCTGGTCAAGCAGAGCTCTATGACCCGCGCGTCCAGCCGCTCTTAAAGCCTCACAGACCCAGAAACCCCGTGGCAGGAAGCTGAGAGTGGGCAAGCTGCGAAAGCACAAGCTTCAGGCAGCACTCCTTCTCAGACTCACCCAACAACACCGACTGGCACATGGCAGTCCCCCGAGCCCCAGGGTTCCCCCTCAGAGTCCCCACATGGCTCCCAGGGGTCTGTCCCCAAAAAAAAAGAAAAGGGGTCACTCTTGGATGGACTGTGAACTTTGAGACCTCCTGGGCCTCTGGAGGGAAGAGGAGGTCCTCTGGGAGATGAGGGTAAAGAGGAGGAACACCACTACCTTCGCCCACCTTGCCCGGGGACTGACCAGCCAAGGCCACCTGGAGCGGACCCCAAAGCAAAGTTAAAGAGCTCTGGCAGAGCAATTCCCAGGTCCAGGACGAGGCCGGGAGCTCAGGAGCAGGCCCCTCCAGCTGCCCCTACTATAGGGAGCTCCATAGCATCCTGGGGCCCTGGGACAGCTTCCCACCCAAAGTGGTCCTGGACAGCTCGGAAGACCAGCCCGAGCTAGAGGAGCTGCAGGAGCCAGGATCAGCCAGCCGAAGCCAGGGAGCAGACACCACCCAGGACTGGTCCAGCGAGGAGGGAGACCTCGTCATCGACGTCCCCTCATGGTCATCCAGCCAGGCCACAGGGAGACAGGCATCCCTGGAGATCCTCGAGCCCCCCCCGCCCCCAGTATGTGCACAGCGGGGCTAGCAAGCATGCAGGCAGGGCAAGTGTGGCACCCCTGACAGTGGCCTGGGCACAGGCCCGGAGGCCCAGGGCCACACACCCCGGCTGGCCACAGCCCAGAACATGCCCTCTGCACCTGCCTGCACCACCCAGCACCCAGACCAGTGGACAGTTCCAGGCACCCAGTTGCCCAGTGGGACACCTGCGAGCCAGCCTACACCCAGGGATGGTTCCACCCACGGGGGAAGCCCATGTGCACTTGACACCACAGGGTGCCATGTCCACCATGGCCAGGCCCTGGGAGGGTCAGGAGAGGCAGGTCCCCAGAGGGAGAGGGTCCCGGGGGGAATGGGGACAAGGTCCTGCTTGGAGACTGACGTGCTATCCATCACCCCTTGCAGGTGCAGCAAGTGAGGGCCCACACAGTCCATCGGTGTCAGTGGTCTCCGAGAGCCCCTGGAGACATCAGACAGGGGCTGGGCACCCTCAGCAGCAGCGTTACGCCGGGTGCGCAGCCAGAGGTCACAGCAGTGCCCAGTGGATGACCCCGCCAACCTCCGCCAGGCAGAGCTTATGGAGCACCAGCTCCGGCTGGAGGAGTCCAACCTGGCGTGGTTGAGGGAGGCCTGAGACAGGCTCATGTCCCACCTGGGTGCCATCCATGGGACTTTACAGGAGCAAGTGGGCAATGTGGCCCGGCTTCTGGCCCTCCACACCCCCGGCCAACTGCCCAATCCACTGCCCCCCCAGAGTCCTCCACACCAGCTCACACAGATGCCCCCCCCTGCTATCCCACCATGTCCGTACCTTCCAGTGCTCCCCTCCCCATCCCGGCCCCGCCGTGGCACCCGCTCCCCGGGGGGAAGGGGACCTCTGGGCCAACGTGGCTCTCGGCCCACAACCCTCTTGCCCGAGTGACTCTCCCAAGTCTGGCCCCCTTCCCCACCCCCTTCCAAGTTCAGGCCCCCTCTCCCAGTTCTAGCCCCCTGCCCCATACCCCCCCGACACATTGTACATAGTTGTTGAACTTTTACACAAGTTTTTTACAGTTTATTATTGATAAAGGTTTATGTCGTGCACCACTACGCGTGTCCCGTGGTCCCATGGGGGGAGGCACGGCATAGTGGTGGTGGCTGTGTGTGTGGTGGGGGGTGGATGTATGGGGGGAGGGGAAGGTATGGGCATTGAGGTGCTCAGTGCGGCCCCGGGGCGAGACTTGCACGAAAGGCCTCCCGGATCCGGACACCATCGCAGCTTGCCTGGCCGCTGGTGACAACAGCTAGCTGCTCAAACCCCATGGTGGCCTCAGCTGCCCACCCCTGGATGTAGGCATCCCCCTTGGCCTCCACAATGTTGTGGAGGACGCAGCAGGCACCCACCACTTGTGGGACATTGCGCATCCCCACCTTGAGGCAGGCAAGAAGGCACCGCTACTGTCCCTTGAGGTGCCCAAAGGCCCGCTCGACCACGTGCTGGGCCTGGATGAGGTGGGCATTGAAGGCCTCCCTGCTGGGGTCGAGGTGGCCAGTACAGGGCCGCATCAGCCATGGCAGTAGGGGGTATGCCACATCCACAACTATGCATAGTGGCATGGTGGTGTCCCCAACTGGCATTTCCCGCTGGGGGATGAAGGTGCCAGCCTCCATACTCCGGCACAGGCCAGAATTGTGGAAGACCCTGGCATCGTGGGTTCACTCCGACCAGCCCGCGTAGATGTCCATGAACCGGCCTTTGTGGTCCACCAGGGCCTGGAGGACCGCCGAGTAGTAGCCCTTCTGGCTGATGTAGCAGCCAGTGCTGTGTGGTGGGGCACAGATGTGGATGTGTGTCCTGTCCAGGGCACCAAAGCAGTTCAGGAACCCCAGTGAAGAGAAACCCTCAATGATGGAGTCCAGATCCCCAACGCTGATGACCCGGTGCAGAAGCATGGCATTTAGGGCACAGACAACCTGCAGGGAGGGAGGCCGTGCACTCTCGTGAGGGTGTGGCAGGGTGTTCCCAGCTGGCGACCATCTCCTGCTCCCCCAGCCAGCAACTCCCCCTCCCAGCCCCCGCCGGCTGGCAACCCCCGAGGGGTCCCTGTGTCCATGTGCCTCCTTTCCCCTTCCTGTGGTGGGAGTGTGCCCCAGGCCCGGCTTACCTCCATGAGCACTGCTACAACAGTGGCCCTGCCCACCCCAAACTGGTGACCCACTGAGCAGTAGGAGTCTGGGGTGGCCCGTTTCCACACCGCAATGGTGACTCGCTTCTTGAGGGGAAGTGCAGGCTGCATGGTGGTGTCCTGATGCTTCAGTGCAGGTGCCAGCCAGTGACAAAGTTCCTGGAAGGTGTCCCAGCTCATGCAAAAGTTCTGGAGCCAGATGACATCATCCCATTGCCCCAGAACCAATTGCTCCCACCAGTCCGTGCGGCTGGGGTGTTTCCACAGGCGCCAGGGTGCAAGGGGGCAGGGGGCAGGCTGGGTGTGCTCCATGTCCTCAGGAGGGCTGTTCTGTCTCCAAGGAGGAGGGGAGTGGCTACAGCAACCATGCAGACAACGTGGGCAACAGTGCCCATAACGTCTGCATCCAGTGCGAGGAGCAGGGTGTCATCAGCCATGGTGCTGCTGCGCTGGGGTCCTGCGTTGCTCCTGGCAGCTCAGCAGGCCTCGGCTAGTGCAGGGCTGGGGAGGTGAAGGGGAGCCCTTTAAGGCGGCGGTTGGCTGTGGGCCCTGTAAGGGCTTGGCAGCCATGCGAGCCAGTCCGCGGCATCTCCGCCTCCCTTCTTTCGAAAGAGCACTCGCACACGTGTGGATGCTCTCTTTCGAAATAATGGGACGGGGTCTTTGAAAGAGTGGGTCAGAACTGTGAGCCGCCATTGCCATGTGGTCGTGTTCTTTCAAAAGACGGTATATCGATTTCTCACTTTTGATTTTGCGCTTTTGATGGTGAGCTCCCATGTAGACACAGCCAAAAGGTTTAGGCCCAGGGGTCTCCCAGCTATTTAATTTCCTGTCAGTAAAATCAGTGGAGTGAAATGCCTAAATAACTGATGACTCTGGACCCTATAGTCTAAGCAATACAGGATATATCTCTCTTGGTGGTCATTCGATACTGCATAGGGTATAGTGCCCATGTATAAAAAGGGAAATAAATACAACTAGGAGACTACAGACAAATCAGGTTAACTTCTGTGCCAAGAAAAATAATGGAGCAAATAATTAAGGAGTTCATCTGCAAACATCTGGAAAATAGTACAATGATGCATAACAGCCCACATGGATTTGTAAAGAAGAAATCATGTCAAACTAAGCTGATAGCTTTCTTTGATAGGCTGACAAGTCTTGTGGATAAGGCTAGGTTTTAGTAAATCATTTGGTATGGTCTCTCACAACCTTCTTATCAATAAACTAGGGAAATGCAACAGGGATGGGGCTATTATAAGGTAGATGCATAATGAACCGGATAACCATTCTCAGAGAATGGTTCACAAGCATGCTGGAAAAGCATAAGAAGTGGGGTTCTGCAAGGATCAGCTTAGGAACCAGGTCCATTCAATATCTTCATCAGCAATTTTGATAATGGCACAGAAAGTACACTTACAAAATTTGCAGATGATACCCAACTGGGAGGGGCTGCAACTGCTTTGGAGGATAAGGTAATAATTCAAAATAATCTGGACAAACTGGAGATATGGCCTGAGGTAAACAGGATGAAGTTCAATAAAGACAAATGCAAAATACGCCACTTAAAAAGGAAAAATCAGTTTCACACATACAAAATGGGAAGCGAATGGCTAATGGTGAATGCTTTGCATCCACTCATTTACCCCAGAGGTGCTTCAGTCTCAGAGTGCCCTCATAGTCAGTGGCTAGGTTGAGATATATATCAGTTAGATGGAGCATATATCTGGAGCATCTCCTCCTGAACAACCATTGTCAGCTGATTAACATGCCCAAAACTGAATTCCTTATTTTTCCTATCAATATTAACATGGTCCTATGGTCACCTGTCATTCCAGCCTGTAAGTGGGGTTCTCCTTGACTCCAAGCTCTCCCTCCCTGTGCACCTCAAGGACATATCCAAATCCTGCTGATTTTTATTTTTCTACATAAGTTCAAGTCTTTGAATTGTTCTGTCTCCTTCCTCCCATCTGAAATTCTCACCCTGGGTCTTAGACATCCACAACATTCCTCTCTCCCTGTTGCAAAATACAAGCACAAAGTGCATATTCCTAATTTTATCAGCCTGACCCCCTAGCCCTTTTCTTCCATTCCTCTTCCTGGACTGGGTCTCCAAATTTCTACTGCACTAAGTTTTGTGAGAGATGTATTCAAGAAGTTAAACTGTGTGCACCCAAGGAATTTCAAAATATAGACCCAAAAGTCTTGGAGGATAAATGAAAAGCTATAATGATGGTGGTAGTGGTGGTTAAAGACCTGTTTTTGGAGAGAAGAGTAGCCTTGCCTCCCTCTCTGTCCCTTGGATTTTAGTAGGAATTAGAAGGGCAATTATATTTCCTCTCCCTGACAGAATCTTACCTCTATAATCATGACCCACCGGAAACCTCTGAAATGGCTAAACAGAAACTGTACTGGAGAGTCTGAGCAAAGGAAAATAAATTCAGTGTAATCATCGTGGTTTACCAGACAGGGTAATTAAGCTCTGTAGCAAGAGGTGGACTGTTATTGTTCTTATACAAATATGCACAATTTCTCTCATTAAATGTTTGTGTCACACTCCAAAGATAAAGACCATCTGGGGTTTTGAACTCAATAAATATTTAAACAAATACACTTTAGATGGCCTATGAATAAAATATACTGTTTAAGATGTTGGCTTCCACGACAAAATAGTATTAAAAATTTATGCCCCTGGGACGGGGTGGGGAGGCGGTCATTGACCTTTCAGTGGAATGGCTAGTAGGGTTATGATAGCAACCAGTCCTGGTCAGGAATATTGTAATGACTCCTTTTATTTGAGTAGCTGTCATGTGTTGTTAAACACTTTTTGCAGCCTTTAAAAGATATTGAAATGTACACAGCATTCTCTGTTAATGGAAGAGAGAGTTGCCAGTGGCTGGTCTGCCCAGTGTGAATCCTGATACAACAAGTCAATAGATAGAGAACACATGTTAACCTATTGTGCAGTCTGAATAGAGGGGCTGGAATTGTTTCAAACTCTTCACAATCAACACTCAGATGCATGCCCATCTGTGATGGGGTACGGGGTCCCCAAGAACTGCACCCCGTCCGCAGGCAGGAGTGACTCTCACTTAGCAGGTAGAATGGGAAGTTTATTAATCAACAGAGACACAGCTCAGTACAGAGGTGTCAGTGCAGCTGGCAGAGACAGCCATTCCAACCCATCCTGGGGAGAGGAGCTCAAGGGGTGCCTCTTCTGGGGTCTAGTTTCCCACTCAGCCCAGTCTGGCTGCTTTCTCTCTCTCTCTCTCTCTCTCTCTCTCTCTACCCCTGCTTCTCACTGCCGCTGCCTGGGATTAAAACCACAGCTTGGCTCCTCCCCGCTCTTTGTTCATGGTAGTGGTGCTACCTGCCAGCTTAAGTTACAGCCCCAGGGGGTCATCCTTAGCTGCTGTGAGCTGCTCTGCCTGTCACACACACATCCAGCCTGACTCTCTCACACACACACACTCCATCACACCATCCCTGGAACTACCTTTAAGCTATGTCTATACTAGACATAGCAGTTGACTTCTGATACGCAATTTTAGCTATGCAACTGACACAGCTAAAATTGACTTAGCAGTTGACTGTTAGGGCTGTCCCCATGGAAAAAGGTAGAAAGGAGCATTTCTCCCATCGACCTTCCTTAATCCTCACCACTCTCAAGGAGTTCTGGGGTTGATATAGACCCCAAAAAGCGCCATTTCACTGAGCAGGACGATGTTCCCTAGTAGTGTGGAAACGGGTTTACTGTCATGCCTCTCCCTCTCAGAACGCAGTTATTCCTTGAGGTTTTCAAAGTCCCATGTAATCAGTGCTCCTGCTTTTGCCAAGCTGCTTTAATAGACAAAAATAAAAGAGCTCTATGGTACAATAGTTGTCATTAAAAATTCTATGTATTTTAAGAGTTATTACATCATGGTAACTAAGTTGCTGCATGTATTTCATATTCTAAACACAAGAGTGGGTACAGCTGGGTGAAATTTTTTCAGTAGAAGTTCTCTTGCCAAAAAAGGCAGATGTGTCATTTCACAAATTTGTGTTGACTTTCCCAAATTGGTTAGGTCAGAGATGGGGGGGACCTACCCCAAAAAATCAAAACTTTACTCTGTTTTCAAAATTTATCATTTTGACTGAAACAGCTTTTCATTTCAAAATTTCCATCAATTGGCCTGAATGTTTCATTTGACCCCAAACAACTGTTTCACATTAGTACAGTTGTATAAATAAAATTGGAAGTGAAATGTATCTAGACAGCTTTAGGGTTAGGGAGAAGTAATGTGCTAACAGTCAGAAGCCAACATTAACCATATATTTACTCTGGTAGTTTCAAAGTAGGAACTAGCTTGATGAGGTAAAAGTAACTCGGGTAAAGTAAAAAAAAATTGGTTGCAAGAGTAAACCTGAAGTGTGCCAAGACTCACTTGACTTAAACTCTTGTACTCCAGGTGGAGCACAGGTCGTCCACAAGTCTCCTCCCTGTTGCTCTGTCTTGGGATAAAACTTCAGGCTGGCCCCAGGAGTACCCCAGTTGTTGTCATTCAGTCTCAGTAGATCTTCTCTACATTGTCTGAGGTCTTCATCTTATGCGTTTTCCTTGCAGATCGCATTTAAAAGCTTTATGGGCTATGATGAATGATGGTTTTCTGAGAGTGCAGCCTATCCATCCCCAATTCCTTCCCTCGGTGTGAACGTCAAGTGGTTCTTGTCCTGCTCTGTTCCAACTGTGCCAAGAGGCACTTCCAATTTTAAAAACATATTTAAGCTTCAACTGATTCCTTTGGGACAGAAACTTTAATATCTCTTTTGTTAGTCCAGTGGTTCCCACACCACCACTCCTTTTTGAGTAGTCTGGGCACTTTCTCCCAGGTAGCAATGTGGAAAGGAAGGACAGGTTAGGTTACTCTCCATAGCTGCGTCTACACGTGCACGCTACTTCGAAGTAGCGGCACCAACTTCGACGTTAGGCGGCGAGACGTCGAAGTCGCTAACCTCATGAGGAGATAGGAATAGCGCCCTACTTCGACGTTCAACGTCGAAGTAGGGACCGTGTAGATGATCCGCGTCCCGCAACGTCGAAATTGCTGGGTCCTCCATGGCGGCCATCAGCTGGGGGGTTGAGAGATGCTCTCTCTCCAGCCCCTGCGGGGCTCTATGGTCACCGTGGGCAGCAGCCCTTAGCCCAGGGCTTCTGGCTGCTTCTGCGGCAGCTGGGGATCTATGCTGCAGGCACAGGGTCTGCAACCAGTTGTCAGCTCTGTGGATCTTGTGTTGTTTAGTGCAACTGTGTCTGGGAGGGGCCCTTTAAGGGAGCGGCTTACTGTTGAGTCCGCCCTGTGACCCTGTCTGCAGCTGTGCCTGGCATCCCTATTTCGATGTGTGCTACTTTGACGTGTAGACGTTCCCTTGCTGTGCCTATTTCGATGTTGGGCTGAGCAACGTCGAAGTTGAACATCGACGTTGCTGGCCCTGGAGGACGTGTAGACATTATTCATCGAAATAGACTATTTCGATGTTGGCTGCACGTGTAGATGTAGCCCATGTCTCCTCTTCAGCCCCTGTAAACTGTATACCCGTGCCCACATCTCATTTTCCTTTTACTGTAGTTGTAGATTTTTTCCTTAATGATTGGTTAGCAAACATTCTTTTCTGTGATTGCCACAGTAATGGACAGTGCTTGTCTCTCATAAGTTATCTTAGTCTGCTGGACATTAGTGCATGTGGTATGCAAAGCAATCCCATGCATATTGTTTGCACTGAGAACAAGGGTGCTATTCTGCGAGGGCAAAAGGTGGTGGAAGAGAGCAGTTGTGCATACCAGGATGCCCCTTGCTCTTCCTGGTCCCCTGGCTATCAGGGACTGGGGGGAAAGCACACGTCGCAAATTACTGCTCTGCCCCCTTCCCCTCACCAGCCGGCAGTGAGGGACTTGCACACAAGCTGTGTACATTCCCCTCACTCCTCAATAGTCAGAGAAACAAGAATAGGAGCAAACAGCATCCTGGTACACAGGGCTGCTGCCCCACCCCCTCAGCTCTCCTGAAATGGCGCCCTTGGCTGAGGGCACATTCTAGAACTGGAAACAAAGCACCTATTGTGGGCTGATGAAAAAGCTTGCTTCTTCTTTTTTGAAAATCTGTTTTTTATTATCCTGGCTGCAAATTGATGCAAATTAGGTTCACTCTGATTAAAGCAGAAGAGAGGGTTTAAAAAATACACAACGCTCTTCACTGAGTTACACAGCCATTTTGCTGTCCTTGTCCCCATCAGTTCCAACTGGGGCATTTCCGTGTCAGTGAGGAATGCAGCGCCAAAGACACTACAACTATGTCTGGCATGGGTATTTAAAAGGACGGAGTCAGAGTTTTAAAAGTGCTTAGTCACCAAAACCTGCGGCTGCACTTAACTTTTAGGAGCAACGAAGGGTCCTGTGGCACCTTATAGACTAACAGAAAAGTTTTGAGCATGAGCTCATGCTCAAAACTTTTCTGTTAGTCTATAAGGTGCCATAGAACCCTCCATCGCTGTTACAGATCCAGACTAACATGGCTACTCCTCCAATACTTAACTTTTAGGAGTCTTTTTAAAAATCCCTTGAAGTGCCAAATTCTGATTGAAATAATTACGTATGTGAACCTAGCCCTAGCTTGTCAAAGGGATATAGGAAAGGAGCCACAAATGAATTTAGGGGCCTAAATCCCAATCTCCACTACAGGGTGGTCCCCAGATCTCCTACTGAACTCAGTAAGTGCATAAGCTTACTCAATGCCTAACTTTTGCAGTAAAAGCTTCTTGGGTACCTGTATTCCTGCCTCTGGGCATGCATGCTACTACGTCCTGGGAGGAGTTCAGACACCTAAGACTCAGGGCTTGTCTACACTACCTCCCTACTTTGAAGGGAGGGTGGTAAGTAGGGTGTTGGGAGTTTACTAATGAAGTGCTGCGCTGCACATGCAGCAGTTCATAAAGCAAATTCCCCCCTGCGGCAATTTCGAAGTGTTAAACCCGCCGGTACTTCAAAGTGCCTGGGCAACTTCAAAGTCCCTTTACTCCTTGAAAAAAAAAAGAAAACCCACGAGCCGGCACTTTGAAGTTTAACACTTTGAAGTTGCCGTGGGGGGGAATTTACTTAATGAAGTGCTGCCTATGAACCCCAGCACTTCATTAATAAACTCCCAACACCCTAGCTACCATCCTCCCTTTGAAGTAGGGAGGTGGTGCAGACACAGCCTCAGGGACCTACCAACCAGAGAAAGATAGGTATTTAGCTGCCTAACTCGCATACTGGTTTGGGCCCTGGTAGCTGCACCAAGAAGGGCCTGTTGGGTCCAGTCCTGTTCAAGCTCAGGCTGAGGAAAAGCTGGATGCAGTGTTACATGAGTAACTTCTTTTAATCAGTGATTGGAGCAGGATATCCAGGTTCAATACCCCACCTGCCAAAGAAAGATAATGCACAGACTACAGAGGTATGAGATATTCTGATGCGTGGTATAGGGCTCCATGAATCTCTCCTATTAAAGCTATTCCACTGTGGATAAATGAGTGGTTGAAGCAGGGACGCTGGACCTCGGGTCTCTTGCCTGCCAGGTGGGTGCATGAACTAGTGGACTACAAAATCATTTCCATTCTTATGCCCAATTTTTCTCCTCTCACAGGGTGCATCTACATTAGCCGGATACTTCAAAGTAGCTGGAACAATGTCGAAGTAGCATGCGTTGTGTCTACACGTGCCGTGAGCTATTTCAATGTTGAAATTGACGTTAGGCAGTGAGACGTCGAAATAGCAATTCCTGTCAGAAGATGGGAATAGCGCCCTACTTCGACGTTCAATGTCAAATTAGGGCATGTGTAGACGATCCGCGTCCCACTGGGTCAAAATAGCAGGGCCCTCCATGGCAGCCATCAGCTGAGGTGTTGAGAGACGCTCTGTCCAGCCCCTGCAGGGCTCTATGGTCGCCGTATGCGGCAGCCCTTAGCCCAGGGCTTCTGGCTGCTGCTGCTGCTGCTGCAGCTGGAGGTCCACGCTGTGTTCACAGGGTCTGCAACTGGTTGTCGGCTCTGTGGATCTCATGCTGTGCAGGCTGAGTGTGTTTGGGAGGGGCCCTTTAAGGGAGCAGTTTGGGGCTTTGCTGGCCTCTTATTTCGACGCAGAGCGCTTGTGTGTGTGGACGCTCCACATCTCCTTCCAGGGCAGCTCCTTTTGACATTCTCCGTCGCTACTTCGACATTGAACGTCGATGGCACCAGCCCTGGAGTATGTGTAGATGATACGCGTCGAAGTAGCCTATTTTGATGTTCTTACTTTGAAATAAGCTACTTTGACGTAAGCTACGTCTACACGTGAACGCTACATCAAAGTAGCTTATTTCAATGTAGCGACATGGAAATAGGCTATTTCGATGAATAACGTCTACATGTCCTCCAGGGCTGGCAATGTCGACGTTCAACATCGACGTTGCGCAGCACCACATCGAAATAGGTGCTGCGAGGGAACGTCAACACGCCAAAGTAGCACACATCGAAATAAGGGTGCCAGGAACAGCTGCAGACAGGGTCACAGGGCAGACTAGTGCTTCCGGGGCAACAACTAGCCGCTCCCTTAAAGGGCCCCTCCCAGACACACTCAGCCTGCACAGCACACGGTCTGCAGAGCCATAGGCACGCACACCTCGAGCGACGCAGTCATGGACCCCCAGCAGCAGCAGCAGCAGCAGCCAGAGGTCCACACAGCTGCCCCTGCAGGAGCAGTGCTCGCCCTGCTCCATGCCATGCAGGAGGCAGCTGAGCACCTCCTTGCCACAGAGGAGGAGCTGCCCGCAGGGGAGGAGGACTCAACCCCCAACCCTGCAGCACCCCACCGCCCCCACCGCCTCACACGCCGCCGGCTGTGGAGCTACCCCACCAGCACCGACTGGTGGGAGTGGCTGGTGCTCGGAGAGTGGGATGACGACCGCTGGCTCCAGAACTTTCGGATGAGCTGGTAGACATTTCTGGAGCTATGCCAGTGGCTCACCCCCGCACTCAGGCACCAGGACACTGCCATGCAGCGTGCCCTCAGCGTCGAGAAACGGGTCAGCATCGCTGTCTGGAAGCTGGCCACTCCAGACAGCTACCGATCCATGGGCCAGCAGTTTGGCGTCGGCAAGGCCACCGTCGGGGCTGTCCTCATGGAGGTAAGAGTACCCACAGGGGGAGGGGGAGGCAGCCCTGGCAGGGGAGGGCAGGGGAGGGGGACCCTGGCAGGGGAGGGCCACACACACCCTGCACACCCCTCATTGGTGCTCTCCCATGCGCTTCCCCTGCAGGTCGTCCACACCATCAATGCCCTGCTCCTCCACAGGCTCGTGAGGCTCAGGGACCCGGATGCCGCCATCGCAGGCTTTGCCACCCTGGGCTTCCCCATTTGCTTCAGGGCTCTGGATGGGACTCACATCCCCATCCGCGCCCCGGAACACAGTGGAGGATGCTACATAAACAGGAAGGGCTACCACTCAGTGGTCCTCTAGGCCTTGGTGGACAGCCGGGGCCATTTCCTGGACATTTATGTGGGCTGGCCTGGCAACACCCACGGCACCCGGGTATTCAGGAACTTGGGCCTGTGCTGCCGGCTGGAGGCGGGGACCTACATCTCCCAGTGGGAGATCCCTGTGGGGGACACCACCATGCCCCTCTGCGTCTTCGCAGATGCGGCATACCCCCTCCAGCCCTGGCTCATGCACCCGTACATGGGCCATCTGTCTGCCAGCCAGGAGCGCTTCAACCAGCGCCTGAACCACGCGCGCCAAGTGGTGGAGCGCACATTTCGTCGCCTCAAAGGGCGCTGGAGGTGTCTCTTCACCTGCCTTGATGCGGGCCTCACCAACATCCCCCAGATTGTGGGTGCGTGCAGCGCCCTCCACAACCTGGTGGAGAGCAAGGGGGAGGCCTTCTTTCAGGGCTGGGCTGTGGAGGCCGGCAGGGCCAATGTGCAGCCACCCGCTGCCCCCAGTCGCCAGGTGGACCCTGAAGGGACCCGGGTCCGGGAGGCCCTGCAGGCCCAGTTCGATGAGGCCGCGGGGTAAACGCTGGCAGGCCCCCAACTGTCCCCCCCATCCTCCACAACACTCCCTGCTCCTACGCCCACACCACAGAGCACCCAAGAGCACACACCCCGACTTTTCTTGTAAAAATAAAAGCAGACAGTTGTTTGTCAACTCAAACATCTTTAGTAGAACTCTTTATTATTAATTATTATTATTATTATTATTATTATTATTATTATTAACAAAACAAACTAACTATGTACAGGGGAAATCTAACTGATATATATATATACATTATAAAAAAAAGGGATAACATGAAAAGGGAAGACAAGGAAGGGGAGAACTATTTACATGGGGGGCTAAGGATCAGCATAGTAACGGGTCAAATATACAAACTATTTACAACAAAATAACAATAAACTGGGGCGAATATATACAAGGGGGAGGCCACGTCCTGGGCCCCACACCGCTACAGTCCAGTGCTGGGAGTGGGCAGCCGGGATCCCCGCCTCGGCCGCAGCCCTGGCCGGGGCTGGCTGGGGGCCAGGTGGACCGGGAGATACGGCCGGCGAGTGTCAGCTGGCCCCAGGTCCCCCTCGGCAGAATGGCCCTCAGTGGTGGGTGGCGGTGCGACAGCGGACGGCGCAGTGGCTGGAGCAGTGGGTGGAGCAGGCAGGGCGGGCTCTGCCGGTGCTGGCGCGGCCTGGGGGGGCCAGGGAGTCCACGATGCGGTTGAGGGTCCGCATGTAGGCCCCCCATGCCTCCTGGCACCAGGCCAGCACCTGCTCCTGCAGGTGGAGGCAACGTTCCTCTACCCACAGCCGCTGCTTGGCGACCTCCAGCTGCCGACGGTGGAGGGCCAGCAGCTGGGGGTCCATCGCTGTCGGCTGCTGGTGCTGGGTCCACCATCTTCCCCGCCGTGGGGCTGGTCAGTCCTCCGCCGAGGGGCTGGCCTGCAGTGATGGCCCCGGAGGGCTTTCCGGGACCACTGACGCCTCGCCGGCGCTCTCCGGTCCTTCCGATGGTGCAGCTGCGGAACACAGGAGGTGGGGAAGAAGAGTGGAGACAGCCGTTAGTGTGGGCCCCGAGCCGTGGCCCTTGTCCCCCCACCCCTCTGCTGCAGGTTCCCCATCCCCGTCCCCGGGAGATGCTGCTGTAATGGGGTTCAGGGGTCCCCCTGCACTGCACCCCACCCACTGGCAGGAGTGACTCTCACTCACTCAGCAGGTACGACAGGAGGTTTATTATGCAACAGATGCCCAGTTTCTCACAGAAGCGACAGTACAGCAGTCAGAGACGGTCCTTCCAACCCGTCCTGGGGAGAAGACCCTGAGGGGTGCCTCTCTGGGGTGTAGCTTTCCCCCTCCTCAGGCTGGCTGCCTTCTAGCTCTCCCTTCCCCTAGCCTCTAACTGCCACCCCCGATTCAAACCCAGCTCAGCTCCTCCCTCCTCTTTGTTCAGGGCAGAGGTGTTACCTGTCAGTTGTAGCCCCAGGATCATCCTTAGTCACTGGGAGCTATTCAGCTTGTTTCTCATATCTAGCCTGAGTCTCGCATTTGCACTCCCCCCACTCCATCACATGCTGCTGCTGCTGCTGAGTGTCCCACACCCTCCCCCCGGGGGACCCTAGAGGTTCCACTCCCCCCAGCCCCAGGGATGGGGCATGGCACTGTCGTGCTGGGCGGGGGGCAGGGGTTGATGGACTCTTCTGAGGGACATGCCACTGCTGTCCTTGGGGCCATGGTCATCTGGGCATGTGGAGGGCCCTGGTCATATCTATTAGCCCCGCCCCTCAACCCTGGGGGTGTGCACCAGGGGGGCACATACCTGACAGTCCACTCCCACAGTCGGGGAACACCCAGGGGGCGGACGCCTGGCTGGAGCTCCTGGATGGGAGGATGATGTGGAGGCCGGTGTCACTGGAGGAGGAGTCCCTCTTCTCCTCCTTCTCCTCTGGTGCCCCGGGGGTGGGCTCCTGGGGGGGCCCCCGGGGTGCTGGGCTTGCCTTTGGAGCGGACTCTGGCTCCAGGGCCTGCTGGGGCTCCTCGGCCGAGGTATCAAGAGTGGCCGGAGGGGAGGAGGTGTGCCGGGGGCCCAGGATGTCCCTGAGCTCCCTGTAAAAGGGGCAAGTGACGGGGGCGGCCCCAGATCGGCCGGCCACATCCCGGGCCTGGGCGTAACCCTGCCGCAGCTCCTTCACTTTACTCCGGACATGATCCGGAGTGCGGGCAGGGTGACCTCGGGCGGCCAGGCCCTCGGCCAGCCGAGCGAACGCATCTGCGTTCTGCCTTTTGCTCCCCATTACCTGGAGCACCTCCTCCTCGCTCCAGAGCCCCAGCAGGTCCCGAAGCTCAGCCTCCATCCAGGAGGGGCCCCACTGCTGCTTCCCCTCCTGGCTGCTGGGCTGGGAGCCCTGGCTCCCCTTGGGGGGAGTCCCCTGGGGGCGCTTGGGGGGCTGCCGTGCGGCCATCACAGCTGGGGTGGGTGTCTGTGCTGGCTGAGGGACGTGCAGGCTGGCCGCATGTCTGGGCTGCTGCCTGCACATTCTCTCAGCTTCCTGCACAGAAAGGGAGGGGGCAGGGAGCTTTAAGGGGCCGCTCCACGCGGCCACCATTGAGCTCAGGGGCTGGAGAGAGCGTCTCTCAACCCCTCAGCTGATGGCTGCCATGGAGGACCCCGCAATTTCGATGTTGCGGGACACGCAACAACTACACGTTCCCTACTTCGACGTTGAATGTCAAAGTAAGGCGCTATTCCCATCCCCTCATGGGGTTAGCGACTTCGACGTCTCGCCACCTAACGTCGATGTTAACTTCGAAATAGCACCCAACACGTGTAGCCGTGACGGGTGCTATTTCGAAGTTGGCGCCGCTACTTCGAAGTAGCGTGCACGTGTAGACGTGGCTGTAGTGTGCTAGTGTAGATGTAGACAAACTGTGGCAACATGTGTACACCCCATCTCATAAGGGGGCAGGGTGTGTGTGTGGATATCATAGTTAAATCCGTGAGGTGATCTCAGATCTCACAAGCCCCAAGGCTTAGGGAAAAGGCACTTGCCCCTCTGTCCAAGGCAGTGTGGTCTAATAGCCAGAGTCTATGTAGCAGCCCTTCACTCCAGAGCTCAGTAGCCTAATAACCACTTGGGGAGTCTGGCAGCCCAGGTATGACAGCCCAAATCCATCAAACTTCATTGGGCCCTGACAGCAGTCCTGGGTCATTGGGTATATGTGATGGCAGGTGCCTATCGTTCCACCATTTCAAAACAGTCACATTTAATATGTATGTAAATATATTCGTGTCAACAGATAATACTGAAATTAAATATAAATAATAAACATAAAGTATGAATTTTTTTGAAAACCTGTTAGAATACAGAGTAAGATCTTTCCACAGCTACAATCTGTTTATTCTGATTCAAAAGTATAATTAACTCTCATACAGGTACAATGACTTCATCCAGTTACTATTCAAAATTATGCAAACATTCAAACATTTTTGAAATAAGTGAAGCGCACAATGCTGAGGGATCAAAAGACCCATCAATGCATAGGAAATTTGCTATATTCAATTCACATATATATAGTTTGTCTTATGAGACATGACTTTTATATGAAATACTGATAAAGCCCATACTTGCAGCATAATGGCGTCAATAACTACTCATGGAAAAAAGCTGTGCAGGATAAGGGGCTTTATCAGATGTGCCCAAATAATTCATGAATGCAAGTTCCACTTACTTTTAAGGATCTGTGCTCCTAAAACGCAGAGGCTTTTGAAAATTCCACCATGCATCTTTGTTTGGATTAAAATTAGTAAAATTATTACGGAGGAGCATGTTGCAATATTTAATGAGTTGTATTTCTGAAAATCCGTTCATTCTTCCTCCGTCTCCTACCTAGTCTTCAAACACAGTGGACACAGGATGTATTCTCATCATGATGTGCAAAATGAGTTTGTTTGGTTTTTGTTTCACTGCAAGACGGGGGTATTAATCCCATACCTCCAAACTCAAATTTATTCATTAGGATGTGGCATGTGTATATGGAGCAATGCCAGGAACTACTATATGCAATCAACACTCTAGTTACACACTTGTTTTTTTCCCTCAATTTTATGGACCCTGATTTAGCGAACTTCGGGAACAATGGACGTCCCTCCTTTTTTCCCAAAGTCCTCTGGGGTCAGTAAAATCCTAAATCCCTCCACATCCCACCTTACCCCTCTAGCCACGTGCAGCAGTGTGCCTCTAGCCTCACACAGTGAGGCACATTCAGCCACGTGCAGTGGGATGCCTCTAGCCACATGTGGCAGGGCCAGGCAGGGCACTTCTAGTCACACACAGCGAGGCACTTTCAACCACGTGTGGTGGGGCCACATGCGGCAGGTGCCAGCCACATGGAGGTCCAGCCACTCCTCCAGAGGCAGCTCTGGTAAGTCAGGGTTTTTTCTGGGAGGAGTGTACTGGAGGTAGGGGAGCCTGGCAGGGGCAGTAAAACATCATACTTAATGGCCCTTTGAGAACAACAGACAAGCCTCCCCCACAAATGGCGTGTTAAATCGAGGGTTTACTGTATCTGATTTTGAAATCAGCATATTAATGGTGGCATAACAGGGCTCTGCTGTAGTTATTTTGTGTGCTTTATTCACCCTTACCTATACTTTCTCTCATCTTCTCTAAACAAACTTTGAAGCTATTGTTAGGAAAGTGTGAGGTAATAGCACTCAATACAGCAAAGCCCTTCCAAAAATAACAGTGCCACAGGAGTAAGAGACATCCTAAATATATTCTCAGATTCTTAGTTTTGCGACAGGCAACTCACTTATGGGCCTTTTGAACTGGAACAAAACGTGAGTTATTTTGGGTGTACTTTTTCTCAGGCCCATTATTAGCTTTACAGACACGTATGTGAAATTTCTAGTTATAGAAAAAGAGGATGATGAGGCTTAGTATGTAGGAGGTTGAACTCTATTAAAACTGAGGCTGATCTCCACTGAAAAGAGCAATTGGTAGCAGCTGTCTAATTATAGCTTTATTGGCTCTCTGACTCTTCGGTGATGGATGTGGATAGAAGCCCAATCGAGTTTTTCAGGAGTGAAGACTCCAGATGAAATCCTGACCATGCTAAAGTCAAGGGAAAGTTTGCCATGCATTTCAATAGTAACACCATATATTGTGCTCTTCCTCAGATCTCAAAATGCTTAACAAAGGAAGTCAGTATCACCATACCTACGTGTTCAAACATGAGGATAACTCAGGCATTGGGAAGCAAAGTGACTTGCCCAAGGTCAATGGCAGGACTAGAAGCCGTTTCCAGAGTCCTAATCTAGTGCTCTGTCCACTAGGTTACAGTCCCAGATTTTTCCCAACCAGATTGTTGTATGAATAAATCTGAATGAAAATGGCTGACTTTTGCTCCCTAACCTGCTTTTGGTAACTTTTGTCCAGAACAGTCACATTATTCATATTTCATAAGACCACATCCTAGCATTCAAACATTTTAGCAAGCAGGTGAATATAAAATGTATTGACAGGCTAGGGAATATGCTGGAGGCCTGTTGAGATCCAGGTGCAGGCAGTTCTGGATTAGTCTGAATGTTTTACTGAGGGGAATATAGTTCTGATTTGGGGAAAATTTCTAAGCTTGGAGAACTCGGTGTTTAAAAGAATTTTAAGTGAAGATGTATTGCAAGCAGAAGAACGCAAAATGTAAGTACGTTACACTTTGCTATATGTTTGAGAGTTTCAGTTAGCATATGACCTCACTGTCAGAATCATAGAGAGCACATACACACAACCTGAAGCTGAGAAATCTAGTGGTATGTGCCTTGGAATAAATGAATAATACAACATATAGGGTACGTCTACACTAGCCGGCTACTTCGAAGTAGCTGGCACAACGTCCAAATACCACGTGTCGCGTCTACACATGCCATGTGCTATTTTGATGTTGAAATCGACGTTAGGCACTGAGATGTCAAAATAGGTATTCCCATCCAAAGATGGGAATAGCGTCCTACTTTGACGTTCAACGTCAAAGTAGGGAGTGTGTAGGCGATCTGTGTCCTGCTACATCGAAATAGTGGTGTCCTCCATGGCGGCCATCAGCTGAGGGGTTGAGAGACACCCTGTCCAGCCCCTATGGGGCTCTATGGTTGCTGCGTGCAGCAGCCCTTAGCCCAGGGCTTCTGGCTGCTGCTGCTGCTGCTGCTGCTGCTGCTGCTGCTGCTGCTGCTGCTGCAGCTGGGGGTCCATGCTGCATGCAGGGGGTCTGCAACCGGTTGTCGGCTCTGTGGATCTTGTCCTGTGCAGGTCGAGTGTGTCTAGGAGGGGCCCTTTAAGGGAGCGGCTTGGGGCTTTGCTGGTCCCTTATTTCGATGGGAAGCGCTTGTGTGTGTGGACGCTCCACATTTCCTTCCGGGGCAGCTCCTTTTGACGTTCTCCATCGCTATTTAGACATTGAACATTGATGGCACCAGCCCTGGAGGATGTGTAGATGATACATGTAGAAGTAGCTTACTTCTATGTTCTTACGTCGATGTAGTGTGCTAGTGTAGACATAGTCATAGTGGCATGAACAAGTTTAAAAGAGATATTTAAGTACTTTCCCAACTAGGTAATAATGGAGCTAACTGCATTAACATAGCAAAACTATTGGCAGATTCACTGGTGCAAAGAGAGTGTGAATGGCAAAGAAGGTTAATCATGGTTAGCCAGAATACCACATATGGGCCAGGGATTTGAACCTCACCCAATACAGTTTGAGCTATGTGCAGGTGGAATGGAAAAACATAAGTAAAAATGTGGTTATATTACCTGTCCTTGGACTGCCCTGCTGATTACATAAGAACATAAGAATGGCCATACTGGGTCAGACCAAAGGTCCATCCAGCCCAGCATCCCATCTGCCGACGGTGGCCAATGCCAGGTGCCCCAGAGAAGGAGAACAGAAGACAATGATCAAGTGATTTATCTCCTGCCATCCATCTCCTGCCCTTGTACTGAAGGCTAGGGCACCATACTTTACCCCTAGCTAATAGCCATTTATGGACCTAACCTGCAAAAATTTATCGAGCTCTTTTTTAAACCCTAATAGAGTCCTGGCCTTCACAGCCTCCTCCGGCAAGGAGTTCCACAGGTTGACTGTGCGCTGTGTGAAGAAAAATTTCCTTTTATTAGTTTTGAACCTACTACCCATCAATTTCATTTGGTGTCCCCTAGTTCTTGTATTATGGGAAAAGGTAAATAATTTTTCTATATTCACTTTCTCCACACCATTCATGATTTTATATACCTCTATCATATCGCCCCTCAATCGCCTCTTTTCCAGACTGAAAAGTCCCAGTCTTTCTAGCCTCTCCCCATATGGGACCCGTTCCAAACCCCTAATCATCTTAGTCGCCCTTTTCTGAACCTTTTCTAATGCCAATATATCTTTTTTGAGGTGAGGAGACCACATCTGCACGCAGTACTCAAGATGTGGGCGTACCATAGTTTTATATAGGGGAAGTATGATATCTTTTGTCTTATTATCTATCCCTTTTTGGACAATACCTAACATCCTATTTGCTTTACTAACTGCCGCTGCACACTGCGTGGATGTCTTCAGAGAACTATCCACTATAACTCCAAGATCCCTTCCCTGATCTGTCGTAGCTAAATTTGACCCCATCATGTTGTACGTGTAATTTGGGTTATTTTTTCCAATGTGCATTACCTTACACTTACCCACATTAAATTTCATTTGCCATTTTGCTGCCCAATCACTCAGTTTGCTGAGATCTTTTTGTAGTTCTTCACAATCCCTTTTGGTTTTGACTGTCCTGAACAACTTGGTGTCATCTGCAAACTTTGCCACCTCACTGCTTAACTCATTTTCTAGATCACTGATGAACAAGTTGAACAGGATCGGTCCCAGGACTGACCCCTGGGGAACACCACTAGTTACCCCCCTCCATTGTGAAAATTTACCACTTATTCCAACCCTTTGTTTTCTGTCTTTTAACCAATTCCCGATCCATGAAAGGATCTTTCCTCCTATCCCATGACCGCCTAATTTACATAAAAGCCTTTGGTGTGGGACCGTGTCAAAGGCTTTCTGGAAATCTAGGTATATTATGTCCACTGGGTGCCCCTTGTCCGCATGTTTATTAACCCCTTCAAAGAATTCTAATAGATTAGTTAGACATGACTTCCCTCTGCAGAAACCATGCTGACTTTTGCCCAACAATTCGTGCTCTTCTACGTGCCTTGCAATTTTATTCTCTACTATTGTTTCTACTAATTTGCCTGGTACTGATGTTAAACTTATCGGTCTCTAATTGCCAGGGTCTCCTCTAGACCCTTTTTTAAATATTGGCGTTATATTGGCCGTCTTCCAGTCATTGGGTACCGAAGCGGATTTAAAGGATAGGTTACAAACCACTGTTAATAACTCCGCGATTTTGCATTTGAGTTCTTTCAGAACCCTTGGGTGAATACCGTCTGGTCCTGGAGACTTGTTACTATTCAGCTTATCAATTAACTCCAAAACCTCCTCTAATGTCACTTCAATCTGGGAGAGTTCCTCAGATTTGTCACCTAAAAAGGCTGGCTCAGATTGAGGAACCTCTATAACATCCTCAGCCGTGAAGACTGAAGCAAAGAAATCATCTAATCGCTCCGCAATGGCACTGTCTTCCTTGATCGCTCCTTTTATACCTTTATCGTCCAAGGGCCCCACTGCTTTTTTAGCGGGCTTCCCGCTTCTAATGTATTTAAAAAACATTTTACTATCATTTTTTGAATTTTTGGCTAGCTGTTCCTCAAAACCTTTTTTGGCTTTTCTTACTACATTATGACACTTAATTTGGGAGTGTTTGTGTTCCTTTCTATTTTCCTCACTAGGATTTGACTTCCACTTTTTAAAAGCTGCCATTTTCTCTCTCACTGCCTTTTTAATATGGCTGTTAAGCCATGGTGGTTCTTTGTTAGGTCTCTTAGGCTACGTCTACACGTGCAGCCAACATCGAAATAGCTTATTTCGATGTAGCAACATCGAAATAGTCTATTTCGATGAGTAACGTCTACACGTCCTCCAGGGCCGGCAACGTCGATGTTCAACTTCGACATTGCTCAGCCCAACATCGAAATAGGCGCAGCGAGGGAACGTCTACACGTCAAAGTAGCACACATCGAAATAGAGATGCCAGGCACAGCTGCAGACAGGGTCACAGGGCGGACTCAACAGCCAGCCGCTCCCTTGAAGGGCCCCTCCCAGACACAGTTGCACTAAACAACACAAGATACACAGAGCTGACAACTGGTTGCAGACCCTGTGCCTGCAGCATAGATCCCCAGCTGCCGCAGAAGCAGCCAGAAGCCCTGGGCTAAGGGCTGCTGCCCACGGTGACCATAGAGCCCCGCAGGGGCTGGAGAGAGAGCATCTCTCAACCCCCCAGCTGATGGCCGCCATGGAGGACCCGGCAATTTCGACGTTGCGGGACGCGGATCGTCTACACGGTTCCTACTTCGACATTGAACGTCGAAGTAGGGCGCTATTCCTATCTCCTCATGAGGTTAGCGACTTCGACGTCTCGCCGCCTAACGTCGAAGTTAACTTCGAAATAGCGCCCGACGCGTGTAGACGCGACGGGCGCTATTTCGAAGTTGGTGCCGCTACTTCGAAGTAGCGTGCACGTGTAGATGCAGCTTTACTGTGTTTTTTTATTTGGTGTACACATTTAAGTTGGGCCTCTAGTAAGGTGTCTTTAAACAGTTTCCATGCAGCTTCCAAGGATTTTAGTTTAGTTACTCTACCTTTTAGTTTCTGTTTAACTAGCTTCCTCATTTTAGTGTAATTCCCCTTTTTGAAATTAAATGCTGGAGTGTTTGACCGCTGTGGTGTTCTTCCCAACACAGGAATATTAAAAGTTATTATATTGTGGTCACTATTTCCAAGCGGTCCAGTAACAGTTACCTCTTGGTAACTCTTGGTGTAAAGTTGATCATGATATCCCACTTCACACTCTCCACTGGCTCTTTGCTTCTGTCTTTGTTTTCCACCATTCTCGTGATTCTGAGGGAGTCATAACACTGACTTTTCTTCTGTCTGTTCACTGTGGTATTTCACTGAATAGTTCATTCATTTTAGATTTTAGTAAGGCTTTTATGTATCTACTAGTATCATGTCAATCCCCTTCGTGTATTATATTTACATAGCCACTAGAATAAAGCACCTGTATTAGAGACTTCAACAATTTGCATCCTATATTTGCATCAGGCTATACAATGTAAAAAGATATACACTTAGGCCCTGGGAGGTGCCTGTGGTTTTGGGAGTTTTCTTTGCCCTGACAGTCAGCCAGCTAGGGAATAAAGGTTTACATGGTTCAAGTAGCTCAGATATGTTGGACTTCTTCAGTCTGCTCGTTCAGTTGCAGTTTTTTAATGGAGCGAAGGAGAGGGCTGTACTGAGCTGATGCTTTCCTGTGTATGGGGTCTGATCCAAACAGCTACTAAAGTTAATAGATGTACTCCCACTGACTTCAGTGGGTTTGGGATCCCACTTAGATAGCAGTAATAGCAGGATTTTTTTCTCTTTTTAAATCTTACTCTCAAATTAGTGGGCTATTAGTGTGCCAGAGACATAAAAACTGAGAAGAAAAGAAACTTGAGAAAGCAACTGAATAAAATAAAAGTGAACCATAGAAGACTTGAAATGGATACATAGAGTATAGTCCCAGATGCCACTGAAATCAATGGTCAAACTCCCATTTACTTCAATAGTGCCTGGAATTCATCCCTGCTAACTAGACCTGGTTAGAAAGATTTCAAATGAGACATTTTATTGCCAGCTTTTCTTTTTCCTAAACCAAAATTTTTGCCTAAAGGATGTCAAATTTGTGAAAGACTTTTATAGAAGAATTTAAGTCTAAACATTATCGGATTGTTTATTGAAACTGAAAGATGTCAATGCATTTTGGATAATGTTCTTTATACATTGTTGATAAACATTTTGGTGTGAGACATTCAAATAAACAAAAGAGGCCAGTTATGATCCTTGGTGAAATGAAAACAATTTCCATATGAACACTTATTTCCCCCAAGTTTTTATAATCTTTACCACTGCCTCTAAACTCATTAGTGTTTTTAACTAAGGATTTTATATGGAAAATAACTCTTTCAAGGTATTTTTGGTCCCCTAGAAAAGACTGACAGAGAGCATCTTTTCCTTCATGAAAGGACAATTTTTTTTCTTACGTGGAGTGGGGGAGAAATTATAGTATTGCATTTCCATGTACATAAATGTGTTTAACTATCCTTTTAATAGACCAGAATTTCCAGTGAATGCCATATCTATTTTCAAACAAAATGCGACCTTTCCATGTAGTTTGTTCAGGTTAGCAACTGATAGCTTTATCATTTTGCCTTTATCTAACATGGTTTATTGTCCAGTTTATGCAAAAAACACTCTGAATTTCTCTGGGTGTTGTAGGGCATGACCCTGGGATGTAAGATTTCTCAGTGCTCTCCTGTTTTAAATATAGGTACATAGAATTAAAATCATCCAGTGCTGAGTAACAGTAATGTTCTTGGCAAATATTTCCTGTTTCCAACCACAGGAACATTTTGGAAAGTCTTAGTTACTAAAACTTGTTCTCTCCTTTTCCCATCAAAAGTTGTGGACAGGGGACTAGATTAACTGTGCCTGGTTCTCTCTGACCATTTGCAAGTCAATTTGCCTTTCTGTGCCTCGGTGTGCTCAGTGTTCTTGCCTTTATGTATTTTTGTGCCCTCTTTTCCTTCATACCTTACCTTCCTCAAGACAAAATTGTCACTCTTTTTGATCTTGCAGAAGATAAAATCAATTTTATTTCCTTTTTTTCTACTGCCCTATTTTACTCACAGAGTTTTCCCTTATTCCTTAGGGGAAAGCTTTCTTTCTTGCTTGTCTATATTTCCTACACATAAAAAACAAAACAAAACCATTTTCAAAAATATTTTTCCTTTCCAAATCAGGGGTCTAATCCATTTCCCATTACTGTCAAAAGACTTCCACTGACCTCAGTGGATTCTGTTGAATGCATATGAAAGGGACTTACTTGTATTACAGTTTATATCAGCCTACCTCCACTGCCATCCCTCTAGATTTGTCCTGGTAGCAGAAAGCAAGTGCAATACAGCATGTATATATTTCGGCAACTAAATCATCGTCTTCTCCTCCTTTCTCTGTTCTGGGCCTTATTTTATTTTTCTATTCTGGTTTCATCCTCCACATTTCCCTTCTATTATTTTCTACTTTTCTCTCAACCTATGCAACCAAAAAAAAGTGCATTCTTCTCAGTTGAATACAAAAATGTACTTATCTATAATCTGGATATATTATAGGTTGTTATTTCAGTGTGTTCGTTTTTGTCTCACCCCTATTGTAATGATTTAGTTTGCTTTTTCAGGGATACAGGGAAGTGGTCCTTCAGAGCATTAATGGAGACCTTTATTTTAGCTCACTAAGGTTACTATTATAAAGTCTAAATTTGGTTTGGTCACTAGCTTTCAGCATTGTACTTGAAAGTGTTTGTGCCACTATAGAACAAAAGGACAACTATGGCCTATAAAAAGAAAAACTAATATACCCAAGTAATGTATGCGTGTTCTTGTATTGCTCATTGCTGCTGTTAAAGGCACAAGAGACCAATAAACAATTATTCAAATTTAACATGCAGGCTAGTGCATTTGCTCAGGAGTTAGTACATGCAAGGGACTCCTGAAGGAAGTACATGTTGTTTGGGGGTCTGAGGAGAACAACAGGTAGACTCTTCCTCATGGTACCTATAGATTTCAAAAGCCAGGTCACTCTAGGGTTAAAAGAGTTGTCACGGTGTTTCAACGATAATGGGGGAAGATTTCCGCTGACTTCAGTGTGCTGTGGATCGGACTGTAAGTGCTCTCTCTGGCTTCCTTTTTTTTGAATGTGGTCCCTGCATTAGTTTCCTGTCAGCTTCCAGTCAGTCTCCTGAGTGTGAAAAGCTGTTCGGGGAGATGTGAGTAATCAAGAGAAAACAAATGAAAAGTGTGGCTGTTCCCTCCTCCTTCCAAGTAGAGCTCCATCTCTATAGCCTCATCTCATTTCCCTTTCCTCGAGAGGGAGGGATTATTTTCTTGTTTTCTCACCTGTAATCAAGCTAAGACCACTTAATTTCACTTACCTTTAAACGACAGTTAGGGCTTGCTGGTCACAAGATGGCTCCTGCACAGCCACACCGATGGGGAAGAGGGGGCAAAGAGGGCCACTGCTACCGCAGCAGCGAAGGCAGCTGGAGCTCTAGGCCCTTAAATTGCCAGTGGAGCATGACTCCATGCAGTCTGTGTGGCTCTGAGGGTTGGGAGCAGGGCTCAGTGCCACTGTCCAGGTGGCGCTAAAGGCTGAATATCCCCAGGCCTGATCCTTCTACCTGAGGCCACACCCCTTCTGGGGGCATGGAGTTGTCCCCTTATATATACCTTGTGTCCATTATTACCTTGTTGTCAGGCCCCTCTGGCCCTGCCTCTTTTTTTTATTTTTTTGTCACATGATGGAAATACTTCCTGCACATCTATTCTGCACCAAATTGCTTTAATGGCTCATGCCCATGGCCAATACTGAACCTCTCCTGGTAGGTGGCTTATGAGGCAGATATAGCTCATTGTCTTGTAGCAGCTGTGTCAGCAAACCCACTAAGTCATCCATGCCTTTCTACTGTTCATGGGTGAAGTTCAATGCGGTACACCATCTGAATGACCTATTTAAGAAAAAGTCAGGCTGGTTGAGGTAGTATCTCTTCAATGAACCACCCTCTGCTGGTGGAAGGGACAAAATCTTAAGGAAGAAGGGAGGAAGAGTGCCATGAAAATTGAAATCTTGCTTCCTCCATCAACAGAAGGTGGTCTAATGAAAGATCATACCTGGCCTACCTTGTCTCTCTCTTACCCTGGTTCTTGACTATTGGGATACTCCAAGTTTTTAGTCAAAGTGATGTGATCCAGGACCAAAAAGCTAATGGGGTTACAATATTCATAATGCTGCAGTTTTGTCATACACATCACATTACATATTCAGCATCTTACATATTCATATACCAAAGTCACAGGATCCAGTTTTCATGTAGTCCACAAGGTAAAATCCAAAACTGTGTGGAACCTCCACATTCTCCTCCAAAGTTCATTTTGCATAGATCACTGATGAGCTTAAACTTGTTTCCATCTGTCAGTACTGACCAGGCTTCAATCTGAAACAATGATATAGCATTAAAAGGTCAAGTGCTGGGCTCTCAAAATGCAAAGCTTACTTATGGGGCATAATTCCTCAATACCCATTGCTCCGTTGGTTTAGGTCTTACGCAAAAGAAGAGTGGCAGAATTTATCCCTGTCTTCAATTTTAATCTATAGTTTAGTTTAGTTACTCCCAATTTACATCAGGATAAGCAAATGGAGTATGGTCTATGTTACCGTATTATCCACTCACTGAACTATACAGTGTGTTTGAATCTCTCATTGGCATTTTTAAAAAGGTTTCAGCTTGATTAAAGGTTTTGTTTTTGCTTTTCCAATTATGTCTGTAATATTGTGAGTGCTTTTATATAAGTGCAAAATCTGGATCTGAGGTTTTTTTAAGCTTGAGAACCATTATAGTCATTAGTTCCTATAATTTGTCCTTTTTACATCCATGGTTTCTCGGTTGGAAGCACATGTTGTTTACATATTATTTTTTCTTTGTGATATTTGTGCCCCATTGATAGAGTGGCACGTCTGACTAGCTAAATTAGTGATTAGTTGGAGAGTTGCATGGACAGCTTTGCTGTCTTTTGCACTATTTTTCAGATACAAATGTAATATGGAAGCGAATATAATAAGCAAGGGTAACAAAAGGAAAAAATATTTTATTGATTAAGATCTTTTTACCTTTAGCTGTACTTTAAAAATGTATTTGTCCTTTTTTCCAATATCACGTTAATCCGCTGCAGGATAGTGGTAAATTCTGTAGCCTATCAGATCAGCTTTCCCAGGGGGAGAAATAAGTGAGATGGAGTCTGTGTATACTCTTCTTTATTTACACACACAAGCCATTCCTGGAATCAAAGCAGATAGAAACAACATGCAGGCAATCTCGCTGCTCCAGACATTTCAGCTCACAAACCACTGTCCAGATCCCAGAAACAACTCTTTATCAAGGATCGATTCTAGTAGAGACTTTTTTTTTCCTACTTGTAACAGTTTTTTCCTTTTGATTCTTAAAACATTGCAGATCTTATGACCAAATGAAACGCAATGTGGATAAATGTAAAGTAATGCACACTGGAAAAAATAACCTACAGTAGATATTCAGTATGATGAGGGTTAATTAGCTGCAACTAATCAGGAAAGAGATTTTGGGGTTCTCGCAGATAGCTCTCTAAAAACATCCATGCAGTGTGCGGTAGCAGTCAAAAAAGCAAATACAATATTAGGAATAATTAAAACAGAGATAGAAAATAAGACAAAGAATATTTTACTGCCTCTTTATAAAGGTATGGTACGCCCACATCTTAAATACTGTGTGCAAATATAAAAAAAGATATTTGGCGTTAGCAAAGGTTGAGGAAAGGGCAACTAAAATGATTAGGAGTTTGGAATGGGTCCCATATGAAGAGAGGTTAAAGAAACTGGGACTTTTCAGTTTAGAAAAGAGGAGACGGAGGTAGGGGATATGATAGAGGTATATAAAATCATGAGCGATGTGGAAAGGGTGACTTAAGAAAAGTTATTTGTTTGTTCCTATAATATAAAACTAGAGGACACCAAATTAAATTAACAGGTAGCAGGTTTAAAACTAATAAAAGAGAGTTTCTTTTCACACAGTGCACAGTCAACCTGTGGAACTCCCTGCCACAGGAGGCTGTGAAGGCTAGGACTTTAAGAGAGTTCAAAGAAGAGCTAGATAAATTCATGGAGGTTAGGTCCATAAAAGTCTATTAGCCGCGGGGTTGGAATGGGGTCCCTGGCCTCTGTTTGTCAGAGGCTAGAGATGGATGTCAGGAGAACAGTCACTTGATCATTATCTTCTATCCACTCCTCTGGGGCACCTAGCACTGGCCACTGTCGGCAGATGGGATGCTGGGATAGATGGACCTTTGGTCTGACCCTGTAATGGCTATTCTTATGTTCTTATGACTATACAAGCATTTCTTCCAAAACTAAACTCTTCTTCACTCTCTGAGCACTTGTTACTTTATAACTGTGTTATATGAGAACTTTTGACGTAACATTACCAAGCCTATCTTCCTGTAAGCATAAGACAGTAACTCAAAAGGGAAGGCTTTTCATTCGTACCTCAGTCCATTTACTAAGGTCAAGTATTCCTCATTACTGATTACATATAGCACAATAACATTACATGATTATTTTGCGAACCTAAGGTAATAGCTGCTCTTTTTTCAATCAAATTTTTCCTAGACAAGCAATGTTGTTAGTTTGCTAAGGGAGAACATGGAGATGTTGAGAGTCAAGAGAACAAGGCAAGAAGAAATATTGGAATATGTGAGTGTTCAAAAAGGGAGTGACAACAGAGAGAGATTCTTGACAACAGGCCTAGACTAGACCATTGCTCTCCAAAGTTCCCTCACCTCCAGTATTTTCCCTACCAACTATATGCAAAGTCAAAGGAACAGGAAGTGAACCAATACAAAATACTGTCGAGAGTTGCACAGGAAACAGTGCTAGGTAAATTTGAGCATTCCATGTCAGGCTTGCTTGAGAAACAGGAAATACAAGACTTGATGGTAATGAGTGTGAAAGAAAAGTGGAATTAGCAATCAAAGGATAAAGAGAAGTATTGGGAGTAAGAAGAACTGCACACAGACGGAGATGCAGTGATACAGCTCTTCAAAAGTGAAGATGAGGAGCTCAAGTTTACACCAAGAGATGGAGTTCAATGAAGAAATTCAGATAGTAATGGAGAAGGGAGGGAGGACTTGTCTAAAAGAACAAAAGATTTCTCTTGAATAACAGAACTTCCAGGGTTGGTATTCTGAATAGAATGGTGTGTAGGCAGAAGAGGAGCTGGGAGGCTTGAGAAGAGATGGTTATTCTGGAGAGTGCATGCTCTTCATGACCAAGATTATTGTCTTTATGTTTCACCTTACACAGTAAGACCTCAAATCTGACTGGGGCCTTTGGACCCCATATAATGTTTAATACCCATCAGAAGGTTCATCATGGTAGCCTTTCCAGAGAGTGCCTGCTGGAGGTGTTGTCAATGAAGTGTGCAGAAAGCCATTTGTATGAAAGTTACCACGAAAATGCGAGATCTTTTTCATCATCGCTTGGAACTTAAATTCTACTCTGTTTCAGCTGAGGCTGACATGCTCCACAGGCTTCCACACTTTACAAATGACTGGTGAAAAGGAGAAGATGCAGATTTTTGACAGAATGCCAGTGGTTTTGCAAGTCATCGTTGTGCTACTTGCATAGTGTGTAATTTTGCTGAATGATCCTAGGCTGGCTCAAATTACAGATTTAACAACCCTTTTGCTCATCCTTAAGGATATCTGCACTCCTCTCACATGGCTCCACAAGCTGAACACTCAGCATGGTTAAATCTCATAATGAATAAACTGAATTACGTTTGGAAAATAGATCTTGTAATTGCGACTGGTATTTCTGAGTCTCATCCCGCAAGTAGAATTACAAGATATATGACACAGAGAGTATAGAGCAGGGACCTGGCATTAGACTCTACACTTCTCTGAACATTCAATTTAAAAACACATAACCATCATGAGTTCTGGTCTCATTTGCATAGATTTCCATAATATCTGACTCTTTCATGATGAGCTCTAACTTCTAGACACCAAGGATTAGAATAAAAATCCCTTCCACTGCAGTTATATTACTAAAAAGGCCCTTATCACAAGTCCTCACCCATCAAACCACCACACCCCAAAATGCTAGACAAGAGCTGGAGTCTTCAGGATTATAAAGAATTTAGAGCTCTGGATTATTTTACACCAAATAATCACAACTAACTTCAATGCACTGCTTTACAGGAACATGAGTTAGTGATTGTAGTATTGGATTTGGATGCAGAGGGTATGGGCTTTGTTTCTGCTGCTGCTATGCTCTGTAACTTTGGGGAAGTCATTAAACCTTTCTGTGCCTCAGTTTCCCTTCAACACAGGAATAAAAATACTTATAGCGCCTGCTTCCTGAGGGCACTGTGCAGGCTGCAGTGCCTTTTCTTCACACAGCCTTACAAACACACTCCTCCCCACTTCCCTATCGTGCGTAGAAATGTGACCTGTCTGGAGGCAAAGCAGAATGGTAAAATGGGGCTGGGCACATTGCCCAGCATTCGTGGCAGCCTTGCCTAAGCCACTGGAGGTGTTCATGTAGAGGAGGGACATGTTTGCTCCATGTCAAAAGAACGCTACTGTTATAAGGGAAGTGGCCATGGGTGGGGGGAAATGTGGACTTGTGGTTGTCTAGCCCTTTGGTTGCTGTTTGCAAGTCAGTGGAAAGACCTCAAAGTAGGATGGCAATGGAATAAAGGACCTCGAGAACATCAGTAGTATTGGACTGATACAATAGAAAGGCATTTGCTGAGAGCAGGGCCTATCTGGAGGAGATATCTCTGGAAGATCAGATATTTCTATTCTGCAGTGAGGCATAAAAAATTGAGTAATTTAAAATAAACTTCAGGCTAATAATATCCAAGCTTTCTTTCATTTATTTGAATTAGATCAATAGGTGGGAGGGATGACTCAGTGGTTTGAGCGTTAGCCTGCTAAACCCAGGATTGTGAGCTCAATGCTTGAGGAAGCCCTTTAGGGGTCTGGGGCAAATAGATTTTTTAAAAAAATTCTGTTGGAGATGGTGCTTGGTCCTGTCAAGAGTGTAGGGGACTGGACTGGGTGACCTCCCAAGGTCCCTGCTGGCTCTATGAGATGTGGATCTCAATGTATTTATTATATTACCATCACTGGTTTACACTCATATACATACACATAAATACATTATCTATATCATATCTATTTTGCCTGTTTCCACCCTCTGTTGCATTAACTTTTGGGGGTTTTTTTGGCTAAATATATTAGATAAATTGTAGGATTGGGCCAAAATAAATCTGATGAGGTTCAACAAAGAGAAGTGCAGGGTCCTGCATTTCGCATGGAAGAATCCCAAGCATTGTTATAGGACGAGGACTGACTGGATAAGTAGCAGTGTAGCAGAAAAGGATCTGGGGATTACAGTGGATGAGAGGTTGGATATGAGTCAACAGCGTGCCCTTGTAGCCAAGAAGGCTAATGGCATATTGGGGTGCATTAGGAGAAGCATTTCCAGAAGATCTAGAAAAGTTATTATTCCCCTGTACTCGGCACTAGTGAGGCCACATCTGAAGTATTGCATCCAGTTCTGCACCCACCCAGTATCGGAAGGATGTGGATGAATTGGAGTGGGTTCAGCGGAGGACAACAAAAATGATTAGAGGGTTGGAGCACATGATCTGTGAGAAGAGGCTGAGAGATTTGGGTTTATTTAGTTTGCAGAAGAGAAGACTGAGGGGTGATTTGATAGAAGCCTTCAGCTTCCTGAAAAGCAGCTCTAAAGAGGATGAAGAGAGATTGGTCTCAGTGGTGACAGATGGCAGAACAAGGAGCAATGGTCTTAAGTTCCAATGGGAGAGGTGTAGGTTGAATACTAGGAAAAACTCTCTCACCAGGAGGGTGGTGAAGGACTGGAATGCGTTACTGTGAGAGGTGGTGGGATCTCCATCCCTAGAGGTTTTTAAGTCCTCACTTGACATAGTCATGGCTGGGATGATTTAGTTGGGGTTGATCCTGCTTTGGGCAGGGGGCTGGATTAGATGACCTCCTGAGGAGCCTCCCAGCCCTAGAATTTTAAGAATCTATGAGTGGCTAACTATGATAGGCCCTGTTCTCCACTGTTTTTCTTCTTCATATAGTCCTTTACACCTGTACAGAATGAGTGAGAGGAGATATTAAATCAGAATGGTAGCAATTTGCACCCATTTTACACAGGCGTGAACAATTATACAAGATGATTCCCCTGGAGAATCAGGCCCTATGGAAGGATAATAGGTGATTGATGTATTCAGAAGACAACACATAAATTATCATTTTTCCACTTAAATTGTGTGCTATGCCTTCAAGTCAAGCACAGTAGGAGCCCTGGAAATGTACCCATGAGCACGCTTATCTCTAGTTGTTATTGGATTTTCTTGTATCTCAGAGTTAAGCAGTGAGCGATGATAGGAGACATTTAGGAAATTCTCAGCCTGTTTTGAGTGTAACTGTCTGAAACAGCTATGGTGATCTAGTCCATTCCTCATGGTGGACTATTTAAGCATCATCTGTATCTACCAAGGAATCATTTGGGGTAGCATACCATCATGATGCTGTTGTGAAAAACTCAAGAGAAAACTCACCCGCTGCAGATGAAAAATGGGAATTGAAAGCTTACCTATTATGTCTTGCTTTCAAATCTAATTCTGAATGTTCACTACTGCCGTTAGCCCTAACACAGGCCAAAGGTAATAATTCACTGTGTGGCTGTGAGATGAACTTACAGCAAGCCATTTTGTCCTGCAGTTTTTTTAGTCTATTGTGGCTTTTCTCCTTAATCACTTTCCTCCATTTCCTATTAAGATTTTGTACCTCATTAAATGGTGACAGGCCAAAGCAGTTGTTAAGCCACCTTGTTTTTGAAAATAAATTGTTTTATTCTGTATTTTCTTCTAAAATTTCTTGTACCATAGAAATTTTACAATGCAATAATATTTTGTGATGTGGTGTGAGTATAGGCGTTAACTTCTATAGAGAGAGTTAGCAGTCTAATATAGATTTTCTATGGTAATAGAATTTAATATAATATAGATTTAATATACAGTAGTAATATAGAATTCTATAAAGAGAAATAGTGATCTAAGTAATTAGTAGATGAATTTGACCATCTCCTGTTACAACAGCTATCTACAGAGACAGGATAAATATATCACTTGCCATTGGGTAGCTGCTGGAAATATTGGCCGTGTCTACACATGCCCCAAACTTTGAAATGGCCACGCAAATGGCCATTTCGAAGTTTACTAATGAAGCGCTGAAATGCATATTCAGCACTTCATTAGCATGCGGGCGGCCGCGGCACTTCGAAATTGACGCGCCTCGCCACCACGCGTCTTGTCCAGATGGGGCTCCTTTTCGAAAGGACGCCACCTACTTCGAAGTCCCCTTATTCCCATCAGCTCATGGGAATAAGGGGACTTCGAAGTAGGTGGGGGTCCTTTCGAAAAGGAGCCCTGTCTGGATGAGACGCGTGCCGGCGAGGCGCGTCAATTTCGAAGTGCCGCGGCCGCTCGCATGCTAATGTAGTGCTGAATATGCATTTCAGCGCTTCATTAGTAAACTTCGAAATGGCCATTTGCGTGGCCATTTCGAAGTTTGGGGCATGTGTAGACGTAGCCATTGTCTCTACCCATACTATTAACAGTATTATCCAATGGAGATTAGTTGATGTTGGAAAAAAATGACAGAAAGCATTATGCAAGATTCATAGCTAATAGAACAAAAATGGCTGTAGAAAAATATGGGAAATATTTCAAATAAATCCAATATGGAGAATATGGAGACATTTAAATTTCAAAGCTTTTTCCCTACTTATTAAAAGATTTTCTGCATTTCAAAATACAGTTTTTATGACTGACAATGTAGTAGCACTTAAAGGCTCCAAAATGTTATTTTATCATAATTTATCTGAAAATGTGGATTAGTATTGCTTGATATTCCGTCAAGCAGCAGTCTATTAGAGTACTGACAGAACTAACCTAAAACCACAAGACCCCAAATAGAATTTATGCCATCAAATTCATTTAGGAACATTTTAAAAAGTTGGATTAAAAAGACTATTACCTAACCTTCACACACATACTGTGTTCCCATTGACAAAGTCACCTTATTCTGAAGAATTGTGTCTCTTTGGCCTCCTGAAATACAATCAAACTTGATTGCCGTGGTATCATCTGCATGGTGTGGTATGGCATTTTAGCATATGATTTTCTATAAATGATTTAAATTTACCTCCCTTGTTCTGTTTGTTTTCTTTGATTTAAAATTTTCTGCCCATTTATAACTATCTTTCCCGAAAGCTATTTTCAGTGTTTGTTCACTCGCAAATTAGCTTTTCTTCTCTGGTGGACCTCCTCATCGTGCCAGAGCCCCAGGAGATCCTGGAACTCTGGCTCCATCTGGGTGTGGGGGGAGGGCTCAATTTGGGAGCCCAGTTGGGGTCCTGGCTTCCCTTGTCTGGGTTCCTGGGGCTGCCCTGGGGGCTGCAGGTGTTGGCCTGCTAGCCATCTGACCAGCTTGGGGCTTGGTGCCTGCTGCAGGGCCTCGCCAGAGTGTGGCTGGCAGCCCTGCACATGCTCTCTGCTTCCACACGCTCATGGGGTCTTTGGGTCCTTGCAGCTTTAAGGGCCACAGAACCAGAGACCATAGAGTCCCCATGGCTGATCGCTTCTTTTTGAAGAAGCAGTCCACAAGCCCCTACGCATGCTTTCTTCCGTAAGACTCTTCTGAAAGAAGGCACTCTTCCTGGTTCCACAGCGGACTACAGACTCCAGAAGATGCGGCGCGTTCTTCCAGAAGGAATCCGGAAGAGCGCTTTGCATTTGTAGCTGCTCCACTGATCTTCTGGAAGAAGGCGCTGCTCCTCTGGAAGATCAAGCATGTGTAGAAGCAGCCAGTATTATTTGAAAAATTGTGACACCAGATAGGGAGGGTTTACAGGCACACTGAAGTACAAGATTATAATTCAAAATGACCCTGGTAAATTAAAGAATCAGTTAGAAATCAACAGATGAAAATTGGTAAGGACAAGTACATGGTACACTCAGTTTAGGAAGGAAAATTCAGCTGTACCCCTACACAATAGGGTATATCTGGGTAGCTGATAGTATTGCAGAAAATGATCTGGGGTTTACGGTGGATCACAGATTGTTGACTCTTCCAATATGATGGCATTGCAAAAAAAGACTAATATAATTCTGGGATTTATTAACAACAGTATCATATGTAAAACATGGGAGATTACTGTCCAGCTCTGCTTGGCACTGCTGAGGCCTCAGATTGGCTACTGTATCCAGTTCAGGGAGTCATTCTTTAAGAAAGGTGTGTACAAACTGGCAAGAGTCAAGAGGAGATCAATAAAAATGATAAAAGTTGTATAATATATGGCCTATGGGGAAATGTTAGAAAAGCTGAGTGTGCTTCTTCTTGAAGAAAGAAGACTGAGGTGGGATCTGATGACATATTTAAAGACTTAAGTTCTGTTATAAAGAGGACAGTGATCAGTTGTTCTCCAAATCCACTGAAGGCAGGGGAAGTAACAGGCTTAATGTGCAAGGAGATTTAGGTTAGTTTTTGGAAAATCTTTACAATAATGAGCATAGTTAAGTTCCAGTACAGGTTTCCAAAGGAGGCCATGTAGTCCCTACCAGGAGAACTTCAAGAGCAGGTTGGACAAACACCAGTGAGGTAAACTCAAGCTTTACTTGGTCCTGCCCCAGCACTGGGGATGAACTGAATGACCTGGATGAGGTCATTTCCAAACCTACATTTCTCTGATTTCTTTTAAAAGGTCTGAAGTATCTACTTTTCCAAATAAAACATTTTTAACAGACCCAAATGTCAGTATAATGTACTTGGTTTTACACTTTTTGATCTGAAAAAGTTTGATGTGTTAACTTTTGTCCCATTTTTGGCATGACAACATGGCTACATCTACACATGACCCTCTCTTTCAGAAGGGGCATGTAAATAAAGTGGGTTGAAAGTGCTAATGAGGTGCTAATATGAGTATTCAGCACCTCATTTACATAATGGCAGCCACCTGGAGCATCAAAAGGATTGCTTTTGAATTGCAAATTAGCTGTTTAGATGGGGTTCCTTCAAAAGGCAACCCTGATTTCGAAAGCAGCCTTCTTCACAATTTTTCTGGAAAGAAGGGTGCTTTCAAAATTGGGGTTTCCTTTCGAAGGAACCCTGTCTACATGGCTAGTTTGCAGTTCGAAAGCAGCACTTTCAATGCTCCAGCTGGCTGCCATTATATAAATGAGGCACTGAATATTCATATAATCACCTCATTAGCATTTTCAACCCCCCTTAATTTACATGCCCCTCTGAAATCTACAGAGGTTTTTTTTCCCAAGGCTTTTTACCATTTTGTTCATGAAACTTTTGACATTTTCCTGACCCCTGGGAAAATATTTTTCCAAGTATATTTGTTGATGAGAACACTTTGTCAAACTGTACAAGGTGTGTATATGATAGATGCATCACATTATATTTTAACTTTTGTATTGTGTATCACATTTGTCTGAGTCAGTTTGTTCACCCTTTAGGCAGAAGTCATTTCTTATGAGTTCTGTAATATACAGTGTACCTTTATGTTAATAAATAAAAATAGTAAGAAGAAGAGCACAAGTCTAATAGATCTGTCAGCCAGAGATCTTCTAAAATACCTATACCTGGTTGAGCTAAACTGGAGAAGATCAAAGTATTGGAGTTCAGAGATACACTCTATCTACAGTGTATCTTCAATTGTTTGGCTCTAGCCCTGCATCCTGATTTCATTTGCCAGTCCAGATTCTTAGTAAAGTATTTGGAATGTGGTGGAGATGCAGTGAGTTGACTGTGGATCACATTTTAGCATAAGTGTCTCAAGGGTAATATCTTGTGATACACAAAACTAGAATTGGTTTGGTTTGGGTGTATACCCAAAAGTTGCGGGATACATGTTCAAACTATATGAAGCTCTTGAATGTGCAGAACTGGACAGGAAATTTCTTAAACTAGCACATTAATTTCTGTTACTTTCTGCATCCTGTCAATCAACAATATTGCAAGCAGAAAGCATTAATTTGTCTGAAGGTGAAATCCAGATTTTTGGAGGAAAACCAGTCACATTTAATCTTGCTTTTACTGTTAATGAGCTGAGATTAGCAGTTTTTGTTGGAAGGATGTCAGTGTAAGTTTGAGGTTCTTTCTGAACTACTGAGGAGTAATTTCTTCTAACAGCTCTTTAATGCTTCATTTAACTGGATGTTAATCAGCTACAAAGGAAACCCGATTTTGTTTTTAAACCACTGATTTTTCTTTGATGTCTGGTAACTATTCAGCAACCTAGATGATCAATCTCCATATTTGTGCCAAAAGGATTTCTTTCATTATTTCATATAAACATAGGGTTGGAAGAGACCTCAGGAGGTCATCAAGTTCAACCCCCTGCTCAAAGCAGCACCAATCCCAATTAAATCATCCCAGACAGGGATTTATCAAACCAGGACTTAAAGACCTCTTGGAAAGGAGATTCTATTACCTCGCTGGGCAATCCATTCCAGAGCTTCACCACTCTCCTAGTGAAATAGTTTTTCCAAATCATAGAATCATAGAACACTAGGACTGGAAGGGACCTCGAGAGGCCATCGAGTCTAGCCCCCTGCCCCAATGGCAGGACCAAGTACTATCTGAACCATCCCGGATAGAAATCTATCTAACCCGTTCTTAAACATCTCCAGCGATGGAGATTCCAAAACCTCCCTTGGCAATTTATTCCACTGTTTGACAGCCTTGACAGTTAGGAACTTTTTCCTAATGTCCAACCTAAACCTCCCTTGCTGCAGTTTAAGCCCGTTGCCTCTTGTTCTATCCTCAGAGGGCAAGAAGAACAAGTTTTCTCCTTCCTTCTTATGACTCCCTTTTAGATACATGAAAACTGTTATCATGTCTCCCCTCAATCTTCTCTTTTCCAAACTAAACAAGCCCAATTCTTTCAACCTTTTTTCATAGGTCACATTCTCTAGACCTTTAATCATTCTTGTCGCTCTTTTCTGGACCCTCTCTAGTTTCTCCACATCTTTTTTGAACTGCGGTGCCCAGAACTGGACACAATACTACAGCTGAGGCCTAACCAGCGCAGAGTAGAGCGGAAGAATGACTTCTTGCGTCTTGTTCACAACACACCTGTTAATGTATCCCAGAATCATGTTTGCTTTTTTTGCAACAGCGTCACTCTGTTGACTTATATTTAGCTTGTGGTCCACTACAATCCCAAGATCCCTTTCTGCTGTCATCATTCCTAGACAGTCTCTCCCCATTCTGCATCCATCTAAATATCCAACCTAGACCTCCCCCGCTGCAACTTGAGACCATAGCTCCTTTTTCTGTCATCTGTTACCACTGAGAACTGCCTTTCTCCATCCTCTTTGGACCCCCCCGCTTTAGGTAGAATCATAAAATCATAGAATTCTGGGGCTCAAAGGGACCTCAGGAAGTCATCTAGTCCAGCCCCCTGCCTAAAGCAGGATCAACCCTAACTAAATCATCCCAGACAGGACTTTGTCAAGCCAAGACTTAAAAACCTTTAGGAATGGAGATTCCACCACTTCTCTTGGTTATTCACTCAGAGCCTCACCACCCTCCTGGTGAAACAGTCTTTCCTAATTTCCAGCCTACACCCCTCCCTCTGCAACTTCAGACCATTCCTCCTTGTTCTGCCATCTGTCACCACTTAAAACAGTCTCTGTGCATCCTCTTTAGAGACCCCATTCAGGATGGTAGTTGCAGGCTGCTATTAAATCTCCCCTCACTCTTTTCTTCTGTAGGCTAAATAAGCCCAAATCCCTCAACCTCCCCTCATAAGTCATATATTCCAGTCCCCTGATCCTTTTGTCACCCTCCACCTCACTGTCTCCAGTATGTCCACATCCCTTCTGTAATGGAGTGGGGGGCAGGCAGAATTGGACGCAATACTCCAGATGTGACCTCACCAGTGCCAGATGAGGGAGCATAACCACTTCCCTAGATCTGCTGGCAATACTCCTACTAATGCACTCCAGTATGCTGTTTGTCTATGTGGCGTCAAGGGCACACCGTTGCCTCATATTCAGCTTCTCATCCATTGTAATCCCCAAGTCCTTTTCTGCAGAACTGCTACTTAGCCAGTCCAAACCCAGCCAGTAGCAGTGCTTGCGATTCCTTTGCACTTGTCTTTGTTGAATCTCACTGGATCTCTTTTGGCCCAATCCTCCAATTTGTCTAGTATCAGAGAGGTAGCCGTGTTAGTCTGTAGCTTCGAGAACATTAATAGAGAAAAAACAAAAAGTCTTGTGGCACCTTATAGACTAACAGATATTATGGAACATCAGCTTACATGGGCAAAGACCCGCTTCATCAGATGCATGAGTGGGGGTGGGGAGTTTTCAGAGGGGTATTTAAAGAGTGGGGTCCCAGTAAAAGGGAGGGCCAGAGATGACAAGGTCTATTCAGCAAGGTGGAAATGGCCCAGTATCAACAGTACTTATTGAAAGAGTTAAAAACAAGTCAGATCAGACAGGGGGATGTGAGCCATTGTCAGTATCTCTCCCCATTAGATCCGACTTGTTTTTTCCTCTTTCGATAAGTACTGTTGATACTGGGCCATTTCCACCTTGCTGAATAGACCTTGTCAACTCTGGCCCTCCCCCTTTACTGGGACTCCACTCTTTAAATACTCCTCTGAAACTACCACCCCCTACTCATGCATCTGATGAAGCGGGTCTTTGCCCACGAAAGCTTATGCTCCAAAATATCTGTTAGTCCATAAGGTGCCACAAGACTTTTTGTTGTTCTCAATTTGTCTAGGTCTCCCTGGACCTTATCTCTACCCTCCAACTTATCAGCCCCTCTCCCCTAGTTTAATAGTATCTGCAAATTTGCTGAAGGTGCACTCTGTCCCTTCATCCAGGTCATTAATGAAGATGTTGAACACAACCAGCCCCAGGACCAACCCTTGCGGTGCTCTGCTTGATACTGATCACCAATCAGACATGAAGCAATTGATTGCAACCCATTGAGCCTGATGATCTAACCAGCTCTCTATCTACCTTACAGTCCATTTATTCAATCTGTATTTCTTCAACTCGTTGGTAAAAATACTATAAGAGACCATATCACATCCACCCCCTTCCCCATATCCACAGAGCCAGTTATTTCATCAGAGAAGGCTATCAGGTTGGTCAGGCCTTTGGGGAAGCCATGTTGACTATTCCTGATCACTTTCCTCTCTTCCAAGTTCTTCAGAATGGATTCCTCGAGGATCGCCTCCATGATTTTTCCAGTGACTGAGGTGAAGCTGACATTCTTTTGTTCCTGGATTCTCCTTCTTCCCTTTTCTATAGCTGAACACTATATTTGCCTTTTTCCAATCATCTTGTACTTCCCCCAGTCACCAGGAGTTTTCAAAGATAATGGCTAGTGGCTCTGCAATTACATCAGCCAACCCCCTAAGCACCCTCAGGTGCATGAGATCCGGCCTTTCTAAATATCTCCCTTTTCTAAATAGTTCTTAACCTGTTCTTTCCCCACTGAGGACTGCTCACATCCTCCACATACTGTGCTGCCTGGTGCAGCAGTCTGAGAGCTGACGTTGCCTGTGAAGATAGAGACAAAAAAATCATTGAGTACTTCAGCTTTCCCCACAACATCTGTCACTAGGTTACCTACCTCATTCAGTAAGGGCTCCATACCTTCCATGACCCCCTTTTCATTGCTAAAATGCCTGTAGAAACCTTTCTTGTTACCTTTCACATCCCTGGCTAGCTGCAACTCCAATTGCACTTTGGTCTTTTTGATAATAGCCCTGCATGTTTGAGTCATATGTTCATACTCTTCTCTTGTCATCTGTCCCTTTTTCCACTTCTTGTAAGCTTCTTCTTTCCATTTAAGCTTACCAAAGATTTCTCTATTAAGCCAGGCTGGTCACCTACCATATTTGATTTTCTCACTGCACTTGGGAAGAATGTGTTCCTGCACTTTCTGTAGCACTTCTTTAAATACAAACAGATCTCCTGGACTTCTTTCCCTCTCATGTGAGCTTCCCAGGGGATCTGGCCAATCAATTCCCTGAGGGAGTAAAATCTGCTTTTCTGAAGTCCAGGGTCTGTATTCTGCTCCTCTCCCTTCTTCCTTTAGTTAGGATCATGAACTCAACTATCTGATGATTGTTGCTGCCCAGGTTGCTCCCTACACATTATCTTCCCCAACCAATCTCCCCCTGCCCCCGTTTGTGAGCAGTAGGCCCAGCTGAGTACAGTCCTTGGTTGGTTCCTTCAGTACTTGCACCAGGAAATTGTTCCCAACATTCTCCAAAAATGTCCTTGGTTGTCAGTATACTGCTGTATTGCTTTCCCAGCAGATGTCAAGAGGAATGAAGCCCCCTATGAGTACTGGGACCTATGATCTGGAAGCTTCTGTTAGTTTTTTGAGGATAGCCTCATCTACCCCATACACCTGAACTGGTGGTCTATAGCATATCCCACCATGACATCACCCATGTTGTTCTCACTCTCCACCCAGAGACTCTCAGCATGCTTTTCTCCCATTTCATACCAGACCTTTGACCAATTATATGGCTCTTCTACATACAGTGCAACTCCACCAGCTCTTCTCCCCTGCCTGTCATTCCTGAACACTCTGTACTCTTTTGTGACAGTGGTCCAACTATGTGGGACATACCACCTGGTCTCAATTACTCCAATCACATCATAGTTCTTCCATGGTGTCAGAACTTCCAATTCTTCCTGCTTGTTTCTCAGGCTCCTTGCATTTGTGTACAGATACTTAAGATAACTAGCTGATTGTCCTACTTTCATAGTATGGATGAGGAGTCCCTCTCTGTTATACATTTCTTCTTATGTTCCTTCCCGGTATCACACTTCCCCACTCACCTCAGCGTTTAGGTTACCATTCTCTGATGAACCTAGTTTAAAGCGCTCCTCATTAGGTTTGCAAGCCTACTGGCAAAGGTGCTCTTCCCTCTCTTGATAAAGTGGATGCCATATCTTCCTTGAACTCCTTCTGCTTTGAACATTATCCCATGGTCTAAGAATCCAAAGCCCTCTGTCCAACACCACCTGCACAACCACACATTAGCTACGTCTACATGGGGATGCTACATCAAAATAGCTTTTTTCCATGTAGCAAAATCGAAATAACCTATTTTGATGAATAGTGTCTACACGTCCTCCAGGGCTGGTGCCATCGATGTTCAACGTCAACGTTGGGCAGCACCACATCAAAGTAGGCGCTGCAGGGGAGCGTCTACACGCCAAAGTGGCCCACGTCAAAATAAGGGTGCCAGGAACAGCTGCAGACAGGGTCACAGGGCGGACTGGCACTTCCGGGGCAACAGCTAGCCGCTCCCTTAAAGGGCCCCTCCCAGATACACTCAGCCTGCACAGCACGCGGTCTGCAGAGCCACAGGCACGCACACCCCATCGAGGCAGTATGGATCCCCAGCAGCAGCAGCAGCCAGAGGTCTACCCACCCGCCCCTGCAGGAGCAGTGCTTGCCCTGCTCAATGCTATGCAGGAGGCAGCTGACCACCTTCTATTCACAGAAGAGGAGCTACCCCCAGGGGAGGAGGAAGCAGCCCCAGACCTTGCTGCCCTCAGACCCCACCCCACCGCACATGCCGCTGGCTGTGGAGCTACCCTACGAGCACCGACTGGTGGGAGCGACTGGTGCTCAGCGAGTGGGACAAACAGCGCTGACTTGAGAACTTTCACATGAGCCGGCAGACATTCCTGGAGCTCTGCCAGTGGCTCACCCCGCACTGAGGCAACAGGACACACCCATGTGGCGTGCCCTCACGGTCGAGAAATGGGTTGGCATCGCTGTCTGGAAGCTGGCCACTCCAGACAGCTACAGATCCATGGGGCAGCAGTTTGGTGTGGGCAAGGCCACCGTCGGGGCTGTCCTTATGGAGGTAAGAGGACCCGGGGGGGTTGGGGGGGGGAGCCCTGGGGTGGAGGGCCAGACACACCCTGCACACCCCTCACTGGTGCTCTCCCATGTCCTTCCCCTGCAGGTCGTCTGCGCCATCAATGCCCTGCTCCTCCACAGGCTCGTGCAGCTTGGGGACCCGGATGCCGCCATCGCAGGGTTTGCCAGCCTGGGCTTCCCAAATTGCTTTGGGGCTCTGGATGGGACCCATATCCCCATCCGTGCTCTGGAGCACAGTGGAGGACGCTTCCTGAACAGGAAGGGATACCATTCGGTGGTCCTCCAGGCCTTGGTGGACAGGTGAGGCCACTGCCTGGACATTTATGTTGGCTGGCCTGGCAGCACCCACGACGCCTGGGTGTTCAGGAATTCGGGTCTGTGTCGCCGGCTGGAGGCGGGGACCTACATCCCCCAGTGAGAGATCCCTGTGGGGGACACCACCATGCCCCTCTGTGTTGTCGCAGACGTGGCGTACCCCCTCCGGCCCTGGCTCATGCACCCTTACACAGGCCATCTCTCAGCCAGCCAGGAGCGCTTCAACACGCACTTGAACCATGCACGCCAGGTGGTTGAGCGCACATTTGGCCACCTCAAAGGGCGCTGGAGGTGTCTCCTCACCTGATTGGATGCAGGCCCCACCAACATCCCCCAGGTTGTGGGGACGTGCAGCGCACTCCACAACCTGGTCAAGAGCAAGAGGGAGGCCTTCTTCCAGGGCTGGGCTGTGGAGGCTGGCAGAGCTGACATGCAGCCACCCGCTGCCCCCAGTCGCCAGGTGGACCCTGAGGGGATCTGGGTCCAGGAGGCCCTGCGGGCCCATTTTGACCAGGCCACAGGGTGAACACTGGCAGGCCCCCCACTGCACCCCCCCATCCTCCACAACACTCCCTGCTCCCACGACCACACCACAGAGCACCCAAGAGCACACACACACCCACTTTTCTTGCACATAAAAATGGACCTGTTGTTTTTGAAACCAAAAAACAGTGCATTCTTTTATTATTAATACTACAAATATATATATATATATATATATATATATATATATATATATATAGTAGAACAAAAGGGGGAACTATTTACATGGGGGGGGCAGGTACCCGAAAAGAACAGGGGTCTAACACAAACTATACACAAATATATGATGGGGGATATGTACAAAGGGAGGGGGGCACGTCCTCGGCCCTGCACCCCTCTATTGTCTGGCGCCCAGGGTTGGAGGGCGCGACCCTCTCCTCGGCCAGAGCCCTGGCCGAGGCTGGGTGGGGGCTGGGCGAACCAGCAGATATGGCCAGCGGGTGTCAGCAGGCCCCAGGTCCCCCTTGGCGGAAGGCCCCAGGGTGGCGGACAGTGGTGGGACGGCGGTTGGAGCGGCGGGTGGAGCAGCGGGCAGGGCGGGCACAGCAGCGGACGGCGCAGCATGGGGGGCCAGGTATTCCACTATGCGCTCGAATGTGCGCATGAAGGCCCCCCATGCCTCCTGGTGCCAGGCCAGCACTCGCTCCTGGAGCTCCAGTCGCCGCTCCTCCACCTGCAGGTGCTGCTCCGACACCTCCAGCTGACACCGGAGGGTCGCGAGCAGCTAGGGGTCTGTGGCCGTCCTCGGGTGGCTCCACCGTCGGCCTCGTCCTGGGGCTGGTCAGTGCTCCGCTGAGGGGCTGGCCTGCTGGGATGGCCCCGGTGGGCTCTGCGGGACCATGGACACCTCACCAGCGCTCTCCGGGCCCTCTGATGGTGCAGCTGCAGAACACAGGGGGGAAGAAGAGTGGAGACAGCCATTAGTGTGGGCCCTGACCCTTGGCCCTTGTCCCCCCACCCCTTTGCTGCTGGTTCCCCATCCCCATCCCCGGGAGATGCTGCTGCTGCTGATGGGTGTCCCACCCCACCCCGGGGGACCCTAGGTTCTGCTCCCCCCATCCCCAGGGATGGGGCATGGCGCTGTCCTGCTGAGGGGCAGGGGCTGATGCACTCTTCTGAGGGACATGCCACTGCTGTCCTTGGGGCCATGGTCATCTGCGCATGTGGAGGGCCCTGGTCATGTCTCTTGTCCCCGCCCCTTAACCCCGGGGGTGTGCACCGGGGGGGTACATACCTGATGGTCCACTCCCATGGTCGGGGGACACCCTCTGGGCAGATGCCCTGCTGGAGCTCCAGGATGGGATGGTGATCCGCAGCCCCGCCCATCGCTGGAGGAGGATTGCCCCTCCTCTTCCTCCGGTGTCCCAGGGGTGGGCTCCTGGGGGGGGCCCTAGGGTGCGGGATTTGCCTCCGGGGAGGACTCCACCTCCGGGGCCTGCTGGGGCTCGTTGGCCAAGGTGTCAAGAGTGTCCAGCAGGGAGGAGGTGTACCGGGGGCCCAGGATGGACCTGAGCTCCCTGTAAAAGGGGCAAGTGGCGGGGGCGGCCCCAGATCGGCTGGCCGCATCCTGGACCTGGGCATAACCCTGCCGCAGCTCCTTAACCTTACTCCTGACATGGTCAGGAGTGCGGGCAGGGTGACCCCGGGCAGCGAGGCCCTTGGCCTGCTGAGCGAACGCATCCGCATTCTGCCTCTTGCTCCCCATTACCTGGAGCATCTCCTCCTCGCCCCAGAGCCCCAGCAGGTCCCGGATCTCGGCATCTGTCCAGGAGGGGCCCCGCTTCCTCTTCCCAAACTGGCTGGCTGTCTGGGAGCCCTGGCTCCCCTTGGGGGGGTGGCCTGGGGGCGCTTCGGGGGCTGGCAAGTGGCCATCACTGCGGGGGTGGTGGCTTGGGGCTGCAGGGAGGTGTGCAGGCTGGCCACGTGGCAGTGCTGCCGCCTACACGCGCTCTCAGCTTCCTGCACAGGAAATAAGTGGGCGGGGAGCTTTAAGGGGCCGCTGCACACAGCGACCATAGAGCTCAGGGGCTGGAGAGAGCGTCTCTCAACCCCCTCAGCTGATGGCCGCCATGGCGGACCCCACTCTTTCGATGTTGCGGGACGCACATCGGCTACACGTTCCCTACTTCTATGTTCAATGTCAAAATAGGGTGCTATTCCCATCTCCTGATGGGGATAGCGACTTCGACGTCTCGCCGCCTTATGTCGATTTCAACTTCAAAATAGCGCTCGCCACGTGTAGACATGGCGGGCACTATTTCGAAGTTGGCGCGGCTACTTCGAAGTAGCCGGCACGTGTAGACGCGGCTATTCACTCCCTAAATTCGACTATCCCAAGCGAGCCTTTTTTTTCAACAGGGAGGATGGACAAGAACAGCACTTGCATCTCCAACTCTTTGATCCTTCTTCTTAGCGCCACATAATCTACAGTGACCCGCTCACAGTCATTCTTGGCAGTCACTGGTGCCCACAGGGAGAAGTAGGATGGGGTACTAGATAAATTAAGAAGGGGCCCTAGATAAACCCTAGATAAATTCATGGAGGTTAGGTCCATTAATGGCTATTAGCCAGGATGGGTAAGGAATGGTGTCCCTAGCCTCCGTTTGTCAGAAGCTGGAGATGGATGGCAGGAGACAGATCACGTGATCATTGCCTGTTTGGTTCACTCCCTCTGCAGCAACTGGCATTGGCTGCTTTCAGCAGAGACGATACTGGGCTGGATCAACTTTTGGTCTGACCTAATATGGCCATTCTTATGTTCTTATGGGATAGTGATCTGAAGGTTTTTTGAGTCTCAGAAGACTCTTGGTCACATCTTGAATTCCAGCTCCAGGCAAGCAGCACATTTCTTCAGTTTCCTGGTCTGAATGACAAATGGATGACTTGATCTCCTTAAGAGGGAGCCCCCAACCATTCCTCCTCTTGGGAATTGTGGTCTTGGAACACCGTCCCTAGGACAATGCATCCCATGCCTTCTGGTTGATGGTGTCTCCTTCTGAGTCTCTTCCAAAGCTTTCTCCACCAGAGTATCTGTGCAGAGAAACTGAAAACAATTACTTACCTGTATCTGCACTGGGTTTGCCTGAGTAACCTTTTTGCTCCTCGAGGTTGCATGCTGCCGGTTTTCTTCCTTGTTCTGTGCTGCCTTCTCTGTTCCTCAGCATGCTGTGACTGCATTGTCAAATGCTGACTTGCAACCAAAAACTATTCATTTTAATTTATTTTTATTATTTTCTGTGTTATTTCATTGATTAGTACCTCCATTAACCCATTCAGTGCATTTAACAGCTCTGTCAACCCAGAAAGTAAACTTATAAACAAGCTATTTTTATATACTGGGTAGTAGTAGTAGTAGGCATCCTTCAGTCTACGTAGACTATGGATCGTGCCCTTCGTAGTTCCATTTGGGATCATCATTTGCAGCATCGACTGTGACTGTGAAGGCCCACACGAGAGTGACAGTCCTTGCTGCATATGTTGCATGTGTAGTGGGTGTCTGGCAGGTCCTTACTGTGCTTTCTGTGGGCTCACTTCTCCTCTTCTAGCTGTCTGATCCTCATCTCACCCTTCTGAAGGCCCTTGTGTAGTTCCTGCTTCCATCTGCTGCGATTATCTGCCAGCTCCTCCCAGCTGTCCGGCTTGATGTCTACCTCCCTGAGGTCCCTCTTACAAACATCTTTGTAGCGCAACTGGGGGGGATCTGGGAGGTCTTTTGCCAGAGGCTAGCTCACCATACAGGATGTCTTTTGGGATCCTTCCATCATTCATCCTGTGGACGTGGCCAAGCCAGCAGAGCCACCACTGCTTGAGGAGGGTGTGCATGGTTGGGATTCCAGCTTGCTCAAGGACAGTGGTGTTGGGCATTCTGTCCTTCCATGATATTCCAAGGATGCGCCTGAGGCAACGCAAGTGGAAGATGTTCAGCCTCTTTTCCTGGCGGGTGTACAGGGTCCAAGACTCACTGCCGTAAAGGAGAGTGCTGAGGATCCAGGCTCTGTAGACTTGCATTTTGGTGTGGGTGTACAACTTGATGTTATTCCACACTCTCTTGCTGAGTCTGGACAGAGTTGTGGATGCTTTTCTGATCCTCCTGTTTAGCTCAGTCTCCAGTGACAGGGTGTCAGTGATGGTGGACCCGAGGTAAACGAACTCGTGGACAACCTCTAACAAATAGTTGTCAATGCTGATTGATGGAGGTTCAGCAACGCCCTGACCAAGTACGTTTGTCTTCTTTAGGCTGATGGCAAGCCCAAAGTCCTTGCACGCTTTGGAGAACTGATCCAGCAGTTTCTGAAGCTGGTCTGTGTGTGACACTACAGCAGCATCATCTGCGAACAGCATATCTCTGATGAGGACTTCCCGCACCTTAGATTTAGCTTTCAGCCTTGCAAGATTAAACAGTTTCCCATCAGATCTTGTGTGCAAAAAGATGCCCTCTGTTGAAGATCCAAAGGCATGCTTCAGGAGGAGTGCGAAGAAGATCCCGAACAATGTCGGAGCAAGGATGCATCCTTGTTTGATGAAGCTCCTGATGCTGAAAACATCCGATAATGTGCTGTCATATTGGATGGTTCCTCTCATGTCTTCATGGAAAGACTGGATCATCTTGAGTAACCATGGTGGACAGCCTATCTTGTGGAGCAGTTTAAACAGTCCATCCCTGCTGACCAAGTCAAAGGCCTTGGTCAGGTCGATGAAGACAATGTGTAACCAAGGTATTTTAGCTGAGTGGGAAATCTAGGTCTTACTGTATCAGACAGGTAGCCATATTAGTCTGTAGTTTCAAGAACAACAAGAAGTTTTGTGGCACCTTATAGACTAACAGGTATTTTGGAGCATAAGCTTTCGTGGACAAAGACCCGCTTCATCAGATGCATGAGTGGGGGGGTGGTTTCAGAGGGGTATTTAAAGAATGGGGTCCCAGTAAAAGGGAGGGCCAGAGCTGACAAGGTCTATTCAGCAAGGTGGAAATGGCCCATTATCAACAGTACATATCAAAAGAGGAAAAAACAAATGAGATGAGGCAGGGGGATATGAGCCATTGTCAGAATCTAATGGGGAGATATTAACACCCAGAGCAGAGAAGCTGTTTTTGTAAGCTGTGAGCCACTCCCAGTCTCTGTTTAATCTTACTGGTGCAATATGCCCAGCAGCAAGCACTGTAGTAAGGATGTCATTCAACTATTATGTCTCATTGTTAGCTTCTGTCTAGGAAAAAAGTACACACAGAGACCCTAATCCTGCAAAGCCTCATGGACATGCTTAATTTTGCTGTGAGTTGTCTGTAGAAGTTCATGGCGCTGCCCATATTACATAAAATGTGCAGATTTTTGCAGCATCCAACTCTTATACAGTACTGGAGGGCTGTTTTACTGCAGATCAAAATTCAATGAAATCCCCACTCCATAGCAAATAAAATGATAGGACATTTTTGACTTATCTAAGTTATAGTATCTTCATGCTTGTTGCTACTGAGCTATCTCTCACGAAAGAAAGTTTAACAACGAGCATACATATGTACGTTTTCTGTTTCACTTCTTGCTGTTATAGCTATATCAGAAGCAATATTTACTGTATTTTCTCAAGAACAACAAGAAGTCCTGTGGTACCTTATAAACTAACAGATATTTTGGAGTATAAGCTTTTGTGGGCAAAGACCCGCTTCGTCACATGCATGCATCTGACGAAGCGGGTCTTTGCCCACAAAAGCTTATGTTAGTCAATAAAGCGCTCAGTACTTCTTGTTGTTCTCGAAGATACAGACTAACACGGCTACCTCTCTGATACTTGTATTTTCTCAAGTTCATTGTAAAGCTCTTTACCTCACGTACCACATTTTTGTCTCAGTGTTCATCAGATCTCCATTTTTGGTGATGAATTTACAGTGGAAACTTTGCAGGTGCAAAAAAGAGGTCACATTGGGAAAAGTCTGGCCCACGATAATATATACATTTTTATAACTAAACCTCTTTTTCAGGCTAGTAACATGGCATGGAGGGCTACATTCACAAAGAAACTTTACTGTTGTGATGCTAAGTGTCACTATGCCTGAGAAGTCATTGGTTTTCACAAAGCCTATGTTGGGGACTCAGTTGGACCACCCAGTTCAAGTCCCCCCTCTGTCTGAGTAGAAGAGATTTGAGCAGGGATCTGCCACTCTCAGATGAGTGTCCTAACTGCTGAGTTCTGGGATAATCTGATATGGGGCTCCCTCAAGCTGCCTTGTTGAATCTATTCACTTTGTATCAATAGTCAGTCCCTGGAGAAGAGAGACTGGATTTTGGATATGCTACGGTGTGAGTGTCCTAGCTGCTGCTGGCTCAGCTACCAGACTAGTCATTGATATGCTTGGCCTGGTTCAGAGCACATCTACTGGACTGAGCCCTGCAAGCAATTTAGGGGATAACTGTCTTCCCATGTTTTGGGAATAGGACTGGGATTACATGTCTGGATGTCTAAGGTGAGGCTGCAGTGCACATGCTCAGAGACGGAAACACAGGTGCCTAGGGACTTCTACTGAAAACAAACCAAACCAAACCAAATCAAAACAAAACAAAACAAAACAAAAGAAGGTTTGAGTGAGTTTAGAGCAGGGCTTCACAACCTCTTCCAGCCGGGGACCCATTTTGACAATTCAGGAAGACTGGGTGACCCAAGGCAGTTCAAAAACCAGGGGGAGAGGGGGGAGAGCAGTGCTGTAAATAGCTAATTTTGTGCCTGAGACAAGAATATAAAATTGCTCCCCCATGTTTATATATTCATAGTAGTTATTTCATAGAAAAGGGGCAAATGCATAAATAATAATAAAATAATTGTACTACCTTTATTATAGTTAATTGTTATATTATTATTATAGTGATCTGAGTTGTGGTGGGAGAAAGACCCTCAACACCAAACTGCTCCCCCTACTCATTTCCCCAGCTTAAACCCCACACTCAGAGGTTTGAGAGACTGTGGGGGGTTGAACTCAGGGGCTGAGGGTGTTGGGGGGGCCACATTCAGGGCTGGGGGCAAACTAAAGGGCTGGGAGCTTGGGGAGCTGGGGGGACTCACACTTGGGAGCTGGGATATCATGCTCAGGGGCTGAGGGAGTTGGGGGTCTGGAGAGCCACATAGGGACTGAGGGTCACACTCATAAGCTGGGGGATTGGGGGTGGGGGATCATACTCAGGGGCTGGGGCTGGGGGGAGTCGCATTTAGGGGCCTGGGAGACTGGGGAGGTCACACTCAGAGGCTGGGAGGAGTCACACTTAGGCTGGGTGGGATGAGATGTTCACAGTCAGGGGCTGGGGGTCACACTCAGGGGTTAGGGGTCACATTCAGGCTAGGGAGAGTCACACTCGGGCTGGGGGGCTGGAAGGGTCACACTCAGGGGCTGGGGAGTAATACAAACAAAAAATGAAAACTGCCAAATCAGCTACATAGAACAGAAGGTGGGCAAAAAGCGGGGATGTAGTGAAGAAAATTACTGCAATAGTCTATTAGGTGGCTTGCCTGAGATAGCTGCAAATATCAAAGGTGGAGAAGCTGTCTTTGTAATGCATAATTGCTTCTTTATTAATAGCGATAGCTGCTGGTAGTGGCAGCATTAAGGAACTGCAAATGGCTCTTTTAAGAGCCACGTACAACTCTGAGCTGCTGGCGACCCATAACAAATCTAATCGTGACCCATGTTTGGGTCCCAACCCATAGGTTGGGAATCCCTAGTGTAGACACCTACAGGTTTCTGTGGCAGCTGAGTGGGGAGTTTGCAAATAGCAGAGGCACCTGTACCTGGGATTTAAGTGTTTAAAGTGGCCACTAGGTGCTCAATCCCTATGCAAATGTATTCGGAAGAGTTTTATAATGCACTTTTCTTCCTGGAAAAGTGAACATCTTCCTCTGCATTTGTAAGTAAATATAAACCTGTTTAAATTTACACATTAATCAGAATTTCTAAATGGATTTGGAAAAGAGCACAACAGCAGAGAACACCAAATGTCTGTCAATAGTATAAATCCCAAGTCACTAGAACAACAAATCTGCATCAGATTCTCATGGGTGGATTGGAGTCCATGTGTGCAGCTGTGTTGAAGCCAGTAGGGCTCCAGAGAGACAAAGAGATCTCCATATCTGTGTCACAGACAATAATATTGCATTACATTATGATTCTCAAGGAGGCTCATAGGCATTTATCTGTCTCAAGAGGAGGTTCCGGTGTCTCATTACCCACCTGAACCTCAGCAAGTACAATGTCCCCTTTCTGGTGGCAGCGTATTGTGTGCTCCACATGTGTCAGAGCAAAGAGAAAGCTCTTCTGCCGGTGTGGGAGGCTGAGGCAGAACATCTGGCCAGGGTCTATGAGTATTCAGACACCCGTGCCATACACAGAGCACATCAAAAGACTGTGCTCTTCAGGGAGGCCTTGAAGGACAGTTTTCTACAGGACCACTTTTGAGACTCTCCTCTGTGCCTCTTCTAAAGGGACTCCTGCTTTCCCACGTGTGCCTTTCATCCCTCACACCTCCCTTCCCCTGCACTCCTTTCCCACTGTCTCCCTTTCCCCTGCAGAACAAACAATAAAGAAAACTTTCTGGAGCAAAAGGGAGTATTTATTGGGAGGACATACAGCCAGGAAGGGAAGGGGACATGAACCTGGAATGCATGAAGGAGGCTCAGGGATGGGGCTGCAAGTGCTGCCTGCCTCCAGGTAGTGAGGAGCTATGGCTGCCCAGGGGTCCCACTGCCCCATCTTCTAGGACTCAGGTGGCCTCTGTGAAGCATGGGAGGGGAAGGTTGTGGGGGGGCAGGGACATGGTCAGTGGGCCACTCCACATAGGACACTAGGGACTCCATTGCCATGGCCATGGAGTCCTGCTGGCTCATTAAGTGGTTACAAGCAGCCAGGCAGTGCTTTCCATCTGGTTGACACAATGCTTGCTCATCCTCCAGGCCCTCCGTGATGGCTCTCAGGCAGGTCAACTGCTCTCCAGGCCAGAGCAGGTTGTCCCAGGAGCACTTCCTCCTGCAGATCCCATGCAGGTGTGTGGATAGTGTGGGAGGTGGGTGATGCACCATGTTTGCAGCTGGCCCCACTGTGAAAAGAAGTTATGATGGCTGTCATCACAGGAGACTCTGTGTAGGACACCAAGCCCCAATCTCTGAGTTGACACCAAATGTCTTGCTTCAGAGGCTGGAGATGTGCTTTGAGTATGGCCATATGTTGCCCAGCCAGCAGGCACAATCTATGACACCTACACCCGGGGGATGAGTAGGGAATCTTCCAGCCAGGTCATGGGCCTACAAGTGTTAGGTGAGACAGGGCAGCTTGCCTTCTGCCTGAGTCCTGTACACCTTAGGTCCAGCACTCGCAGCATCCCACAAAGGGAGGACCCCTATCCATGACTGTTGGATTGGGTTGCAAACATCACTTGCCAGGAACAGGACCACCAGGTTCCCCTCCTCTGCCTTCCCCTGCACGACATCAGTCTCCCTCGCAGAACCATGCTGCCAATGGGGCAATGGCTGCCTGAGTGAGGGTCTGACCCTGGACCATGCGCAGCGTTGCAGTGTAGGTCATTGAGCCCAGACACCTTAGTGGTGGCTTGTTGCAGGGAAGTGTCCTACCATGAAGGCTAGAATAAGGCAGGCCTCTGCAGGAACCTTGTGAGAGGGACCATGGGATCGCCATGTGGGAGTGTCCTGGAGCTGATTGCTCCAGACTGCTGGCTGCATGCAGACAGGTGAGCGGGCTGTTCTGCAACTCCTCAGGCCACACGGTCCACGAGAGAAGTGCGGTCGTCCCCAGCCACACCTGCCCCCTCGGCGATAGGGAAAGGTGGCGAACTCACCTGACCTGACCTCACCAGTATCGTGAGAGACGTCCTGGGAGAGGGGGACTGGCTGTGGGATCAGCAGGTCCTCTTGCCTGGCAGGCATGTGGGTGTACCTGGTGTCCTCCCACTCCCTGTCATCATCCTCTGGCACCTTGAGGGTGATGTTGGCTGTGGCCCAGCTGGACTCCATGACTATGGGGGTGGGCAAGTGGTGAAATAGCCCCTTCGAGGATGGCACCCAGCTGCTCATAACAGTGGTACCTGTGGGGTGCCGCCCCTGAGCGACTGAACTCCTCCCGGGTCTTGGGGTAGCCCTGGCACAGCTCCAGGATCCAAGTGTGTTCCTTCTCTGCCAGGCTCGTGGCAACCTGGCCACAAACCTTGGCGTTTCACAGCCTGGTGTGCACATCCTGGGGAGGGCTCTCCTCCTCCCAGAGCCCTGTGAGGCCCAGGATCTTCCCACCAGCCCACAACGGCGCTTGCCTGTGTCCCTTTGGCCTTTCTGCCTGTGGCCAGCTGCTTTACACGGCTCTTGGGGGGGCAGTAAAGTTGGCCACAGGTGTGCCTGGTGTGGTCAGGTCTGCACCTGTGCTAGGCCCCTGGAGGCCAATTGATTCAGAGTAGCTGCCCCTGCACGTGCACACTGGTGCTACTTTGAAATAGGTGCGTGCTCTTCCCAAAACTGGGACGAGGTTACTTTTAAGCAACTCCCCATTACTTTGAAATAACCCCTCTAGTGTAAACCAGGGCTAAATGAGATCCTGGTGTGGGGGAGAAAGAGAAATAAATGGACTCTCTCTCACAACTCTACATCGCCTGTCCATGCACTCTCATTTCTTTTCATTCATTCCTCCTCGCCGTGAAACTAACCCCTCATCTGCTCATTTCTTCTACAACCAGCTTAGTGTGCGTCTCCCCTGTTACCATCTTACACTTAACACTGACACTGTGCCTGTGGCACCAGTCCTGCATTATTCTGTGTGCAACACTGAAATCCCAGCAAAGTTATTCCGCCTTCTGCTGCGTCTGCTCCTTTCCTGCTCTAGAATAAATTGAAGGATTAAGCAAAAATACTACTAATAAAAAAACCTCTCTCTGGTATTCTGTGTTACACAGTTATGGTAGTTGGATGATGAGAGATCCCAATCAGCAGGTTCAAACTTGGGACATCTGAAGCTAACAGCATAAGCCTCTATTACATGAGCTGATAGCCAAAGTTGTAGCAGACACCGCAGTCCCTGTATAGCCTAGGTCAGGGGTTTTCCAAAGGGCTTCAGCCCTAGGTGAAGAACTGTAACTTGAGCCCTGTCACCCAGCTTCAGCGTTGATCTGGCCCCAGCAAGTCTAAACCAGCTCTGACAAGCCCATGAAAACAGAGTTGTGACCCACAGACAGAGAACTGCTGGTCTCCAGGCCTCCTCGGTGCCACAGAGGCGTGGGTCACACCCCTCACCTAGCTGAGGAAGCATATTCTCAGCTTTAAAGATTTCCTGGTCGATTCCCTATTTGTGATGTCAATAGACACCTATAGGCAGGATTGAACATGGGACCTCTAGAGCTAAATGCATGAGCTTCTACTACATAAACTAAAAGCCAAATGTTTAGCAGCTAAGCTAGTAGCAGACGAATGAAGTGCTAGAGCAGGGGGTGCACAAAGTGGGGCACAGGCCCCCTCGGGGGGCATAGCATTTCCTAAGGGAGGCTCAGCATGATTGGCTGCTGGACCTCAGGTTCATCCATCTCATTAAAACTGTTGAAATATGTTACTGGTTTTATGTGTGTGTATTCATGTTTGATTGATTAAAACTCTATTTTATTTATTTTATCTATTCTATTTTAATCAAGACAGGTCTCGCAAGAGGTATAAAGACTGTGTGAAGGCCAACATTGCTCGTGCTGGTTTAAAACCAGATCAGCTAGAGCAGCATGCAAAAGACTGAACAGGCTGGTGTGCTCTCGTATGACATGCGCATGACAACTTTGAAGAGCAGCAACATGTACGCCTCATTGATGCTTGTGAGAGGAAGACAGCACCAGCAGCAGCCGCACCAACAGAGCCAGGACAATTCCCTTGCCCCCACCCCACCCCCCGTGAACGCCCATGCTGCTCAAAGCTTGGACTCCTCAGCCACATGCGAGTCCACTACCGATGAGCCTGTGCCAGCTCAAGACGTCATCATCAGACACAACGGACTACCTACATTCACATTTACATACCGATTAACACAGTTTTTGCATTTTACCTGCTGATTTTCTTACACATGCCTGAAGAGTTGGTTTTTCCATATGAACAGAACCAAAATTTCAGTCAGTCTGGGTTATATTAGACAGGTTGTGGGGGGAAGGTTGCTAATTTCAGGGACAAAAAACGGGGCCCGTCACAAAAAGTTCACTCACTCCTGAGCTAGAGTATCTAGGCGCAACTAAAGGATAAAAGAGCACAATACAGGCAGGCATATTAGCTCAGTGCAGGTGTGTGCTTGGATTTGGTTTTTTGGGTTTTTTGTTTTTGTTTTGTGTTCTTTTCAGTGAAGAGACCTTCTGAGTGCTAGCCCTATATTTCACATACTTTTCTATTAATCAAATGTTTACTGTGGGAAACTACAGATATCAACTAATAGCAGCTGAGATCAGTATGCTTTTTACTGACGAAACAATATTTGTTTACTGCAAAAAGAATACATGGTATTGTTTGTAAAAAGTACTTCTACAATTTCCCCACTGCTTGCTCATTGATATAATCAATTTACATAGTGAGATTTGAAAACTCAGTCTACAAGTTGCCCTGACTCTACTAAAAGAAATATAGGCTGTTTTAGTCTGGCATTTCTGGCAACTGTTTCACGCTAATTTAGTAGTTGCACATTTAGGATTGAGACCTGATTACAGCAGGTACTTTATGAACAGAACAAGAGAAGACAAAGTCCCTGCCCAGATTATGAGAGAAGATAAAAGATACCATAAAAGATCTAGGGCAGGGGGTCCCAGAAATGACTGAATAAAGGTAGAGTGGTTAGGGGTTTAAGTGGGAAGATCATGTGATTTGTTTTGGGCCATGTTTTGTTTAGTTTGCCAGATTTCTAGAAGATGTACATCTGGATGAAACAAAGCAATCAGAAGAGGAAAACTCAATTTGAGTTGTAGGTGTGAAGACTGAAGATGAAAAATATGTGAGAAGATGAGATCATCCATATGAAAGAGGATATGAAAGATGAAGAAGAAAGGCCCCAACATGAAGCCACAGAATGTGGGATTAAGGAAAAGGAAGACCCACTGAAAGAGATACTGAAAAAGCCATTAGAGAAGGACTAGATTAGCAGATAGTAAAGAGAGCCAAGAGGGACAATAATTCAGGGAGACTCACAACTGGAAGCAGCTCCTAAGTCATGAGAATGAGGACACTGCTGATGCTGAGATTTTTTGTTTTTTGTTTTTTTAATCAGGAAATATTTGTCAGGCACATTATTGAAAATAGCATCAGTGAAGTGGAGAAGGTGGAACAAAAGTTGACAGAACCTACAAAGGAGTCGGAGGAAAAGAATTCCCGTTCTCAGAGGTAGAAGAAAGTTCTAGAAATAGTAAACTAAGAAAGAGGTAGGGGTGAGACTTTTGAATCCTTTTTTATTAAATCAAGATGTAAAACCACTTATTTTGTTCAAATTTATTTTTTCTACTTGCATCAATATAGACAAGTCTAATTAGGCATAACAAATCTCAAGTTTACTGTAACTAATACACCTTAATTTACTGTGTCTGTTCATATTAATATTCATGAAAGTAACGAAGTCTGAGGAAAAACTGCTACATAAAAGCCTCCACACCCAACTAAACTAATAAAGATGTTTTATGAAATCTTGCTGCTATTAGACATACTTAATTATTGAAAAACATTATCCAAACAGTGTGGCTTGGAAGCTGGGGAGAGTCAAGGGATTGAATAGTTTTGCCTAGGATACGCAAAGTATCATGTTGCTGCTTCAGAGCAACATTAGCAAGAAATAAATAGAATGATAGATTTCTTAGTTTCCAATCTGACCTCAGAATTTTAGAACTTGACATGAGAAGAAAATAGCAGTGGACTGATGCCAAAAATGTTGAGCACCTTTCAAATCCCACTGGAGTCAGCACATACCTTTCATATGGTCAGCTTCCTCCAAACCTTCATTCCATTTTCAGAAGAAAAAAATTATATGGTGTCTTTTTTGTTTTGGAAAAGAAAAAAAGAGAGAGAGGCGCTGGTACTCAGACAGCTCCCTGCCCCCTCTTCCCAGCCAATCCAATGGGTGGAGCTGCCAAAGTGCTGGTACTCAGTACCAGCAATTACTGGCACAAAAAAAGCACTATATACATATTCTGGAGTATTTCAATACAGAATATTTACCCTTCTGTTTTCCTGGATGAATTTAGTCAACTTCCCTGTAAGAACACCCCTGAACAAAGGACATGTCAGAATTCTAAACACACGTAGGATTATTTTAATACGAATTACCTCTGTAATAAGCTAAATCAAAACTCCTGATCCACACAGCCCCAAGCCTTAAGATGTTTGAAATCTGGGTGCAAGTTCTGTATTTGGAGTCTATTTGCATTACATATCCTGTAAGTACAGATCAAAAGACCCCTGAAATCATAAAAAGATCTATTATTACTTTATGTCTAATGCTGTACCTTAAATTTCACAAAAGTTACAAGTGTTGTAGGCCAGGATTTTCTAAGTAATCTAAGAAGACTTTTGGCACTTAATTCCCAGTTTTGTTTGAAAACTCCCAGCTCAAAAAATAGACAAAGGGAGTTAAAAATACTCTTGAAGTCCCTTGGCTCTCGAGGCAGAATGGGAGACTGTAGCTGGAAGAGTTGGTTTAGTACTAAATAAATTCACGTTTTTGGGAGGAGGCTTGCGGGTGGGGGATAAGCACAGTGTTCGATTTGTTATAAAGCAAGAGATCATGTTCCTTATGAGACTCTTCAGGTGCCCTCTGGTTAGTTTGTGGCTGTGTTCATGAATTCCAAGTCTCCAACTTTAGCAAGAATAATTATTTATTTGAAAATTCATTATGAAAGTTTGTATATCACTTGAGCTGTGTCCACAAGTGCAAAAAACTTCGAAATAAATGTCCCTTTTTTGAAAGAGTGGGAGGAGCGTCCACACGTGTAAACCCGTCTTTTGAAAGAAAATTGAAAGAATGGGGTGCAGACTTCTAAATCTGAACCCCGATCCCGTAACAGGAAGATCGCTCCCTTTCGAAATAATAAATCGAAAGAGTACACATGTAGATACTCCACAGTCTGCTCTTTCAAAATATATTTCCGCCATGGCACAAATCAGCTGGAGCACGGGGCCGCTCCAGCCGGCAGCAGTGGGGCTGTATGGTCCCTGTGTTTGGCTGCCTTAAAGCCACACGCACGCAGGAAACCTGTGTCAGGAAGCTGAGAGCATGCTAGGAGCAGCCTGCAACATGGAACTGGTGGTCCCGGGCCGCACACAGGCCAGCCCCCACATGGGATGCAGCACCCTGTGGTGCCACACCAGTGACGCCCAGCACCTGCCCCCAGTGGACAGCGCTGTAAGCTGCACAGGGGTGGTGGCTGGTCGGTGCCGCATGGTGCCCGAGGCCTGCACACTGCAGGTCGGGAAGGGCCACCTGCGGGACAGACCCTTGGAATCACGCCCAGGCGGGGAGGCCCGGTCCTTGGGCGGGGGTCAGTGTCCCTTGGGGGAGGACGGGAGCCCCATGGGATGGGCTTGGGCAGGTAGGCCAGAGCCAGGTCCCCTCCATCCGGGGCACACAACTAACATGCTCTCCTCCTGTCCACACAGCCGCACCATCCGTGGGCCAGGAGAGCCCCCCACCATTCGCCATCCTGGAGAGTCCACCCGCAGCCATTGGAGGTGTCTGGATTCCACCCCAGGCAGCGCTCTGTCGAGGCCATGGCCAGAGCGCCCCCCGGAGGGCCAAGGGAGGCCGAGACACCCAGTGGCAGGCCGAGGTGACCGAGGAGCACCTCCAGCTCGCCTGGGCCGACATGGAGTGGCGGAGGGTGGCCTGGGATAGACTGCTGGACACCCTTGAGGGCATTGGCCACTCTGTGTGGGAGCACATGGCCACTGTGGCCCACCTCTTGCCCCCCGCAGCATCTCCCCCTGCTGGCCCTGCCCCCTCTGCCCCCACCAAGCCTGCCCCCTCTGCCCGCACCAGGCCCACCCGCTAGCAATATTTGCTGGTGCTACCGGCACCCTCCCCCCGCTGGGGACCCCACACCCGGGGAGGCAGGGGCTCCAGGGGCCAATGGGGTTCGCAGCCCACCACCCCTGCCCCGGAATGAGCACCTTGCCCCCTCCAAGATAGGTTCCCCCCTCCGAGTTAGGTTCCCCCAGACCCCCTCCAAGTTAAGTTCCCCCCTCCAAGTTTGGTTTCCCCCTGTACATATTATTTATGAACACCCAAGTTATATAAACGTTTCTTTATTATTCACCACTCCGTGCTGTGCTCCTCGGTGGCTGGTGGGTGGTGGATGTGCGGGTGTGGTGCTGGTGGGGGTGGGGGTGGCAGGGATGGTGGGTGACAGATGTGCGTGGGATGTGGGTGTGCCTGCAGGTCAGAGGTGGCCATTGGCAAAGGCCTGCCTGAGGGCCTCCTGAATGCAGTGGCCATCCTGCTGGGCCTGGTGGATGGGGGCAGTGCCTGGCTGCCCATAGACTGTGCTAGCCGGAGGGCACCCCCCAGGGACATAGACGTCCCCCTTTCCCTCCACAATGTTGTGGAGGATACAACAGGCACCCACCACCTGGGGCATGTTGGGGACCCCGACCTCCAGCCGTGTGAGGAGACACCTCCACCGCCCCTTTAGATGCCCGAAAGCCCGCTCCACCATGTTGCGGGCATGGTTGAGGCACTCATTGAATGCCTCCTGGGTCGGCTCGAGGTGTCCCATATACGGCCTCATAAGCCGCGGCTGCAGGGGGTACGCCACATCTGCCACCATGCAGAGCAGGATGGTGATGTCCTCCACCACGGTGATCTCCTGCTGAGGGACGAAAGTGCCGGCCCCCATGCGACAGCAGAGGCTGGAGTTCCGGAAGAGCTGGGCATCATGGGTGCAGCCAGCCCAGCCCACGTAGAGGTTGGTGAACCAGCCCCTCGCGTCCACCAGGGCCTGCAGCACCACTGAATCATAGCCCTTTCTATTCTCGTACTGGCTGGCACTGTGTGATGGGGCATGGATGGGGATGTGCGTGCCATCCAAAGCACCAATGCAGTTTGGGAAGCCCGGGTCCTGGAAGCCAGTGACGGTGTTGTCCACATCCCCCAGGTGGACGACCCTATGGAGCAGCATTGCATTGATGGCCCTGACGACCTGCAGAGGGGAAAGGGAGACACGTGCTCTAGTGCGGGTGTGGCAGCCATTGCCCCCTGCCTCAGGCCCATTCTGTTCCCCTCCCGCCCGTGCACCCCCCGCCCCCTCCCGTCCAGCCCCAGCCCCATCTGGCCCCTTGCAGGGGAGGGTTCCCCTTGCCCCAGATCCCCTGCCCACCCAGCCCCACCTTACCTCCATAAGCACAGCCCCAACAGAAACTTGCCCACCCCGAACTGCTGTCCCACAGAGCAATAGGAGTCCAGGGTGGCCAGCTTCCAGATGGCAATCACAACCCATTTCTTCACAGTGAGGGCTGGCCACATGCAGGTGTCCTGGTGCCAGAGTGCAGGGGCGAGCCAGTGGCAGATCTCGTCGAAGGTCTGCCTCGACATGCCGAAGTTCCACAGCCAGCTTTCCTCGCCCCACTTCCGCAGCACCACGCGCTCCCACCAGTCGGTGCTGCTGGGATGGGTCCAGAGGTGTCGGGGCACCCAGGGAGGTGCCCCAGTGGGGGGAGCCCTGTGGCCCCGGGAGGACCACGCAGCCACCCGATGAGCTCGGGTGCAGCTGTGGCGAGGGTGCACAGCACTGCCAGCAGGGTGTCCATGTTGAGGGCATCCTCCTGCAGGAGCTGTCGCTGGGCCTCCATCGTGGGCACGGGTGGGCTCTGCTGGGCTGGGACAGGATGGGCAGCACTTGGCTTGTGCGGAGGGGAGGGCGGAGGGAGGGGCCCTTTAAAGGAGGCGGCTGGCTGCCACCCTGGAATGGCTTGTCGGCCATGGGACCCCGTCCGCGGCATTTCCTGCCTCTCTTCTTTCGAAAGAGGGCTTGGAGACATGTGGATGCTCTCTTTCCAAAGACTTTGACAGCACTTTGAAATAGCAGATCGGAATCCCAATCTGAAAAATGGCAGCGGGGGCTCTCTTTCGATGGTCACTTTTTCGAAAGCCAAACTTCGATTTTCACCCTTTTGAAAGGGCGCTTACGTGTAGACACAGCTTTGATGTTTTTCCTCTAATTTAAAAAGTTACCCAGTCAGGAAGCAGAAGCTGTATCTTCTGATTTAGGGGATCAGATGCACAAGCCAGATAACAGCAAATACTGGCAATTTAAAGAGAAGAACTTGCAAACAAAATGGGTGCAAATTATTCAGCTTAATGGCATTTGGCAGATGTTTGAATTGTTAATACAGCCACGCAAACTGGGAACAGCTTCTAAATAGATTGTATGCCAAGAAAAGGAATGAATTTGCGATAAATAGTTTAACTAGCACTCGTAGCTAATCAGTTGGCAGTGGATCAATCATTTCACAGGAATACCTGATCACCTTGCTCATTAATAGAACAAAAGGCCCCAGCAGGAGAGCGGTGGTATAAATTATTTGCTGTGATGCATATCGTTACAGTTGTGCTGGTAGAAACCAATCCAAAGCACATCAGCAAATAAAACCCTACCCCCATTGAGTATGATCACAGACCTTCATCGCTGTAGGAAGGCTTTTTACCTGATCTCAAGGGTAAGTGCGAACTGGAATTGCGGAGGGTACACGAAGTCTCTCCTTCTCCTTGCACTTTCTATACAGGAGATAGCACAGTTGCAGGCCCCATAATGTTGCCTGAGCAGCAAACAACATCACAGAGGATGAGCAGAAAGAGGGACAACATGCTTCTCTATTCTACATGTTTGGCAGAGGTGTCTGTCTGGAAACACAAAGTGCTGATGGGTTGGCTGTGTCTCTCCCACATGCTAGACAAAGTATATACCCCTCCACAACCCGTCATCTCTGCTTATTCAGTGAAAAGAGCCATAGGTCCATCCTTTCTGTCCCCTTTAAGGTTCATTGCTCCTCAGGAGAAGTCATGAGGTCTCTAGCTATACTTTTTGTATCTGTATAGCATGCCCAATTTGAAGCAGTAAGCTGAAGGCACAATGTGGCAAAATAAATAGAAGAAATACATCATTGTAGGCTATAAGCAAGAGATGGGCTACAATCAAGTTCAGACAGGTCCGTCAAATTCAACAAAATGTTAGTACCATGATTCCAAAGATATAAGAATTTGGTTTGTTTCCATCTGAAACTATAAAAGCTACACTTTTCTTATTGTGCCAGCTGCAGAATATCCCAATTAGCATTTATGTTCTATCGGAAATTATAATTGTGCAATAGATTAGAATACATGTGCCTCTGCCACCTACAAGTTCACTCAGCAAACCAAGTAGCTGTCTTGACTGTAAAGTGATAACAAGAGAAAATATTTTAAATAAATATTTTGTATAAACAACCCTGTTGGGAAAAGTCATGTGCTTATGTTTTACGACCTTATTTTCTTAGTTAAAAGCACCACAAAGTTACTATAGCAACTTACACGATAGAATGCCTTCTTGGAGAAAGATATGGAGGTAAATGTACTATTTGTTTGTATGTTCTTTTTCTCAGAAAAATAGAAGTTATTGAAAAGCAAGTATTCTAACCACTTTACTTACAAATAGAGAGAAAGAATGTTAAACTGATCTGAACAAACTGTTTTCCCAATGGACCTTGAGTCTACTTTAGCTGACTGAAAATAGAATAAATTGGTGGATTTTTTTTTTTTTTAAAGATAAAGGGGTTGAAAAGTATAGGCCAAATTAGTCAATGGAGTTATAGCTGCAGAGGATGTGGCCATCTATTTGAAGAAGGAAGAACAACGTTGCCAAAGTCAAGCAATAGCTAGCCACAACAAAACATTTTACATAGTTGGTAATTAACTGTTCAAACTTACGATTGCATTTTTGATTGTTTTGCTTTTGATGATGTCTTTGAAGGTTCCACTATTTATATGATGAAAGACACTTTGTTCTCTTCTGCAAGGGGAAAGTGCTCATGTTTGATGCAGGTTTCAAAATGAACTTGATATGCTGTAAGAGATCAAGGGTTTATCTTTGGAAATGCAGGCACAGACGTTATTGACAAAACTTAAAATTTACAGGGCACAGGAATAACATGGACAATAAAGACAAAAAGCAAGTAATGAGACTCAACATTTGGAGTAGAAGCTAAAACACAGTTTGACTCTGAAAAATGGCCATATGACACTGGCACCTTCTCACTCAACTGGTCTGTTTCTGATGCATAATTGCTGACTTCAGTGATGCAAAGATTTACCTTATTTTATTCCAGTCAATCCTGTAAAACCAACAGCTCGGCTGAAGCAAATATGATTCTGTTCCTTAGTATGCATCACTAAGGCATTGTATACTACATTATGTTTGGTGACACTTACACAATCCCCTTTCTAATGCATAGGGATTGCAAAAGTATCATGCAGGAACCAATTTACAGACAAAGGGGTTGCATATGTAGAAAGAGTGAATAATTTGGCCTGTACAGTTTTACTGATGTGTGAGGAGAACAGTAATTAGGAAAAATAGGGTTTTTTAACTAGTAAAATAAGGACATTTGATCCAGAAGTGTCACTGGGAGAATAAACTAGGAACTGTTTGGCATTGTTTCTACCACCCATTTTAGAAGGAACTATCCTTTGACTCAAACAATAATCTGTGATAACTGTAAGGTAAGAATTAGAATTTTGAATATAGAAAACATTTCTGTGGGCTACAGGAGTTAATTAGGTACATAAATAACTGGAATTTAAATAAGGGATATTAATACATCATCCTTCAAGACACAGTACCCCTAAATATGTACAATCATTATTGGCTGAAGAGCTGGGTCGATGTTACAGAGTGGTGTTGACAGAAGAGGCCTTCTGTCAACAAAACTAAGGAGTGTTCACACAACAAATATATTCTGTCAAAAATCTTTTCACAGAACTTAGCAGTTTTCCCGACAGAGTTCTGTCTTGACCATATGAGGCACAGCACCTCTTTTGGCAGATTCTGTCGACCAAAAGAATGGTGAAGACACTCCAGGGGGCTCTCTGTAGACATAGAGGGCTTCCTGTTTACCAGGCAGCCCTGTTTGCAGAGCTTCCAGTTGGCTGCTCTGTCAAAAGAGGGCTGACTAGTCTGGCCGTTTTCTGTCAACAGAGGATGTTGACAGGAGAAGACTCTATTAGGTGCAGATGTGATCTGTAGACAGAGGTTCCATCAGGAAATATCTGTCGACAGTGACTTCTGTTGACAGAATTCTGTAGTGTAAACATAGGTAAGGTGAAAAGAACCATCTATTGAACTAATAGCATCACTGTCTTGGACAACCTGGCTACGTCTGCAGTACAGCAGTCCTTCAAAAGAACTTCTGTCAGAAGATCTCTTCCAAAAGTCTTCCTTCAAAAGATCACAACTACACACAAAAAAGCAGATCAAAAAATCAATCCGTGCTTTCAATGGAGAGGGTCACACCCCAGCTGCTCTTTTGAAAAAACAAGCCAGGAAATGCCGTGTATCGAAAAACCCAGTGCTATGGAGGACTGCTCTTTCAAAAAAAGGGACCCCAGGGTGTCTACAACTTTTTTTTTTCCAAAAAGAATCTTGCAGAAGAAAGATGCTCTTCTTCATCTGGAAGCGGAAGAGGGCCACCAGAAAAAGATGCCACATTCTTCCAATTTAATATTGAAAGAATGCATTTTGTGTGTAGGAGGCACTCAGGATTTTTTGAAAGAGCCCCAGCTTTTTCAAAAAACTCACAAGTGTAGATGTAGCCCCTATGGTTCCTTTTAAAGTATTCTGTGTCCTACCAGTACCAAACCAGCTCCTGTTTAGTTTGTGAGAGTAGACACACTCACAGCTCAGATAATATGTTGTGGAAGTAGACTGTCTGAGATTGTCTGAATAGTTTGATACATCACAAATTAAAAAGACACTCCCAAGTACACCTTCACTGTAGTTTTTTCTCTTTATTATGTCCTCCTGGGAGTTTGAAAATAGAAGGAAAAACTATTCTATCTAATAGAACAGATCATCTTGATGCTGCTATATTTCTAGGTATTGAAATTTTTGGTTAGCTTGTACTCCCTCCGACCTAAGATTTAAATGTACCAGAAGTTTTGAGTTATGTAATTGATGTTGATCGCAAAAAATTAGACTCAAAATTCCATTTAGGTTTAAAATATTCTAGCCTAACAATAACATTAATTGAGGAAACTGCTTAATAAAACGCTTCAAATTATTTTGAAGATGGAAGATAAATTGATGTTTGGTTTTGTTTCAGAGAATTTCTGTATTTGTGAATGTTAGACTGATAATGCGAGTATAAAAGTAGCTAGAATTGTTGTCATGTAAGTACAGGGTATGATGGGAACCTAGGGGTGCAGTTAGGAATGTGGGGCCCCTGGGATTCTCCAGACTGGGCTGTCTCCAGCATTCCCTGTAAGCTGTATACTTGTGCAGCCACTCAGGATAGACTCAAATGCTGCCAATCTGATTAGCAGAGCACACACAGTTAGGAATTTTGTTTCTGCTGGTGGTGCACATTTATACATGCCTTGGTGCATATAAAATTATTCCACACATAGATAAAAAATTCCATATATTCTTGAATGGAAAAGATTAGAGGGCACTTTGGCTGTTTCTCACAATATTTTTCTAATGACAAGAATGAAACCTCTTCAGGCACTGTTACCACTCAGCACAACCCACGTGGAGCCCCACAGCCAGATGATTGCATGCATGCTCCCAGAGCCACTCATGAATCACACAGATAAAAGCACCATCCAAATTCCCTCCCACCCCAGATCCTAGTCTTGCCCCTCAGGAACAGTTCAATATTCGAGATGAGCAGTGCAAATTTATTAATTTTTTCACTACTTCATCAATGTAAAGTGGCTATACACCAACCTATGTCAAATCTGTGCAAATTTACCAGGAACTTACGGCAAACTCATTGGTAAAGATAAACAGTAAAACAAATTTATTGACTGCAAAAGAGAGGTTTTAAGTGACGGGCAAAAAGTTAGAGTTAGTAACAAAAAGAAAATGTAAACATGTAGTATAAACTCTCAACTCTAGTACATCGGGCAACATGAAGAGTAAGCTGTTTTTCTCACCATTCTGAATATTGCAGTCCTTAATATACAGGTTTTTCCCTTAAACAAGGACTAGTCTCTGCTGTTGAGGTCTTCAGTATTCTCAGTATCCTTGTTCTTTGCAGCATAGGTGGTGCAGGATGGAAGCCAAGCATGGGCCCCTGTATTTTGTTTTATATTCTTACCCCACGTGCCTGGAGGATACAAGCCCAGACGTGTCTGGTGGGCATTGCTGAGTCTCCCGGAAAGATTGAGCAATTCCCCTGGTATGATCTTGTGCAGGAGAGTCACTGAATTTCAGTTCTTTTGCTGTGCAAAGGTATTTATTGTTGTTTGACACCTGCCAAGGCATTGGTCACTTTCCTTGCTGTTTCTGCTGTTGGAATCAGCCAGACATTAGCTTTCCAGAAACAATCATAAAAAACAATCTCTAAGTTCATATGCATGAAAGATAGGCATATTTAGGTAGAGCAGTAGCTTTCAGAAGATCATAACCTCTCCCCTGATATCTCACACAGCTTGCTTTACAAGCAATATCACAATTATATACAGCTGAGGAATATGAGGTTTAGGATGTCACACCTCCCCTCCTTAATCAATGGCTAAGCTTCTTTCAGGAAATGATCTTAAATGCAGTTTGTGCTTTAGTTGTCCTGACATCCAGCTATGAAGGCCATGTGCTTCAGGTCCCCCTTCACATAGCAGGACAAATTTGTTACGCTTTCTCTGGTGTGGTGAGTTTTGAATCTGTTTACTGGTATTAGCATCAGTGTTAAAATTAAAAAGACCTTTTCAGGGTTACATAATTGATATTGGTTTTAAAAATTAGATTCAAAAAATTGCATTTAGGTTTAATCTATTCTAGTCTAACAATAACTGCTCACAAAAATGCATCACATTTCACATTACATTAGCCAGGGAAGATAAGCTGATGCTTTGTTTTATTTTCCAAGAATTTGAGTGTTTGCAAATGTTAGTTTGATAATATTAGTATATGGTTAGTATCAGCTTGTTGTCGTGTAAATGCACATTTAGCCTAGACATGATCAGTTTGTGGTCTATGATCGAGAGAAGCATTTTATCAGTATCAGAGAGGTAGTCGTGTTAGTCTGTGTCTTCAAAAACAACAAGAAGTCCTGTGGCACCTTATAGGCTAACAGATATTCTGGAGCATAAGCTTTCAGGTGTTTGCACACAAAAGCTTATGCTCCATTTTATCAGTAGTTGCCATTGGTCTACCATGCCGTTGCACATCACACATAGCACCTTTCAAGTCAAAGGATAGCAGAATACTAATAACAAATACAGACCCCACTGTAGAATGAGCACATGTGAGACAGAATATACCAGCTTTTGCTACACAATTCTCTGGGTGAGGAAGTAAAAGACAACACTCTATCCAAATGGCACTGCAGTCATCAATACACTGAATTATATATATAATTGGAGATACACATCTCCTAGAACTGGAAGGGACCTTGGGAGGTCATTTAGTTTAGCCCCCTGCCTCTTGGCAGGACCAAGCACCATCCCAGACATCTATTTGCCCTAATCCCTAGATGGGCTCCTCAAGGATTGAATTCACAGCCCTGGGTTTAGCAGGCCAATGCCGAAACCACTGAGCTATCCCTCCCCCTAAAGCCCTTTCTCCAGTCTTATGCCACTTGCTTTCCTTCTGACCCCAGGAAAAAGCTGACTATCACAACAAAGCTAACACTGAAGAAGCCAATTCTAGGATTCATGTTTTCTAAACTGTAGAAGTATGGTGGTAATAAAAATAGGTAACACATTGTAGTGGTGTTGGGTAGTAGACAGGGAATCAGGAATAATACCTCTGCCACTGAGGCTATGCCTACACTGCAGGGCTACAGCTACTCTAGTGAGTTTTGCCAACAAAACCCTGGTTGTCCACATGCACAATGTATTTTGTCAACAAACTCAGCACTTCCACCAGCAGCGTTCTGTCTCTCAGCCATGAGGCATAACACTGCTGTTGAGAGGTTCTATTTGCGAAAAAAAACCGATGTGGATTGGGGCATCCAGAACAATGGGCAGCCCTGTTTTGTCCAGAGAGTGGTTGGGCAGTCCAGCTGCTCTGTCGACAGAGTGGAGTGCTCTTCTGATTGGCTTTTGTGTGTGCCTGCACTCTGTCAACAAAAGTTTTGTCAGGAAATCTCTTCCAACAGTGACTTCTGTCAACAGGTCACTGTAGTTTATCCATAGCCCAGGGTTTTTCAGAAGTAACATATTTCAATGAAATAAGCTCTGCATCTTAATTCATTTATTAATGAAGTTGTTGTAAGTAGGACTATTAGTGACTTTAAAAAGTATCCCCAGCACTCAGACCATACATAGAGGTCTAGAGGTCAAATTTTGGCATTCCTCCTCAGAAAGTTTGCTGACCCCTGCACTATGGTATCCCTGAATCTTTTCTATTTCAGCTCTTCCATTCTAAAGAGTGTAGGAATAGGATAACTGGACCATTTGCATCCCAGCTAAGCATCTTATCCTAACCACTGGCGTATCCTATCACTCTCAGGCTGGTCCATTTATACAAAGTGAAACAGCTTCAACAGAAGAAACTGAGAGCCCCACATTGCCCAGCAAGTCGGGTACTCTCCAAGACAGTACAGAGGTTCCTTGTTTAAGTTTTTTCTCCACATCAGATAGGGGACTTGAACCTGCCTCTCCCAGGCTATGTCTAGACAGCAAAGTTATTTTAAAATAATTTGCCAGCATCTACATTTTGCACACACTATTTCAAAATAAATTTGAAATAGTGGGCGTGTTATTTTGAATTTCATAAATCTCATTGCGAGGGGAGTAATGCCTAGGAATAGGTGCTGTTAAGACATGGAATAGTGCTATTTCGAAATAAGTCATAATGGCAATACTTTGAAATAGGCACTACACTATATTCCCCTTTTGAAAAGGGAAAGCAAATAAGGGAAATCAAAATGCAAATGAGGTGCTAATTTACATATTGTGCGTCCTTCGAAAGTAAACCCTGTTTTTCAAAGAACCCTTCTTCCTGAAACAAAATAAGAAGGGTTCTTTCAAAAACAGGGTTTATTTTCAAAGGAACCCCATCTACGCTGCTCTTTCTTTCAGAAAAAATCGCTTCCACAAATGTAATCAGAAGAGGTTATGCAAATGAGGTGCATGATTTGTAAATCAGTGCTTTATTTGCATTTTCAGTCCCTTTTCAAACAAACAAAATAGGAAGAAGGGTTCTTTCAAAGATGGGGTTTACTTTCAAAAGAGGAATGCAAGTGTAGACACAGGAAACAGGGACAGGAAGAGCAATTTTGAAAGGAGCACCACATTCTTTCAATTTACTTTTGAAAGAACTCTTTTTGTGTGTAGACACTCCATGGGCTCTTTTTGCAAGAGCTCCCTTCTTTCGAAAAATCTTTCGAAAGAACTTGCTAGCGTAGACACAGCCTCTGAGGGATGGGGTGTGCAGCCTCTTGTCAGCGTCACCCATTGATGACTTCCGTGGATCCCATTCCTAGGCACCCATCTCTATAAGTGCTGGAAGCAGGGATGCTGGAGGTGCCAATTATTTTTTAGGAGCCAGAAAGTGAGGTGTTGCAAAGCTAAGCCTTGCTACACAAGTCCCTTTTGAGAATGTTGGTCTCATACGACAGCAGATGTTGTGCAGGAGGATGTCAAGCTGTCTGAAGTGGATCAGGAGAGTGAGTACCAAACTCAGGACAGATATTACAAACCAAGACACAGCTCTCAAATTGGTTGTAAGTCCCATAGTTCACCAGCTAAGCACCATGTGTGAATTCCTCAGACACCACAACCGCCTTAACATGGAATCACAGCAGTCATTTTAGGTACTCCAGTGTATCTTGCCATCAAGATAAGCTTGCCTTTAGTGTAGTCTCTTACACTAAAAAAATCATAAACATACTCAGGTTATTCTCAGTCCCAAAGAGTAGGTCACTTACGCTGAGTCTCACACAAAAGACAAACCTGTTTGCCAGTCCTATAATAAACTGAGAAGAAAAAATTAATATCTGCAGGATTAAAGCAGGTAAACATATACACACAAATGAATTACCATCTTAGGTTTCAAAAGGATAAAAGCTGCAGAAATATGCAAGCTCCGTACATCCTCTAGGGCAAAGCACTGAGGAATCCTTTGCTTATATTAGAAGTCATGTCCTCTCCAAATACAAACAGCACTGAGAGACGATTTCTTCTGGCCATGGATTTTTATTCCTTTGCTGCACAGTTCAAGGGCTTATTTGGTTTCCAAGGACCCTTTTTGTGAACAGAACTCAACACCTTCTGTAGAAAGCCAGCCTTTTTATTAACTAATGCTTCTTTCCTCATTACATTACCCAGTTACAGATGTTTACAATACAAATTTTTAACATCTGTACCCCATGTGAAGGTTATATTAAGTGAGACTAATGCATGCAGTATCCTATGAGCATGTCATAAAGTCTAAACACAATTCTATAAATATAATACCTGTTTTAATATTCACACATAGGTGAACCAGACTGGTTCCAGCTACACGTTCACTTATGTCTAGATGGTCTAGAGGCTTTGACATGAACTGTCACTGGGACTGCCAGCATCAGACTTCAGTATCTTTTTAAGTGACATGCTGGAGCTTCCAACCAATCTTGAGTAACATCAGGGATCCTCTAGTTCTCCTCTACCGACACAGGGATGGGCTATTGAAACAGAAAAAGGAAGCAGATGGGGGGAGAGGGAAGTAGGAGCAATGAGAGCTGTAAGTGAACCCACTGAACCAGGGCTCTCTGATAGGGGGCTAGTGACTTTTAAAAACTAGTCCCTTCAGGAGATCTTCTAAAAGGGGTGTATCTGATTTGTTAGTTTTTATTTTATTTATAGCTTCCCCCTTAACTAGATCCTTTACAGGGGTCTTGGAGAATATCAGAAGAGCAAAAATACAAAGTTTTATTACATTTTAACTTTGAAACATTATTGTTTACAAAGTGTTGGTATGTTTTAAGAATATTTTCATTTATGATTGTACAGGTAAAAAATCTAGAGAAGTTAAATTTTGGTTAAGCAGCTGCTTCATGTGACTAACAGCATCTTTTAGCTACTGTCGCTACTCTGTATCCTCACATGATCTCCGATTAAACCTTTTTCTATTTTAAACTGTGGATAATAATCTTCGTTAGAATATTCATCAAGCATTTAGCATGATAAAGAAACACGTAACAAACCTTTGTTCCTGCTGCTTTAGCCTGTCACTGTTTCTCATTGCTGTCGCACTGAAGACATGCTTTCTAAATTCCTAGACTAACTAATATGCAGTTTTTCTTGTTTTTAAGCAGATATGAAAGATCATTAGAAGTCTTTTTAGTGAGCAGTAAAGGAGCTAAAATGTGCTTTATTCCAAGATAGAAGTAGAATACTTGTGTAAAGAATGAAAGTTGAGCTCTCTCTGAATGCTGTATTTAAGGCTGTAATCTAAAGGATAGAGAAGACCAGGGGCCAAATCTAATATACTTTCTTCCAAAAAAACAAAACACTGCATTTATATTTAAGCAGTCCTGGTGCTCACTCTTCCCTGAAACATAAGTAAAAGAACTGAGTTGTTACTGTCACAATGTCAAAGAATTACTTATTTCACATCTTTCCAACATTTGAAATACTATAGACAGGGTTGTAGCCATGCCTACTGTGACTGCATTACCTTTCCAATTGTAAAACACTGTTTTCCATTGGTGGTAATTAAAGCTGATCTATTTTCAGGAGGTGTGGGGAGTCGTTCATTCTCTTTTTTTTTTTCTTTGTCAATGTTCTACTTGGACAGATATTTCAGTTTTAATGATTAATAAAATAATACTGATGGGTGAATGGATGACTATATATACTAAACACAAAAAATGCTAAAATTATTACTTTAGTGCCAAAAATATAGTATTCAACAGTTTGACAGTGCATTTCCTAAGTTTTGAGTGTTTTGACCTTGCAGTTGGTGTGTGTGTATTTCTGTCTATCTCTCTCACAAACACATCCCCTCTTTCCCCTGCCCAGTGTCAGTGTATTGTCGGGTAAGTCATTTTAACTTTTCCTGGTCACCGTAGTATCTCACCATTACAGACCTGAACAAAAACAGCTGGCTAAAGCTTTAACCAGAGACTAATATAAAGATTCTAGATACAAGATACGAGTTTTCGAGGACCTGCATCCACAATTATTGCTACCTCAGTTGAATCCATATGTTCACTGTTAGTAGTTAATGCATAGCTTCACTGTCTTTACTCATGGGCATCCAGGTAGTGGTGGGTTATCATATTTACCTAGCAAAAAGGCTCTCAAGTCCTCCCTGACAGTGGCCTAGCAACAGTGGTTTATGCATTTGCCACTGGGCTATTGGAAACAGGTTGTGACAGTGCAGACCAAAGCCCTCTGATACTCTCACTTCCATTGCTACGACCCCAAGACTCCTGCACAGTAGAGGCAGAGAGGACCCTGAGGTGCAGAGAGCTCATTTGCAAAGGTTTCATTGGGATTCAATGCCAGCTTGCAGCCAGTATCTGTGGGATCACAGATAGGGCCCTGTCATCCATGTTGGTCAACTTCATGGTCCCAGGATATTTTACATAGTCATGGTTTCAAGTGTTTATGTCTGAAATTTCACAGGGTTGTAAGCATGGTGATCCAGGCCCAAAAGAGAGTTGGGGACCATGGCAAAGCTATTCTTTGGCGGGGGGTGCAGAATATGAGGGTGTCATTGTTTTTGAGGGGACAGGCCTGGCTTCAGAGGTGGGCAATTCCCCAAGGCCCCATGACCAACGTGGCATCATGGTCTGTCCACCATCACACACAGAAGCAGTCCAAGGCCCCTTTGACCTACTGAATGCTAGGCCAGAGCCAGGGAGGGGCAGGTTTGAGGGCTCCCACTATGAGCTAGGCTTCAGCTGATAGTTCCTGTGGGGCTGCAACATCCTCTTTCCCCTGCATGGGCCATTCCAGGACAGGGTCAGACCCACCTCTAGGAGTCTCCTCCAGTTGCAGGAAGCTCTGTGACTGTGCTGCCTTTGGAGATGACCTCCCAGTCAGCTGCTGTGGAGCTTCCTGCATCTGAAGATGGTTCCTAGAGGTTCCTCCTCCACATGTTACCATGCACTGAGCTCCAGCCGCTAGTCCCAACCAGGCTGGAGAGGGCCAGGACTTTCTCTTACTCTGCTCATTTCCTTTTTTCACATTTGTATTTCCCACCTTTTAATTGCAAATCTCCTTGTGCTTGTGTTCAGAGACAGGGAGAACAGAAGTTCCTTAACTTCTCTTTTTTATTAGTAGTACAGACTTTTAACAGCTCACTTATTCTCCTCTCCATGAAGGCAAACAATCTCAATCTTTTCAACTTCTTTTCCTGTGAAGATTTCTAGGCCTTTGATCAACCTCATCACCCTCCTCTGAAGTGCCTCTGATTTTGCAATATCCTCTGGTGTAGGTAAGGTGACCAGTTCTGCATACTGTATGACAAATGAAGTGACTATTGGTTTAAATAAAAGCATAATATTCTCTATATTCATCACCACATTCCTTCTACAACTTAACATCTTGTTTACTTTTTAAATTGCAGCTGTGAACTGAGCACTTTTTTTTTGTCTGGCCATCTTCAATAAAATCCACGTTTGTTTATTGACTTAGTTAATTAGAACTCTATTAAGGATACTAATTTAAATATTTATCTTCATTACTGCATTACTTTTTATTTATCAAGACACTTCTAATTTTATAAAAAGCATCTATTCATAGTGTCTGAGTAGGAGGCACATTCAGAAAAAAAGTATTTTAAAATTTCATTATTTCATACCAGGTATGATTACACTAGCAAGTTTTCTTGGCAAAACCCTGGTTTTGGCAACAGAACTCGTGGAGCGTGCACACACAAAATCCATTTTGTTGCCAGTATCTGGACAAAACACACCACTTTCACCGGCATTGTTCTGCCTCAAAGTTTTCAGGCAAAATGCTGCTGTCAACAGATTCTTTCAACAAAAAAGCTCTGTGGACGCTTTGCAGGGGCTTCTCTCAACAGACCGGGCATCCAGAACAATGGGCAGACCTGCCTGCTGTGCTTCCAGGGGCCTGTTTTGTTGAGAGAGCAGATGGGCAGTCCTGCTGCTTTGTCAACAGAGCTGAGCACTCTCCAGATTGGCTTTTGTGTGTGGCTGCACTCTGTCTACAGAAGTTTTGTCGGGAAAACTCTCGAGAGTGACTTCTGTCCACAGAGCGCTGTAGTGTAACTGTAGCCATCAAGTTTAGTTTAAAATTAACTGGTTTTCAATATGGACATTAAGATCTATGTGTACTGAATGTCACACATGATTATTTAAACTCTTTTCTTAGGAAAAAACATAAGCATTTATAACACACTATTTAAATGTTGGGGAATGTCCCATATATAGATAGATAGATAGATAGATATAGATATAGATATAGATATAGTTCACTTCAATTATATAATGAGGTAAAATATTTTGAGGTATTTGATTTGAGGAATCTGACACATTCTTTGTGCTGACACTGTCTCTTTTGTCTCTTGGTTCCATGATTATTTGATTCAAAACCCTAAATATTTAAGCATACTTCTCATTAAAATGTGATTATTCATAGAAAAGTTTCTTTGACACTTTGTGTTCTTTTCAATGTAATATGACCTCGCCTACATTTTTGGTTTGTTTTCTTAACATAACAACAAATTGCTGTCTTTGCCAAATGTCAGCATTGCCAATATCACCCATCAGTTTAGTGGATGGGATACTTGACTGGCTGTGCAAGGTGCTGGACAATGTGTTTTTACCATGAAAGGTGTAAGGTACAAAAGCGCAAGCCCTTCCAAGGGAGGGTTCCATGGCCCACTGGCAAGCCAAAGACTCCACCACTGGCACCATGCTTCCCACAATCATTAATATAAACCCCATGTCTGGTGTTTCTTGACCCTCTTGCTCCATTTTGGACGAACCCGCTCTGCTTCCCCATACTTATGGAGAATAGAAGTTATTGTGATTTTTTTAAGGTAACCATGGATCTGACTGATCATCTGTCTTAGGAGTCAGGAGGGAATTTTTCCCATCAAGGATAAATTAGCTGAGTTACCTGCTTAAATGTTCATATTTTGGGGACAGAATTAAGTTAAATGAGAATAGCATTTAGAAATTAAATATTTGTAATGGTATAATTGTTCACTTTATTGTAACTTGTGGCCAGTGACCAGTGCAGCTAAATGACCACAGGGCTAGCAGTCAGACATAAGAGATGTGGGATTTCACTTGCCTATAGGAGGATGGGAATATATAAGTTGTAATACTGGGACAGAGCATCTTGCCAAGTATTCTGTTTCCAATAGTGACTTTTATTAAAGCTTCAGGGAGAGGTGTGCAGAGCAGGGTAATTATGGAAAGATCTACCCCTGTCTTCAACTCCCACTTTCTGGCAGATACAGATATAACGTCACCTTGAGCATAAGGTTGTATCCCTAACCATCTTGTCTCATTGTCACTGATGAATATATCCTCCATGAGCTCATCTAGTTCTTTTTTGAAACCATTTAAACTTTTGGTTGTCATAAGATCTCATGGAAACAAGTTTGATAGGTTAGTTATGAGCTTCCTCTCTTTTGTAATAAACTTACTGCCTATTAATTTTATTGGATGATCCCTGGTTCCTGTATTGTATCCTGTTTCCCTTTTTTCCACACCACTCATGGTCTTGTCTGTTATACCACCTCTATCATATCCCCCTTTGTTTCCTCTTTCCCAAATTGAACAGTCCCAGTCTCTTTAATTGCTCCTTGTATGAAAGCGGTTCCATACCCTTGATCATCTTTGTTGCCCTCCTCTGAACCTTTTTCAGTTCTACAATATGCTTTTTGAGAGGGTTGATTAGTACTGGACTCAGTTTTCAAGGTATGGGCCTGCCACCAATTTATATATTGACATTATGACATTTTCTACCTTCTTTCAATCCCTTTCCTAATAGCTCCTAACTTCCTGTTCATCATTTTTGACTGCTGCTGCAAATTGCGCTTAAAGGTGCAGAAAACTATGCACTCTGATATTTCTTGGGTGGTAATAGCTAATTGAGAGCCCATCATGCATGCATAAGTGAGATTATATAATTTTCAATGTGCATTACTTTGCATTTATCAATGCTGCATTTCATCTGCAATTTTGTTGCACAGTACTCCTGGAACTCCTCATCTGCTTTGGACATAACCATCTCGAACAAAGTTGTATCGTCTGCAAACTTTGCTGCTTCATTCTCCCCCACCCCCTCCTTTTTTCCAGATAATTCCTGAGTCTGTTGGGCAGCACAGATCTGTATAGATCTCTGGAGGAGTCGGAAGTCTTTGCAGACCTGTGTCCTTCTCTGCCACCTTCTGTCCCTTTCACAGAAGAGAAGGTAAGAGGATACAACAGAGCAACCTGAATCCCAAACATCGACAGGAGAGATTCTGCCCTGAGTTACAGGTTGTAATAGGAGCCCTCTAAACCCTGCACTGGACCCATCTAAATACCTAGCATAGAGAGAGGGGAAGATGGCTCTCTTCCCTGATGTTACATTTAAAATTGAGGTCAGCAGATCTAAAGCCATCCCTGGTCTATGTTCACTCACTTGCATATCTTGATAAATAACACTGGTGAATTGTTAATGTTCCTTTTAAGCTAATATTAGGACATTGCTCTGTAGCAGGAAGTTGATTTATTACAATCCATGTTTTCTCTGGAATCTTCTAGGTGTGCAGTTTGCTTGATATCAGCTCTTTCTCCTGCTGCTGGCTTGGTGATGCATCTTCCATATTGCATTTGATGTGATCTTTAATTGGCTCTCTGTTGGACTGGTGTGACTAATCCTCCTATGAGTCTTCCTGACATAGGTGGCTCACATCTGGAAAGGGAAGAATGAATCATCTCACAATAAAATAGGAATTAATGAGACCCTTTGCCCAAAGCTGAAAGCAAACCAGATTCCTTATGAGATGGAAAAGTAGTCATTTAATTACTTTTAGTGTAGATTTTTCAAATGCACTTCTGGGTTCTGTCTGCAACTGCAAGCAAGAAGGGAAGAAATATCAGTACAAAGAACCTTAGATTTCCCGCTTAATTCCAGCCAGGCAGTGCAGGAAATATTACATGTAAACTACTTATAAAATATATTTTTAAAATAGTTTTATAAATCTTAGAGTTTTAAATAATTTTGGGGAGCTTATCTGAATATGCCAGCCAAACATTCTGAGGTTTCCTTGTATCTAGTTAAAATTATGCTCCTTTTAAAGTAATTGTGACCATTTCAAAACTCCCCTGGCATTGATAGTCTTCTTCATGTTTTGTTGCTGTAGATTTTTGCATTCTGGGATTTGTAGTCCATAGAAGCCATAGACTGCAGCAAATCATGTTGGGAAATGGGGGCTGAGTAATAAAGCAGCTCTTTTTTCAGTAAACCAAAGAAAACTGAAGATCTACTGTGACTAGTGTTGGCTGAAAAATAAAAACTTTTTGGTATAGGAAAGGAGAGTAGAATTCTGTTTCTCTGTCAGATTTTTAAAATGAACATTTCTAACTAGTGCATTAAAATTGAATAGAATTTTTAGTGGAAAATATTCACAAAAATCATCCAACTAAGTGGAAAATATTAGAAAGCATTTAATCGTGTCTAACTGTGAGGAATGTATTCCTACAGGAAATAAGGCCTGCTTTTCTTTTAGGTCTCAGCTAGAAAAGGACTTGGGAAGGGTTTGGAAGAACCTTAGAAAAGAGCTAGAGAAACTATGAAAAATCTATAAAAATTCAACCCCAAACATCACACCTTTCCTCAAGGTACTAAGACAAAGATGAAGGTTGAAGAAGCCCATTGGTAAAGGACTGCTTGTTAGCCATGGAGTGGGACAAGTTAAAGGTGTGAGACTTACCAGACTCTTTGTTTAACTCTTATTAACCCTGGAAAGAAGAAAATAGGAGGTTTGGCCCAGGACTGAACTATACATATATTGCGAGGAAACTGAGGGAGAACTAATGCCATCAGGTACAGAAAGTGAGCCATGAATAAAGCACAGTGACAAGACTTATTCCCCACTGACAACTATAAAACCTTATTAAAATAAGCATGATACCTCTGACAGTCAAGGTCAGGATGGGCCTGTGACTTGGGTGAAAGATTTAGGTTTAGAAGCTCAATAACTAGAAGAAATGCATGTTTTAATCAATAAATCAAAAGCAAGGAAAAAGGCTACCATATGTGTCTGAATGTTATACCCAGCCTGATGCTGGGAGAGACATGCTGGGGAGTTGATAATGGCAATGACATCATGATTTATGAAGACTTTGATAAAGTTATTTTAAGAGTTTGAGCACAGGCTTTCTGAGGTACCATGGAATTTCCTTCATGCTCATCTCTTATCTAATAATCCAGGAAGACCTAAAAAAAAATCTCATTTCTTTGAGTTAATTATCTTTTCTCTCCTGAACATAGTTGAAAACCCCAACAGGAGGAAGAAAAATAACTAACAGTCAATCAGATTAAAGCTAAAACTAATTCATATTAAATTATTGGTCATATTGAACCTCCGGTTTTTTCATCTGAATTTAAAACAAAGAAAAAAATCAAGGAGCTATTTCATAGCTCTTCAAGGTGCATCTTATATACATCATTTCATTCAATCAATTATGTGAGTTTAGCTTTTGTTTTTCCCCTTTATACAATCTTGCAGAAGTGTTGTTGTTCTTGTTGTTTTCAGAGATGTCCTGTTAGCCACAATACCTCTTAAGTAGCCAGGAGAGTTTGTCTTGTTGGATGTAAGCTATATATGTGCCACCCTGCTTGTTTATATAGTTATAGAGCATAGCTTTACAAGGGGAGGCTTTAGGTTTGTATCTTTGCAGATAATGATTTACAGTCTGATAAAGTATCGGAAAAAAAGATTTGTGATGTTTCTTATCTGCGAAATTCCATTAAATCAGAAGTGTTATAACTTGGGTGTCCCCAGGGACTGAGGGGTAGGGTTAAGAAGTCCCCTTTGTAAGTCTCTTCCAAATGCGACCTGCATCAAAAATGAGTGGAATTTGTTACCTTCTGTTGATTATACAAAGACCTATAGAAAATGAGCTGGTGATCTCAGTACAGCTCTTACTGGGTGAGATTCATGTCACAGTAGCTAGCTTTAATCAGCATTCTTGGCAGAGATGTGGAGGGCTGAATAGAGACTATATTGTTGACTTACTGTTAGAAATGCCCTCCCCCCCTTAGGTTAGGGTTAAAGTTCAGCAGGCATAATATAGAGAAGCTTTCTCTAAAGCTATCCTTTTTGTTCCAGTACTGAGGATACTGTCACTCACTAGGGCTGTGAAAGGCTGTATTTCCATGTATTTCCATTTCTATATCAACTTCAAGAAAGGCACAAAATTCAGATTTTCAAAGTAATAATGAGAGACATATATTATCCTTCACCATGTTTATTAAACAGTTATTTTAACGGAAGAATGTCTACACCAAGAAGAGTAATTAAAGTCTTAACCTACACTTTGGTCATTGCTGTCAAAATTACTTCTCTTCTGACCTGGAAAGTTTTTGGAGCCACTATTTTATAGTGAAAGCTTGCCTATGTCTTGACCTTAAGAGATCACACATTTTTACATGTGGCCTCTCAACAGAATGCCTGTTTGCTGATGCATAGTTCCAAGGCAGTGGCTTGCAGACCTTGTTCCAGACATCTGCTGATGTCTCTCTCAACTAGAGCAGATGTGATTGTATCTGGTATACAATCAATACAAGGAATCTATACCAGCCTTATACAATAATCTTCTGGAAGTTAATACACTGTAGTACAAGTAACATTAGCCTGGGAGACACAAACTAATTTTAGTATTAATGGTACCTAAACACAGAGTTGATATATAACATTCCTTAGCAGAAAATATATCTTGTTTCTGACATATTGTGCATGTACAAAGAACAAAGATTAGAACAGTTATTTATCAATACATTTCCATAATAAAACTTAATATAGGTACAAAGCATTTTGGAAATTCTGTTTAAAGGTTCTACAATTTAGCCTAGATACAAAGTATTTAGGCAATATGACAGATTAAGAGTGCCAAGAATAGATAACTGAAAAAGAAACAAAATCCACTGAACATACTGGAATTTAATTTGCCAGACCATGAGAGGTCAATATTGTCCAACATGTTACCAACCCTTTCATTGCTTCTTGAGCTCTTAGAAGACATTCTGAGGTAAAAAAGGAAGTGGGTCTGTCCCATGAAAGCTTCTCACTGAATAAACCATTTTGTTAGTCTTTAAAGTGCTGCATTTCTGCTGCTGTGTTTTGTTGGAGCACAGACTAACGTGGCTACCTCTGTTACCATTTAGTGGTAAATTAGAGCTAAACAACAGCACAGAACACTGAGACCCAGGACTGCTGGCTGTAAACAAACTTTATGGGACCATGGGAAACTGGGCCACACCCCGATAAGTGAATGTCCAGCTAACTAAAATTATGCTGGATTGCAGATGTTGCCAGACGAGAGTGTTCTGAATTAGAGAGGTTCACCCAGTATATGTAAATTAGAGAAGGGCCCTATCAGGGGTTTTGGAACAATTTTTATTCTGGAGCTCAGGAAACCCATCGAACCAAACTGGAAACCCTGTACATGACAAAGAACAGTTCAAGCCAGCACCTCAAGTTCCAGATCACATGGGTCCAAGCTAGAAAGAGGAGACTGAAATTTTTTAGCATTTCCTGGTAATGACTGGGTCAGAAATACTGCAAGAACAGCCATTCTCATTAGATTTCACCAAGTTCTTCTATGGGTGCGTCAGGATGCTCCGAGATGTTTTAGCGCGGTGTGAGGTTCTGAGTGAGGATATAGGCTATGTGTAAAATATGAGCTCCTTCATACTTCTCAACATCTCTGGTGGGGAAAATGGGACAGCCACTGTTGAGAATGCGAAGCCTGGAGTGGAAGATTGTGCATTGCCCCTCGGGAGTAGCAGAAGTGGAGGTGGGGGAGGAATGGGAATTGCAGCACAAATTTACCCTCCAACATCACTCCACAGCAGCTGTTCCTATGGGTCTGGCTGGGCTCAGTTCCCTGCTCTGAGCACTGCAACCTGGTCCCTAGCACATGGGATTACGGCACTGCTCGAGTTTGGCTTGCAACTTCCTTACTGGGCATGCAAATTGCTCATATGTGAGTGAGCAGCACAGCAACTCCAGAATGGCGGTAACTGTTGCTCAGACTTGACCCCATCCCATTGTGGGAAGAAGACAGGCCAAACCTCAGCAGCATGGAAACCCCAGGTCACAGGACCCAGAGTAAGGAGCTGAGACCAGCCATTCCCTGTGGGACAGGTAGGGATTTTATGGGGCAACGCTGAACGTCTTGTGAAACCCAGGGCTGTTGGGAGTTGCCCTCCAAGTCAGGGACTGTTTTACTACCTCTCCCCAGTGCAATGTGGTTGAAAACCTATAAAAAGGGACTAACACAGTTCTATTACAGGTGTCTGTCTAGTGCATAGGTAAGACAAGGGTAAAGCACTGAATAAGATTGCTAGTGCATGTTATGAAAAGATGAAGATTTAAGTATATCTATCCCTCTATCAGCACAATGAAAACCCATCTTAATTAACATACTGTTCCTTTAAATTCATGTTCTGTCAGCAGCTTCTCTGTTTCAAGGAGAAATTGACAGGGCTTTAAAAAAAGGCAGATGAGGTACTTGTGAAAACTAAACAGGGTTTTGGCTGGTGGAACTATGCCAGCCTGTTTTATTTTAACACATTTCTATGCTCAAACACAGCAAAGGTTATTGCACATGCCAACTGCAATAAAGATGTGACAAGCAATGGAGAACATACTTCAAAAGGCATCAGACTGATATGTCAGATTACCTTTCCACTACCTGTAATAAGAGATGAAATCTTAATGGCAGAACTCTGATGAATGGACACTGACATGACTCGGTGATTAAATACTGAGTTCTCTTTATGCTTTGATGTAAAATACAGATTAGACCTGTTTCACAGTTTGAGTTGTGTTCTTTCCAACAGATCACTGATCTAGAGTAAACCAGTTTTCACATATCTAGTACTGCAGGCGAACTCCCTTTATGTTTACCCACCTCATATTAGATTGAAACCTTATAATGCTGGGAAAATGCATGTTCACTCTAAGCAAATTTCCTGCCTCATCTACTGTAAGATGCATGGTTGCTTGATGTTTGCCAAATGCATGAAATTCTCTTGTGGGTTTTTCATGTCAATAAAACCTGACAAACATTTTCAGTTTAAGAAGTTACTCTTATGTCTACATATTTGCAAGATAGGGACCATAGCCATACACCATAGGGCCTTTATCCTGCTTGAGGCTTTAGTGAGCTACAGTAATGTACATACTGAATAGATTTTTTTTGTTTGCCCTGTAAACAAATGCAGTAAAACTTGTCTTTGTTTTCATAGCTGTGTAAAGCAGGTTTGGATAATGTGTGACGGGGCTTATTTGTTGCAGGTGGGGGAAGGGAAGGAGAGCCCAGTTCAGCATGTTGCCAGATGACTATAATGGTGCATTTCCAACTCAACTGAACGCACCAGATAAGTCTCTGATCTGGGAGCTGAACTGGGCCTAAATGTTTTATCTCTATGGATGTTTAGCTCAATTAATAGCTTCACTAGTACATTTTAATAGCACAGATGAAGGAATCAGTAAAAATATAATGACTAAAAAAGAGATTTCAGAAATGACAGCTAATGACAAAAATAGCAATATAATATGGATTTTGGGAAGATAAAAGTAAAAAGAGCAAATAGATAAACACCTTTTTCTTTTGAGGTAGTACTAAGGAGTTCAAAAGAGCAGTCTTCTGTATTTCATGTGTGCCTGTGCAGCAGAACATTTTATTAATGAAGCTTTTAAGGCCATGTTTTGTATTAATGAAAGAGTAAAGCACAGTGTCCACATAAGTTGGCATCAGTGCTGTCACAAATCACTTTAAAATAAAATAACTCTTTGATGAAACATTAAACTGGTCAGTGATTCTCTTTTAAACAATGTTCTTACATTAGTTGTAAAAATATCATAGGACAAGCAGAGAGCTCTGTGAAAAGTTTCTCTGGATAAAAGAATCAGACTTTGTTTTGTTTTGTCTGATTTCTGAAGTACAATCTGAGGGCAAAATCAATACCCCTATGTTTTCACTTTAGTCTTATAATACTGATACATGCCTTTGTGGAAAAAAACATAGAAAGGAAGCAGCGCTAGAACAATTTCTATAGTGGGGGTGCTAAAAGCTACTGACCCAAACTGTAATCCCCGTATGTGGTGGATACCACTTCAAGCCAGGAAGCATGACAGTTTGAGCACCTACACAGAAGGCCTGGGAAGAAATGACTTGCTCATCAATGATAATGGTTGATGTCCTGTTGTATGTCAGCATTAATATTCATAAATATGCAATGGTTTTCGATAAGGAACGTTGGAACACATTTTCTGACCTGCAGGCCATTGAAAGTACAGTGTAGCAGCAAGTATCTGCTTTAATCAAAATCTTTACCCTCTGAAGAGTTTAAAAAGGGTAGGTATTAATTTTGGTTTTAGCTACTTGTGCAATTCCATTGATTGTACTACAAGCATTAATGAGTTGCCAGACTGGGCAATAGGTGCTGTGGACTCAGCGCACAATGTATGAGGAGCAGTACACAGAGATCCTCAAGGCCCCTCAGAAATGCAGGGACATGCTGGCTTCTTCTGAGAGTAGCAAAGGGCAAACACAGGCAGGGAACTTGCCTTAGCCCCACCAGTGCACTGTAGCTTCAGCCGTTCAAAATCTCCAGGAGTCACTGCAGTAGCTCCAGGAGATTAAGCCCAAGTCCATGAGACTCCTAGCAAAACTGGAAGGGTTGGCAACCCTACCTTCTTACAGCTGGAGCCTGCACTCCTGAGCTTCTCTAACATCCCATCACCTGCCCCAGCCCTGCACCTCCTCCAGCACTCAAACTTGCTCCCAAACCCTCCTCCAACACTCCAGAGCCCATACCCCAACCCCTTGTCCCACCCCAGTGAAAGTGAGTGAGTGAGGGAAGAGCAAGTGAAGGTGAGAGGAGCAATCAGGTGAGGGAGGGAGGGATCTCACAGAAGGTACAGGAAAGGGACATGACCTCAGAAGGGGTGGGGCACAGCAAGGGTCTTTTGGTTTGTGTGATTAGACAGTTGGCAACCCTATGAGAAGGATATCTTGAAATTGTGGCTCGGCCAGTCTAAGAAAACTTGCTATAAGACAGTCAACAGGATGTAATCATTGTTCTTCCAAAATGGGAATCATAACCTGAAAAGAGAAAAAAAGAAATAAGTGGTATTTCCTTCATCTCCATAACACTTCAGCCAATCCAATTTCAAATAAGCATTGTGTAAAGTACTATAATTAATTAGATGCTTAATTTATGATGATTCTTCCTTTCTCAGCATGCAGAAAATCATTTGCATCTCTGGTTTCATAGACATACTCATTTTGGAAACGCTGTACCTTTGTGATTTCTTAATAGCTTGACACGCAGGATCAGTTTTATGATAGTGGAAGGTAGGAGACATCTGTGAATTTTAGTTCTCTCACTGATCTGTCTTTGTCTTCTAATTTTTAATTGAGCTATAACGCCCTCAAACATTTTTTTAAAATCTATAGTGTCTGAACGACTGGACTTGTCAACCAGCTTCAACCACAAAGCATTTCCCATGCAGACATTTGTACTGGATCTTTGTACTAGTCATATATTTGCTTGCTAAAGGAAACGTGGTCTGTGTGTGTGTGCAACATTCTGCATGCACATACATATAATTAAATTTACATATGCAACCTGAACACAAGCACTGAATAAATACACGGTCTTTAATGTCATCAGCTGATAGTTTCCATTTAATTTTTTCCCTTTCTTGGATGTTCTCAACAGACTCTTGTTAGGTTTAGGGACTAGCAAGGAGGTCTAAATATTTTAATGAAAACAGCTATAACTCATATTAGCAAGAGGAGCCAAGTTCTCTCCTGTAGAAGGACAAATCTTCTGAGAGGGAAAGCTGATTAAAAGAACATGTCTTTCTCAGGTCACTCCAGGACATTAGAAAGGCAAAAAGCTATGGAGAGCCAATGCATATCTTACGCTGAAACAACTTTGCTGGCCTGTTTTTATTGATATTCTTCTTCAACTTTGCTCCTTTCTTACCCACAAACCCAAGCATCTTTGTATGCTTCTGTATGCAGCGTGGCTTATCTCTTCTCCACCCTTATTTTCCTTTACCTTACTTTTCTGTGTCTTGCCAACACCTCTTGGAGCTGATCATGAACTGATAAGAATGGATGGCACTCAATGCAGCTGCATTGATTTATTGTCCATCCTGTAGCCATAATATTATCTATAACCCAACCAAGGAAGAAAGGAAATTTATGCCAAGAACTGTGAAGACCCTGACCTTTAAACACTTCTGTTGTGATTATGTAGAACACTGCAGTGATGTAAATGACACGAAGTTCCAGGCAACCAAGAATTAAACTGAGGATCGGTAGAAATGTCATGTCTTCCTTTAATTTATCACGTGCAAAATGCTGTGGGTGTTAATGTTTGTCCACTGAGGTCAAAAGCACACTTTGCACACCCTAAACCTACTATGCTGAAAAGATTTTGGGTTACTCATAACTTGGGAGAAATTGAGCATTTCTCTACAGTTATCAGTAATTAATTATATCTCTGAAGCCGTGTCTACACGTGCACGCTACTTCGAAGTAGCGGCACTAACTTCGAAATAGCGCCCGTCACGGCTACACGCGTCGGGCGCTATTTCGAAGTTAACTTCGACGTTAGGCGGCGAGACGTCGAAGTCGCTATCCTCATCAGGAGATGGGGATAGCACCCTACTTCGACGTTCAATGTCGAAGTAGGGACAGTGTAGTCATTGCGCGTCCCACAACTTCGAAATAGCGGGGTCCGCCATGGTGGCCATCAGCTGAGGGGTTGAGAGACGCTCTCTCTCCAGCCCCTGCGGGGCTCTATGGTCACCGTGTGCAGCAGCCCTTAGCCCAGGGCTTCTGGCTGCTGCTGCTGCAGCTGGGGATCCATGCTGCAGGCACAGGGTCTGCAACCAGTTGTCGGCTCTGTGGATCTTGTGTTGTTTAGTGCAACTGTGTCTGGGAGGGGCCCGTTAAGGGAGCGGCTTGCTGTTGAGTCCGCCCTGTAACCCTGTCTACAGCGGTGCCTGGCACCCTTATTTCGATGTGTGCTACTTTGGCGTGTAGACGTTCCCTCGCAGTGCCTATTTCGATGTGGTGCTGCGCAACGTCGAAGTTGAACATCGACGTTGCCAGCCCTGGAGGACGTGTAGACGTTATTCATCAAAATAGCCTATTTTGACGTTGCTACATCGAAATAAGCTACTTCGATGTAGGCTTCACGTGTAGACGTAGCCTGACTCTGTTAAATATTGTTCATTTATAACAATGTTTTTCAAAATACCAATAATAACCTTTTTGGTCTTGATTTAGTACTTCTTTGTGTTTGAAAATCATTGCTGTCATTTTCTTCCACTAAGATTTGCGGTGGTTTGCATCCCTCCACATCCATCTTGATTTAGGCATTTGGAGGGTTAGTGACTAAAGAACTTTTGAGTTCTGCTAAATCAGCATGGGATGGTTGCCTGGTAACGGTACCTGTGGAATCTGAAGTATTGTATCAGGCTTCTGCCTGTTCAACCTCTTTTTTGCGGAGGCATGGAGAGACAGCAAAGAGCTGGAGACATATTTTATTTAAGGTGCTTAAAAGATTGTTGCCAGTTCACTGAATGCAGTAGCTGGAATGGAGCTGAAGTGAAATGTATGTATTTTTGGAAGCTCTCTTCAGTAAAGTGGTGCAGAATTAAATGAAATCACTCTCATTACCTCTTTAGCATCTGTTCTCAGCAAAAATCATGTTCTCTGCTGGATGAGAGAAAAGGAGTGGAAACGGGATTACAGCCCTTTGACCCTACATGTCAGCATCAAGGCAGGTAATTTTTCAGGGGGATCCATACTAGCCTCTGAGCCATGGCCTACTGATGTGACCAGACAGCAAGTGTTGGTTGGGCATTCACTGTGCTCTCTTTAAGAGGAGATTGGAGCCTGAGAGCTGCAAAAAGCAGACATGTTCTGCACCATTTCTTCTCCCTATGCAGCTCCAAAAGAAAAGAGCAGGATATTTGCCTCCTGTCTTTAGTGCAAAGATAAACACCAACCTATTGAAGTAATGCCAAATGACCTGATCAGGGTACACACAGAATTACTCTAAAACTAATCCCTGATTCTTCCCAATCTCTCCCTACCAACACCAACACTGCTCTGTGCTTGTACCTGCATAAAATCTACCTGTTGAAATGGGTGGCCTTCGTTGATTACCAAATGGGGGCCAAGTGAGTAACAAAGTGATGAAGTTAATTAGATGCACACATGCATTTCAGTTACACGCATGGAAACTTAAGTATGGTGGGCTATTACATTTGGGCCAGAGAGAAAGCTACGCTGTTATTTATCAGAAGGACATTGTGTCCATTTCAGTCCCTTCACGTGTCTAACAACTGTCTCGAAACCCTTTTTCGAAAACAAAGATTCATAGATTTGCAGGCCAGAGGGAACTGTTATGTTCTACCTAGAGTCTGACCTCTTGTGTAGCACTGGTCACAGAATTTTATTCACTGATTACTGTATGAAATCCAATTGCCACTGCTTTATGTACAATATATTTTAAAATTGCGTAATCTTAATTTTAAGAGACTGGGGATCCAACACATTCATAGACTAATTATTTTAATTGTTAATAACCCTAACTGAGGAAGAAAGGGCTTATTTTGAGTCTGAATTTGTCTAGATTTAGCTTCCATAGATCTTGAAGAATCCACAAAAATTCACTCATCCTGAGAAAATACCTTTCTTCCCCGTTGTCTCTGGCTTCCACCAGCTCTGTCTCTCTGGTGCTGCCTTTGAATGCAGATCCTTGGGAGATTCCATCAAAAAATGCATTATTATGCTAGACATTTTCCGTGGGGGTGAGACTGTGATTCTGCAGTTATCAGCAAGGCCTACTTACCTACAACTGTGAAGACGCCATGCGCCTCTCTGATCATCCCAGAACTCCCACCGGATAGATGCTCTTCTGCATTGCCCCACAAAGGACTAATGCCACCAAGGTAATGGCACACTTTTGCTCGGCAGCTCCTACTGGAAGCAGAAATATGTTGTGAGAATATTTTAACTCTAAAAATGAGCCAGTACCTGGTGGGATTCACTGGAAATACAGACAAGCAGTGGAAATGTGCTCATGTTTCACACACATACATGTTCCCCCTAACTTTTTTGCATTATGCACACCATGGCATGTGCAAATGTACACCACCAGTGGAAACACATGCTGCCATCTGTGGATGCCATAGGCGATCTGCTAATCAGCTGGGCAGCACCTGAACCTCTCCTTGGCAGCCGCCCAAGAGCTCAGCTTACAGTGAATGCTGAGACATATGTACGCATGCGTGTGTGTTTGTATATAACAGCATCTACAAAATACTTTGATGTCCAAGCTGCCAGTTTTGATTAGCAATAATTTTAGCCTGCAAAGCCTCAAATCATCTTGCTGCTGTTTCAGGTAAGGCAAATGTGACTTTATTTGATTTTTGTTGAAGTTCTGTCACTATTACCTTGAGGTTACTTCACCTGTAAGGCAGTCAATATTCAATAATTTCAGCTTAGATCTTGGGTGGTTCAGACCACTATGTTATGCTAATAAGGTGCTGATATGAATATTCGCTGCTCCATTTGCATAACGGCAGCCACTCACCACGTTGAAAGTGCTGCTTTCGAAATGCAAAATAGCTGTGTAGATGGCATTCCTTCAAAAGTAAGCCCCGCTTTTGAAAGCACCCTTCTTCCTAATTTGCTTTAGGAAGAAGGGTGCGTTCAAAAGCAGGGCTTCCTTTTGAAGGAACCCTGTCTACATGGCTATTTTACTTTTCAAAAGCAGCACATTCAACGCTCCAGGTGGCTGCCATTATGCAAATGTGGCAATGAAAATTCATATCAGCACCTCATTAGCATTTTTGAACCCTAAAGGGAAGGGCTGTGTAGACGCAGCCATGGAGAAATAACTCAAGCTGCTGCTACTACTACTAACAGTTATTTCAAAGATTTTACCATCTTCTCCCTTCTCCCTTCTCAATATACAATACACAATACACAAAGTTCATATCCTAAGTGTCACCGAGTGTTGAGTATGCTCCAGCCCAATGAGAGCTGTCACCACTTTCCCTGTAACACTGAATGCCTCACGATGCCTGGCTGCTATAGTTCCCAACATGGAATCGTCACAATCAACCTTTCAGCATATGGGTCACATCCCAAGTGCCTATCTGCTTAGACAGCTCTAGTCCAGCAGCTGTGACCCCAGAAGCCTGTGTGCAGCCCCCACAGCCCCTTCTGGCTTCCACCAGCCTTGGTTACTCCTTGCAGGATGATCCCAATTCACACCCAGTCCTAAATTTCCCAAACACTGTCCAGCCTTCTCTGGGATAGTTCAGAGAAATGGTAAGATTCACTTGTCCCTTTAAAGACATACTACCTGCCCACTTGCATGTTAGTTGGAATTAATGTTCATTTGAATTAAAACACTACATTGGTGGTTAAGATTAATATTCAGACAAATGTATTAACCAAAAAAGAGAGAATTTTAGGTGAGTTTGAGTATAAGCAGAAAGTTAAATTTACAAGCAAACAAAAGTGGAAATACATTAAAAGTATAGAAACATAATCCAACTACAAGGTTTGTTCAAGACATTTTCTCATCTAGTCAATGTCCTGAGGATTCACCTTGGTTGAAGGACCCATCCGTGAGCTGGTGTGTTGGTGTAATGGTTCTCCCTTTGCCCAGACAAAGCTTTGCCCTGACATCATTCACTCTGCTTGAACTAACAGTTCCTGGTGTCCTGAGCTCTGAAAAATCTCCTGAGTTCTGAAGTCTCTCAGGAGCTTGCAGGAGAACCTAGGCTCACCCACACTCCACTGGGTTCCAGCTGAGAACCCTTAAAAAGTGGACGGACTGAATGAGGACTTGAAGGTTTGAGTCATTCCCTGAGCTCCTTCCTACTTTCCCTGGCTTCCGTCAGTTCTTCAGCCTGTTGGTCCAGCTGTCCCTTCTCAGGATGCTGCTCCTGAAAAGCTTCCCTGTAGCTGGCTGGCAGTTCTATCTCAAGCCTGGTCATTCTTCAACCACACTGCTTCCCCTCTCTTTCATTCTCCAGGCTGCTGTGAGGTTGCCAGTCAGCACTGGCCAATACCTGAATTAACCCATTGGTTGATGGACCTGATTTGAGTGTATACACCCCATGACACCATCTTTCTCAGCTTGCAAGCACTCTGAGAGAGTTAAGTGTCTGTCTAGTGATGCATGCAAAGATGACTTCCCTCTTATCCAAACTTAAATGAACTTGTTTGAAGACGAAAGGTGACCTCTTGCTGATCTTCTTTTCCAGTGAGTTTCCCTACCCTGATAAGATTTCTATATGGATATGGATTCCAGCCTGCTTAATTTACAAGGAAACAGATAGATATTAGCTGTGATATTATTAATATTGGCTGTGATATTATCTCCTGTGTTGGAAAACTGTATTGCTCGATGTGAATGTGCATCCACAATTTCGTATATCATGTTACTACATATATTTCACAGTGATATTAATTTCCAGTTTGTTATTAGCTTTCAGGAAAGATCTTAATACACTCCTTTATACTATAGTAATATTGTACACAATTCAACTGCTAATGACTTGTGGTTCACCCCCTTGTTTTAATGGAAGATGAAACCTTTACCACATAGTCTCTGAAAGTAAAAGCTAGACCAATCTTCTCTCTCCTGCTGGTCATCAGTGTCATGCTGTCTTCTCCCACACTTGTTAATGTGATCAAAACAAAAAAGCCATCAAGTAGCACTTTAAAGACTAACAAAATAATTTATTAGACTCAATATTTAAGGCTGTTCTGGTGTGGCTCTGGTCTGAAGAAGTGGGTCTGTCCCACAAAAGCTCACCTAACAAATTATTTTGTTAGTCTTTATAGTGCTACTTGATGGCTTTTTTGTTTTGATAGTATATGGACTAGCACGGCTTTCTCTCTGTTATTGTTAATGTGATGTGACGTTTGCTTCAACTCTTTGTTAGCTCATGATAGGTAATGCATTTACTTTATCTTTCAAAATACGTTGGGGAAAACACATTCCTGTTTATGGGACAGACAAGTTTACCAATCCCCCAAATGTCTGTTTTAAACACAGTAGAGTCATCATTCCAGCTTATGTCATAACTCATAATATACGTCACACGAGAATATTAACTCTCAGTGAGTTAGTGTTCAAACGATACCTCTCCAAGCATATTGTGTATAGAGATTATTATGTTAGTGTGGAAGGTGTGAATACCAGGGTATTAAGCGTCCACTTTTACAGCTCATGTTTATGATTTCTTAATGCTGTTCAAACATGAAACAAGATGACCAATATTATGGGATGCTGTTTCCTTTATCAAAATTCATAATTCAATTTTAATTATGTACTAATTCAGCATCCTCTTAAAATATTACATACCCCTGGAGGAGTATGAGCTGAAAGGAGTATTTCTGTGGTGTAATTTTTTGTCTTATAGAATTTGGGGCAAAATCATGCAGTAGATAAGGCTTCGGGCTGGGACTCAGTCCATCTGTATTTTAGTGCTGTCTTTGCTGCTAACTGAGTGGGTGATCTTGGGCAAATAACATCAGTTCTGTGCTTGTTTCCCAGTCTACCCCCTTTCTGTGTTTATCCTGTAAAACGCTTAAGAACAGGGATCATTTCACAGAAAGTATTTCAACAGTATCTAGTACAATGTGGCCCCAGTGTTGCATGGAGGCTGAGGCACAACTGTTATGGAAATAAATATTGACCTGTAATTATGGTCTTTGGATAGTCTCTGAGAGGTAGCCATGTTAATCAGTATCTTCACAAAACTAAGAAAGCAGTCCTGTAGCACCTTAAAGACTAACAATAATATTTATTAGGTGATGAGCTGTAGTGGGAAAGACCCACTTCTTCAGATCTAGTTCTAGATCGGATCTGAAGAAGTGAGTCTTTCCCATTGAAACTCCCCACCTAATAAATAAAAACGTTAGTCTTTAAGGTGCTATAGGACTGCTTTCTTGGCTTTATTGTCTTTGGAATTAACTTGTGGTTCATAAGCTACTAATTTCTAATTTGCAATGCCATGGAAATTGAACACTACCATTAGGAGTGTTTTAAAATTAAAGGGCAAAAAGTGGTTGGCTCAAGCATTTAGGCAATATTCAAGTTCCTGCAACCCAGTTTCCGTTAGGAAGAGAAATTGATTATATGACTGAGGGTTGTGGGGGGGGGGGCTTTTTGTTTTATTTCTGTGTAATCCTGTTAGTTTACAAAATCCTCTTTTCCCTAAACCAAAGCCAGTTCTGTGACCCAAGGAGCGACGTTCCAGTTCCCTGTCAGACCCATGCTACCATGTACTTTTCATTGGCTGCTTACTTTCTGGCTCTTTTCACACAGACAGCTGCAATCAAAATAATGCCCCATCCTCTCATTTTACACTTCAAGTCCAGAGGACCCCCTCCCTCCACAGGCCACGTGACGTAGAGTCAAGGCAGGTCCTGTCACGTTGGTCCATGACTTGGGCAACGTCTCTATTGTTTCAGCTACCGTTATCCACAGGTGCATTAACTGATACCTCATTTAGCCTGAAGGAAAGATGGCTAACCATGCTCATTACCTTCCTCTAGGTCTGTGACTGCCCATAGATCAAACCTTTTGGCAATCACCAGTACACTGCAGCATAACATACTCAGTTGATTTAAGCACGCAGAAAGTTAATTGCCTATTTAGGCTAGATGCACCCTATAAATTTTTGCTGGCATTTCTATCTTGTTCAGAGGTGTGATCTCTGCCTGATATAGCAAAACCCCATACTTTAGGTATATATGCTGGTCAAACTCTGCTATTTCCAGTGTAACTCTCTGTGCTCAGGGGCTGGAATAAGCTATAAATGTGAAAGTACAGTTTTGCTGGTCTAAGTACTTGTACAGATATAGCAGTAGCATGTTTTTATTAGAGACCTGGTCCTCAGCAACTCAACTCTAGACAAAGTGCTTTCATAACAAGCTGGTACTTTCATACAAGAATTCCCAAATAATGAGACTCTCTTCTCTTCACTGTCTTCTACTTTGTATCTTTTTTTTTCCTTTATAGCCAGCTTGGCAAGCAAATCAGAGCAATCCCTCTTTTTTATTGTTATTTACATTTATATCACAGTAGGTCCTGCCGTTCCAAGTGAGACCAGGCTCCCATTGTGCTAGGCCCTATGTACATACACAATGGGTGCGTCTACGCTAGGAACTAACTTCAAAGTTAACCTCAAAGTTAGGCACTACTTCGAAGTAGCCCGCAGAGAGTCTACACACATTTTCCCTTACTTCGGAGTTAACTTTGGTGTAAGGAGCCCAACTTCAAAGTCCTTACTTCATTCCCAGGAATGGAGTAGTGCCCTACTTCGAAGTTTAACTTCAAAGTAAGGTGTGTGTAGACGCTCTACTTCGAAGTTGCTTACTTTGAAGTTATACAACTTCAAAGTTATTTTTGTAGTGTATACACAGCCAATGAGAGAAAGACCATGTTCCAAGTAAGTGGAGACAAAGGGCAGTAGAAAAAAAATACTGTTCCCATTTTATAGAACTGTATGTGCACAGCTCAGACACAGAGTATATCTACACACCAAAGATATTTCGAAATAATGGCTGTTATTGTGCAATAATACTTGTTGAAAACTTTGAAGTGGCCATTCTAATGGAAAAATTGAAGAATACTAATGAGGTGCTGAAATGAATATTCAGCTTCTCATTAGCATGCTGCTGGCTGTGGCACTTTGAAAGTGCCGCTTTCGAATGTGTGCAGCTCGGCTACACAGGAGTCCTTTTCGAAAAGACCCTGCACATTTTGAAAGCCCCTTATTCCTCTCAGCTGATAGGAATAAGGAGATTTTGAAATGTGCAAAGGTCCTTTTGAAAAGGACCCTCATGTAGCTGATCCACATGCATTTGAAAGCCACACTTTTGAAGCATCTTGGTCAGCAGCATGCTAATGAGGCACTGAATATTCATTTCAGCACCTCATTAGTATTCTTCAATTAGACCATTAGCAGGGCCATTTCGAAGTTTCAGCCCAGCGTGGCCATAGCCTTTGTGAGCATCTACACAATGCAACCACTATTTCAACTTAATTTCTAAATAGCAGGAGTCTTATTTCAAAATTGGTAAACCTCATCGTACAAGGAATAGCCTATTTCAAAATGGGGGCTGTGCAAACAAGGAAGAGAGCCTATTTTAAATAAGCCATAACATATCCAGTGGCTCCAATTCGATACAGGCTCTGTTGTGTGTCGTCACAGTATTTCAAAATAGCTGAGTACTATTTCAAAATTCATTCTGTGTGTAGCTGCGCCATTTTGAAATAAGCTATTCCGGAAAATCTCTTCAGAATAATACTGTTGTGTAGGCATAGCTACAGAAATTAAATTACGTGCCCAGGTCCATGGCAGAAGAATTAATTGAACTAAAATCTAATCTTGTCCTCAGTTCAGTGCTTAATCACAAGACCATCCCCTACCAGCCCTCTTCTTCCCCCTCTTCTGCCTCCCCCGGGCTTTAATATCACTTTTCCTTTTTTGTAGATATCTTTGCCAGCCATGGTTAGTTTGCAACTAACCATGCATATTTCTCTGTTAGGCTAGTCATGATTAAGCTCTAAACAGATGAGAACTGTGTTATATGTTAGGTAACATAAAGATTTACTAGGTTAAGACTCTTCCCTCTTAAAGGACCTTGGGCTAAGCAGGAACTCTGAGAATGCAAAAGAAAACAAATTCCAGAGGACATCCTGTTCAGCTGAGGGATTGATCCATCTAGTTTAATTAGCCTGTATCTCAGTGTTTGCTAGTTTGGTTAGAGAATACCTCTCCGAACAGGATGTTCCACAGTCCAGATTTCCTTGGCCTTTTAAATTTTACAGAAGGGCTACATCTACACTAGAAGCATCTGTTGACAGACGTGTCTGTTGGAAGGGATTTCCTGACAAAACTTCTGATGACAGATTGTGTCTACACATAAAAATGTATTGGCCTTTCAATCCATTCTTTTAACAGAAAGCGGCCACACAGTTCAGCTGCTTTCTCAACAGAACTGGCCCCAAAACCCCAGAAGACAGGGTCGCAAGGATGACAAGCCCTTCCAGGGCCTCCAGCCAGGCACACCGTTAAAGCCCCCCACCCAACCCAAGTTCCCTGCCCACGCTGAGGTATGCGTACCTCTTTGAGGGAAAGCAAAGCCATTGCAGGGCTCCCTAGCCATCTTTGACAGACTCAGTTCTTTCCTCGCTGCAAGCATGCCAGAGCAGCTCCTGGGCTCACCCTGGATGGATGAACAGCTGCTGCAGGTGCCACTATCCATCCCGATGACTGCCTTTCACTACATGAGGGAAAGAGCATACCATCTGGCCCATGGAGCAAGCCTGCAGTGTCCCAGTACTCTGCCCACCCTTGTCCCCTTGGGTGCTCAGGAGAGTCTGGAGGTATCCCACCAGCTCTGATTGGTGGGACCAGCTAGTCATGGGGTCATGGGGATGACCAGCAGTGGTTCCAGAATTCCTGGATGCACAAGGAGACATTCATGGAGCTCTGCACCCTCTGATGACAGGACATACCCCATGTGGCCCACCGTCCCCCTCATAAAGTGGGTCGCCATTGCCCTATGGAAGCTGGCCACCTCCAACAGCTACTGCTCCATGGGCAACCAATTTGGTGTTGGGAGGTCCACAGTTGGGACTGTATTAATGCAGGTAAGGCACTCCCAGAACACAGGCCCTTCCCACGGGAGAGTGAGGGGAGATAGAGGAGTGAGGTCCCACCCCAGGGGGAGTCTCAGGGTGTAGGGTGGTGTTAGGGCGGTTAGGGATTGGGGGGAAAGCCCTGCTGCTGGTGGGGGGAGCTCCCAGAGGGCTCAGGGGAGAGAAGATGGGAAGTGGCAGGGGAGCCCTCCGGGTCCCAGGGCTGCTCTCTCCACCAGAGTCGCACATGCATGTCTGATCTCCTTCCTTTGCAGGTAGTGCAGGCCATTAACATGCTCATGCTCTGGACGCTCGTGCACATCACTGATCTGGATGCCATTGTGGCTGGCTTTCACACCTTCAGCCTCCCCAATTGTTTCAGGGTGATCAACAGCACCCACATCTCCATCTAGGCCCTGGACCACAGTGAAGCATGATATATCATTTGGAAGAGCTATTACTCCGTCGTGCTGCAGGCCCTGGTGGACCACCATGGACAGTTCCTGGACATGTATGTCAGGTGGTCAGGCCACACCCACGTTGCCAGGGTGTTCCACAACTCTGGCTTGTGCCAGAGGATGGAGGTGGACAACTATATCCCCCACTGGGGAGATGGCCTTTGGGGAAATGGACATGCCTTTGTGCATGGTGGGGGATGCAGCCTACTGACTTATGCCCTAGCTCATGAAGGCCTACACCAACCACCTGGACCTCACCCAGGAAAAGTTCAAAATCCATCTCAAGCAAGCATGCTACCAAGTTGAGTGCACCTTTGGCACCTAAAGACAAGGTTCTGTTGTCTCCTCACCTGGCTGGACATGGGGGAGCAGAATGTCCCCCACATCACAGATGCCTGCTGTGCCCTCCACAATCTTGTGAAGGGGAAGTGGGAGACCTTCCTCCTGGGGTGAGGAGGCCAGGCAGTGGAAGTGATGGCTGCAGCTCCAGCCCACCAGGTGCACAGAGATGAGGTGTACATCAAGGAGCACCTACAGGAGACCTTCACCCATGGCTCCCAGTGACGCTCCCTGGGGCTCCTCCTGCAGGGGCCCTGAGTCTGCAGCCCTACCCCATCCCCACCACCACCCTTCCCTTCTCCCCGTCAATCTCCATGACCCCTTCCCAATAAAGAGGGATACAGGGGTCGTGAGACCAGAATGTTTACTAAAATGTAGATAAATGTAACTCAAATAAACCTTTTTACATAACAAACTATTTACCTATGTACGGGGGGCGGGGGGTGGGCATCTCAACTTGGGACACAGGGTTGATGGCGTTTAGTCCAAGGAAGGGGTGGAGGGTCACAAGCCTGTGGGAGATCAGGCCTCTGAGTGCCATTGGCCACTGGATCCCTGCCTGCTGTGGGTTTGGGGTCTCTGTTGGGGCTGGGATGAGGCCAGGAGCATGGGGAGGTATGGGTGGGATGGGGCTGGCGTCATGTTTCATGGAGCGAGCAGAGGGAACCTGAAGAGCGGGGGTGCAAACAGGATGGGCCAGGCTGGGGGCAGGGGTGCCAGCCATAGCCACTGCCCCTGGCATGGGGTGTGAGGGGAAGGGGCAGGGGCAGGTGGGAGAGCAATGGCAGTGGGGAGAAGGGGGGGGTTGGATTCTGTGGGCACAGAGGCCTCTGCCACCCTGCTCTCCCAGATGGTGAGGAGATGGTCTGTCCTTACCAACCAGTGGTCCAAGGCCCACACCTGCTCCTGTTCCACTCTCAGTCCTCCCGCAGCTGCTGCTCCAAAAGGTCATGTGCCACTGGAGAGCAGCTGTGTACACTTGCAGACATCACTGTCACCCCAGCAATGGCCCCTCTAGCCACAGGTCCACCCTGGTGGTGGTGGGATGCTGTCCCTGTGGGGTGCCACTCCTGTGCTGGCTGGCTCTGGGATGGGGCTGGCTGAGCCTGGCAGCATGACTGAGCTAGCCTGGCCCTTGCCCGTTTCAGATGTAAGGAGAGAGGGGAAGACAGTGAGTCTCTCCAGCAGCACAGGCCCCCGAGGCCAAGCCCCCCCATTCCCCTGCAAGCAGCAGCCCCCACCCCAGGCCATGGGATGGGGCTGTCCTGGGACCACATGCCTGTGCTCCCCTATGGTAGGCCCAGCTGCACAGCGACCCTATGCTGTCTTGGGAACTGGGCTGCCCACTGTGCCCCCCACCCAACAGACTAGCAGCTTGAGTGGTGTGTGGCCACTGAGGGGTCTGGCATGGGTGGCAGGTGAGCCGGGCACAGCCTGGCCCTCCCTAGGGCTACCTCCACTCGTGTGGCCCAGTTCACAGGGGATAGGTGCTGCCTGTCACCTGCAGGTGTGCCCAAGTGCTGGCAGCACAGTGCCTGGGGGTGTGTCTGGGGTTGGGCTGGTGCTCGTATGGCTGGACTGCTTGCAGCCATGTTAGGGACAGGCAGCCCCCTCCCCTGCACTGGGCACTTACCAGATGGTTCCCCAAAGAGGTCCAGAGATGCCCTAGATGATGCGGCCTGGCTAGATGAGGCCAAGCCCAGAGCAATCACCAGGATGCCTGCTGCAGACTCAAGGTCCAACATCAGCTCCAGCTGCGGATCCAGCACAGTCCCAGGCTGGTCCTCCCCCCGCTGCGGCTCCAGCTCCAGAGGTGCTGGGGGTGACCTCTGCTGCAGTGTCCACAGGGTCAGAGGGGGGACCTGTCCTTGGCCCACAGCTCACTGTGCAGCTTCTTAAAATAGGGACAGGTCGCAGCGGAGCCCCCGATGTCTGGCCACATCCCAAGCCCTGGCATAGCCCTGCTGCAGCTCTTTCACTTTGGCCTGGACCTGTTTCATGGTTCAGGTGTGGTGGCCCTGGCCCCAAAGGCTTCTGGCCAGGCAGGTGTAGACACGGGTGTTCTGACTCGTGGTTGCAGGGTCCCTTACCAGTTCCTCATCAGCCCAGAGGCTGAAGAGATCCTGGATCTCATGCTCAGTCCAGGATGGAGCCCTTTTCTTCGTGGCCCAGGGTGGCTCCTGGTCCCCTTCCTGTGGCTCCCTGAACAGCCCCGGGGTGTCACAGGACTGCTGGCTCACTGAGGGAGGTGCTGCAGCATCACTCAGATGCCCTGGGTGGCAAGGGCATGCTGCTGGCCCTCTCACAAGTGCTCAGCTACTGCCATGAGGTTTCCAGGGCACACTGTGTCTTTAAAAGCAGCCAGAGGTGGAGAGCAGAGAGCTGGGGTTGTAGTGGAGAGGGCACCTGCTGGGTCCAGCTGTCTGGGGCCACGGAAGACCTCTCAGTCGACTAAAGGACCTCCCCGAATATCTACATGGCTTTTTTGTTGATAGAAACTGTCAACAAAGGCATTCTTCCTCCTCCGAATGAGGCAGAACGCTGTTAGAGGAAGTGCCAAGTTTTGTCATCATTTTGTGTGTAGACACTCCATTGGTTTTGTCGACAAAACCCTCTAGTGTACACATAGCCAAGGTGTGGAAGCTCTAAATTGCTATTCCCAAATATAAGCATAACAGTTTCAGAGTAAAGGAAATAACTTTCCCCATCTTATTTTTCCTCACAGTCTTTATTTTGTGTTATCATTCAGTATAAGCATTGCCATTCTGAATCATCCCCATCGGCCAGCTAATACAGTAACCTGCCTCTAACAAATAGACAGCCCCGGATGTATCAGCAACAGGTAGAAGAGAAACAGCAGAAGGCGGTTTGGGGATAATCTAGCCCTGGGAAATCTCTGAAATCTTGATAATTAGAGACAGGCATGAAGCACTGTAACATGATATTTTATAGCCCTTCTAAAACTTTTTTGTTTCATTGGCTACGTCTACACGTGAAGCCTACATCGAAGTAGCCTATTTCGATGTGGCGACATCGAAATAGGCTATTTCGATGAATAACGTCTACACGTCCTCCAGGGCTGGCAACGTCGATGTTCAACATCGACGTTGCGCAGCACCACATCGAAATAGGCGCAGCGAGGGAACGTCTACACGCCACAGTAGCACACATCGAAATAAGGGTGCCAGGCACAGCTGCAGACAGGGTCACAGGGCGGACTCAACAGCCAGCCACTCCCTTAAAGGCCCCCTCCCAGACACACTTGCACTAAACAGCACAAGATACACAGAGTTGCAGACCCTGTGCATGCAGCATGAATCCCCCGCTGCAGCAGCAGCAGCCAGAAGCCCTGGGCTAAGGGCTGCTGCACACGGTGACCATAGAGCCCCGCAGGGGCTGGAGAGACAGCGTCTCTCAACCCCCCAGCTGATGGCTGCCATGGAGGACCCCACAATTTCGACGTTGCGGGACGTGGATCGTCTACACGGTCCCTACTTCGACGTTGAACGTCGAAGTAGGGCGCTATTCCGATCCCCTCATGAGGTTAGCGACTTCGACGTCTCGCTGCCTAACATCGAAGTTAACTTCGAAATAGCGCCCGACGCGTGTAGCCGCGACGGGCGCTATTTCGATGTTAGTGCCGCTACTTCGAAGTAGCGTGCACGTGTAGACACAGCTATTATTTGCTGTAATTCTGATATTTTTAATTCCAATATTCTCCCTTTGAACCTTCTAAAGTTCTTGGCCTCAATGACGTCATGTGGCAATGAGTTACACAGTCTATTTTCACTTTCTCCCATTGTTGCCCTGTCCCACTACAGTTTTACACCTGTATACTGTTATACAAAAGTTTACTTCATCAGAAATTTGCATGGCAATGGTGCTCTAGTGTATTCGCTCAAGTATGGCAGTCAGTTGAGCATTCATTGTTTTGCAAGCTGTGGTGTCAAAATCCTCTCATCTATGGACAAATCTATTCCTAGCCACTTATCAGATGGTGAAGCAGGAAGGAACTATCCTCCCTATGTCACAGAAGAGCAGCAAAGCTATCTTGGACTGACTCATGAGAACAGAGCTTTTTGCACAGTTTAAAACCTCCTACCTGCTGAAGCCCGACTTTTAAGGCAAATCCAAAGACATTCTAAAATCCCAACTGGATTGAAATGCTAAAATGCAAATTATAACAAAAGGAGGTCTGGTCTTTGTTTTTTTAGCATAAGGGAGATTTAAAGCTGTCCATATTGGACTCTCTTGATAGGGTAAAATCTATGTGTCTTTGATATGTATTCCCCAACTTCCTACATATGCAAGCATGCCACTGTATTCAGTACCATGATGGTGGCTGGAGGGGAAGTCCTGAGTCAGCATACATCAATCCAGCTGTTGTAGGTTAGAGCTATCTTTGAGTTCCCTTAGGATGTACCAGTCTTCAGCTGAAGACCAAGTTCAGAGGATGCAAATCAAAAAGTTGTCTCATGAGCTACTATAAACATGATTACTAAATACATACATACATGCATACATATATATAAGAATAAAAGTATAAAATGTTAGAGTTTATTATTACTATTTTTATGTGAATAAATGTTACAAATTCACAAGTGTTCCTCTCTGGCCTTCCAAACATCAGCTTACAGAAAAGCAGATCTGTTTAAATGCTGAAGGAGGAAATTGTATAATGATCTCTTCCTTATCAAATAACATAAGCACTGCTCTCATTAACTTATAAAATTGTAGGCTTTCAGCACTGTACTGATCCAAATTCATTAAGAATCTACAGACTTGACATTGTCTGTACAGAACTATGTTATAGTTTCTGAAATCTAATTGCCTAGATTCCTTCCTAATAAAGCAAAAAGTCCTGTACTTAGGAAGGGCTCTATTTCATTTAATACAATTCTTTTCTGGAAAACTGTATTCTACTGGTGAGATTTTTTCTGAAAGATGAACAAAAGAACACAACACAAGGTACCACATTTGATGGTTTCTGGTAGGCTAAGACCAACCTGACAGGAACTTCTGGACAAAATTGAGGATGCAAGGTTGGGTGGCTGCTGCTTCCACATGACTATTGGTAAGTTTAAGCTAGGTTTCTGCTGGAGGAGCCTGTAAAAGTAGGCACACCCCTCATCATTGGCTTTTGTTCATGTATAAACAAATGGACAGCACAGTGAGTTGATGGAGGGATGACCCAAACTGCCTGCCTGCTTCTGCTCTATACCTAGCCTACCAGTCTACCTGAGACTCTGGTTCTGACCCTGGTATGTCCATGACTTCATTTGCCTGCTGTCTGTAACCTGGTACCTAACCTTGGCTTCCTGATACCCAGACCTGGCTTGACTGTGACCCCACTACTTATATTCTGATGGCAACTGTGTAACTGACCAGTCCACATAAGTCATTATGGCCCAAGCATGACTGATAACAATGCCACAGTGAAACCAATCCTTAATAACAAGATCCTCAACTCATGTAAATTGGCATAGCTCCATTGACTTCACCTAGTGACACAAGGGTTATGTCTACACTAGGACACTGCATTGAAGTAGCCTATTTCAAAGTAATGACATCAAAACAGGCTACTTCAATGCATATCTTCCACACATCCTCTGGAGCTGGTGCCATCGATGTTCAGTATTGAAGTAGCAATGAGGAATATCAAAACAGGCTGCCCGGACAGAAAATCAGAGCACCTACACACACAAGCATCCCCTTTCAAAATAAGGGGCCAGGAAAGCCTGCAGACAGGGTCACAGGCTGTACTAGCCCTTCCAGGGCAACAGCAAGCCGCTCCTTTAAAGGGCCTGTCCCAGACACACTCGGCCTGCACAGCACAAGGTCTACAGAGCACTAGCCACACTCTCGCAGACTGAGTCACAGCTTGCATGGACCCTCAGCAGCAGCAGCAGAAGCAGCTGCTGGAAGCCTTCCAGGCTGTCACCCAGGGAGCAAGTGCCCTGCTAGGTGCTGCACAGGAGGCCACCCAGCACCTCCTGGGAGGGGAGCCCTCCCTGGGGGAAGATGGGGATGCCCCGACCAGCAGGTTCCCCTGTCCCCACTCCCCGTCCCCCCGCTGGGTGCTCCACCACCTCTGGAGCTACCCCACCAGCTCTGCGTGGTGGGAGCAGCTGGTCATTGGGGGGGTGGGACGAAGACATGTGGCTGCAGAACTTCCACATGCGACGGCATACCTTCCTGGAGCTGTGCCAGTGGCTCACCCCCACACTGAGGCACCAGGACACACGGATGTGGCGCACCCTCCCCGTCGAGAAGAGGGTCACAATAGTTGTCTGGAAGCTGGCCACTCCAGACAGCTATTGCTGCATGGGCCAACAGTTTGGTGTGGGCAAGGCCACGGTCAGGGCCTTCATCATGGAGGTAAGGAGGCCTGGGCATGCACCCACCTGGGGGGTGGGAGACAGGGGAGGGGGGCCTGGGTGTGGGGTTGGGGAGGGGGACTGGGGAGGGAGGGGTTGGAGAGGGAGGGGCAGGCTGGGGGACTGGGTTGGGAGGGGCTGGGGAGGGGGATGCCCGGGTGCGGGGCTGGGGACACCCTGCACACCTTCATGGACTCTCATGGCCCCTCCCCACAGGTGGTCCATGTGCTCAATGCCTTGCTGCTCCAGAGAGTCACGGCCATCATGGGATTCACTGCCATGGGGTTACCAAACTGCTTCAGGGCCATGCAGGGTACCCATATCCCTATCTGTGCCCCAGACCACAGTAGGGTAAGATATATAAACCAGAGGGGCTACAACTTGGTGGTTCTGCAGGCCATGGTGGACAGCCAGGGCTGCTTCCAGGACTTCTACGTGGGCTAGCCCGGCTGTACCCACGATGCCCGTTCCCTGTCCCCCATCCATGGGTGTGGTGTCCTTGTGGATGGCCCCATTGCATGGACCCCGCCAGGTTAGGGCATGGCACTGTCTATGGGAGTGGGTGCTGACTGGTGCTGATGGCTGTGCTGCCATCCTGGGGCCATGCTGTGGCTGGGCCGTGTCAGACCGGAGTTTGTTTGGAGTGTGGGGGGGCCCCAGTCATGTCTGGTGCCCCTTCACCTTGCTCTAGACATGATCCAGAGTGCAGGCAGTGACCCTGGGCAGCCAGGCCCTCAAACAGCAGGGAGAATGTTTCTGCATTCTGCCGCTTGTTCCCTATTACTTGGAGCACCTCCTCCTCACCCCAGAGCCCCAAAGGTCTCAGAGCTTGAAGTCCACCCGGGAGGGGCCCCGCCACTTCTTACATGCTCCCCCTTCAGTCTGGCTGCCTGCAAGCTCTGGGTCCCTTTGGCGGGAGGGAGCCCTGGGAGTGGTCTGGGGGCTGGCTGGCTGCCATGGCTAGCGGGTGGGTGGATTGGCACCTCTCAAGGGCATGCAGGTCTGGCATGCGTCTGTGCTGCTGGCTACATGCTCTTAGCTTCTTGCCACAGGAAATCTGGGTCTGTGGTGCTTTAAGGGCCGCTGTGCGTGGTGATCATAGAGCCCCGCAGGGGATGGACAGCAAGTCGTAACCTCGCAGCTGATTGCCACCATGGAGGACCCTGCTATTTCAAAGTAGCGGGACACAGATCGTCTACACACGCCTTACTTCGACATTTAAGTTTGAAGTAGGGTGCTACTCCCATCTTCTGATAGGTATAGCGATGTTGATTTCAGTGTTGAAGTAGTGTGCGGTGTGTGTAGACGCAATGTGCACTATTTCGAAGTTGTGTCAGCTACTTCGAAGTAGCCAGCTAGTGTAGATGCAGCCAAGTGGATGTTCTGAACCACTATGCCTCAAAGTCATTAGAGGTAAATAGATAATGTGGTGATGAACACCAAGAAAACTTCAGCAAATAAATAGCAACTGAGAACCAGGATTTACTGTTCATGTTCATTCAGCTATTCTGTACAATATCTATCCTATTCACAAGTACTTGAAGTGTTTGAAGACAGTTGGAGCATATATTAGTCATAAAAAGGAATTTATGACATTTAATGCTTATTTTATTTTTTTTGTTTACAAAATATTCTTTACAGCACTGTACTGCAACTCCGCCATGAAACCTTTATGAGCTCCATGCCAGTCCCAAGCCTGGATAAAGGAGGAGGGTTGGTCAGGTGTGTGTCAATGCGCTGACCATCAAACAACAATACGAATGAAATCTGATGCCAGTACAACTAAATGATAAAAGATGCCACTCAGACATTGCCTGGATAAACAAGGTCTGCGATACCAATTGAGCAATCAGGGTTGAGTCGGTCAGCTGGCTACCGAAACAAAATTACAACTAACACATATGCTATCCATTGGAATTTGGAACGTGTGAACACTGTGGGCAACTGGAAAATTAGAGCTGCTTCAGAAGGAGATGGAGAGATACCAATGCGATATACTTGGACTGGCAAAGATGCATTGGATGGCATCAGGAGAGATATGCGATTACGAAGTCATTTGGTCAGGAAAAGAAACAAAGCATGAAGCAGGAATTGGATTCCTTCTTAGCAAAACAGCTAGAAGAGTATTATTAGGATATAAACCAGTGAGTGCAAGAATGATGGTAGTGAGATTCCAAGCAAAACCATTGAAAATCTCAGTCATTCAGGTGTATGCACCCACGCTGGACAGTACAGAGGAAGAGATTGAGCTATTCTATAAAGACTTGACAAAGATGGTGGAGGAGATACCAAAGAAAGATGTGTTGATCATCAGAGGAAATTGGAATGCAAGGGTTGGAACAGATAAGGAAGGTTGGGAGAGAGTCATGGGAGGGTTTGGATACGGAGAAAGAAACGAGGTGAGAAACTACTTGAGTTTCCTACAGAGCATGAGCTGGTGATCTGCAACACAAGATTCCAACAAAAGGACTGTAGGAAGTGGACGTGGTGATCAAATGATGGGAAGTCCAAGAATATAATAGATATGATTTTGATAAGAAGATGGATAACATCAGTACAGCAGTGCCGAACTTTCCAAGGAGTGCGTATAGACTCATACCACCGTCTAGTGATAGCAAACATCAAGATAAAACTCAAAAGAAAATGTAAGACACAGTTTAACAAAAGAAGAGATGTGACGAGGCTATGCAGGGAAGAAACAGGGAATGCATACAGAGTAACGCTCGAAGAGAAGTTTAAGAATATCGCCACAGAGAAAGACCTAGATAAGAGAGTCGCAGGGATAGCCATCACTATAAAAGAGACAATTGAGCAGACTGTTCCAGAAGAAGAAAAGATCAATAAGAAGTGGATTACCCAGGAGACACTGAGGTTGGTTCAAGAGGAGGGTTGAAGATCAGAAGACATGTTTCTGAGATGGCAGCACACCAATATAGGGTGAAATGCAATGAGGTCAGGAAAGCAGCAAAAAAGAATAAGGAGAAATGGGTAAAGGAGAAATGTGAAGATATAGGCTACGTCTACACTAGCACACTATGTTGAAGTAGCCTATTTCGAAGTAAGAACATCGAAATAGGCTACTTTGACACATATCATCTACCCATCCTCCAAGGCTGGTGCCGTCGACGTTCAACGTTGAAGTAGCAACAGGAAAAGTCAAAAGGAGCTGCCCTGGAAGGAAGTGCACAACGTACACACACACACGCACTCTCCGTCAAAATAAGGGGCCAGCAAAGCCTGTGGAGGGGGTCACAGGCTGGACTAGCCCTTCTGGGGCAAGATCAAGCCGCTCCCTTAAACAGCCCCTCCCAGACACATTCGGCCTGCACAGCACGAGGTCCACAGAGCCGACAACCAGTTGCAGACCCTGTGCACACAGCATGGACCCCCATCTGCAGCAGCAGCAGCCAGAAGCCCTGGGCCAAGGGCTGCTGCATACAGCGACCATAGAGCCCTGCAGGGGCTGGACAGAGCATCTCTCAACCCCTCAGCTGATGGCTGCCATGGAGGACCCCACTATTTCGATGTAGTGGGATGCGGATCATATACACACACCCCACTTCGATGTTGAATGTCGAAGTAGGGCGCTATTCCCATCTTCAGACAGGAATAGTGATTTTGACGTCTCGCTGCCTAACATCGATTTCAACGTTGAAATAGCACACGGCGCGTGTACACGTGACACATGCTATTTCAGCTTTGTGCCAGCTACTTCGAAGTAGCTGGCTAGTGTAGACGCACCATAGAGATGTATTATGGTGAATGTTAGACCAGGGAAGTGTATAAGACAATTAGGAATAGTAATAGGAAATGACAACTGAAGCAGATGGTGATCAAAGATGAGAATGAAGAAGTGCTCATGAACAGGGAGAAGATTGTGCAGCGATGGACAAGATATTGCACCAATCTATACAAAGCACAGTTGGACCTGAGTGTCTCAGAGGGACTGATTCAGAGTGAGACCAACATATCGAAGGAGGAAGTGGAAAAAGCAGTGAAATGACTAAACACCAACAAGAGCCCTGGCAATGATAAGATCACAGGAGAGATGATCAAATAGGGCGGAGAAAGCATGATTCAGGAAATACACCAACTATGTAATATAGCATGGAAAGAAGGGAAAGTGCCTAAGGAATGGACAAGATCTGTCCTAGTGACAATACCAAAGACAGGAAGTACATTGGAGTGCAAGAACTACAGAACGATTGCCCTAACGATTCATCTAGGCAATGTGCTGCTGATGATACTGACTGAGAGACTAAGATCACAGATGGAAGAAAATCTAACAGACGAGCAAGCGGGGTTCAGAAAAGATAGAAGACCATACAGAAGATGTGGGCTCTAAGATTGCTAGCGGAAAAAGCTTGACAAAAGAACAAGAACTTATTTACTAGCTTCATCAATTTTCAAAAGACATTTGACAGCATAGATCAGAAAGTGATTTGGGCGGTGTTGGGGTCAGAGGGACTGGATAGCAGACTGATACGGTTCTTGAAGGATATCAATGACAATGTGGAGGCAGCAGTGAGAACATGCGGGGAGTTGGGAAGTTGGTTTAAAACAAGTAGAGGTATGAAACAAGGAGATCCAATATTGCCAAGTATCTTCATCGCACATCTGGAGAGAGAGATGGACAAGATCAAGGAAGAGGTTAAATGGATATCTGTGCACGGGAAAAGAATTAACAACTTGAGGTTTGCAGATGATATAGTTATCATTGAGGAAGATGAGGAGAAGCTAGCAAAACCGGTGCAGGTGTTAAACGAAGAAGGGAAGTGGCAAGGACTGATTATGAACATCAATAAAACAAAAACAATGGTATTTGAAGGTAAGGAAATAGGAAGGAAGATCAGTGTCGATGGTACTGAACTAGAAAATGTAGAGAAGTTCACATATCTGGGGAGCAACATAATGCATGATCTAGACTGTAAGAAGGAAACAGTGACTAGAATAACGAAAGCAAGAGCGAGTTTGAAGGCGAGGGATAAGATCTGGAAAAGCAAAACAATTGGCTTAAGAAAGAAGCTGAGTGTTTGGAAAACGTGTATTCAGCAGCATGTTGTACGGATGTGAGATGGGTGATAATGAAAGATTCAAAGAGAAGAATATTGGCATTCGAAAGGAATTGTTATAGAAAGATTCTGAGAATAGGATGGATGCAGAAGGTCACCCATGAGGAATTATATAGAAAGATACAGCCAAAAGAGAACCTGCTGCAGAAGGTTATAAAACAGAAGCTACAACTATTTGGACGTATTTGCAGAATGAACGATGAATGAAAAATCAAGACGCTAGTATTCGGCATAATGGACGGTTCGCATAGGAGAGGCAGACCCCACAGAGAATGGATAGATGATATAGTAGATTGGTGTGGAGCTAGTCTACAGAAACTAAGTCACTCTGCACTGGACAGTGAAAGATGGAAGGAAATAGTGAAAGAGGCATCAGACACCAACGGGCGCTGAGCCCACAGTTATTGATGATGATGGTGATGATGACTGTACTGCCTTAACAATGTTTGTTTTATTTTTTCAGATATCCCGTAAAAGCTCCCATCTGAAAGTTCTGGGTGCTTTTTAAAATATTTAAATTCACCAAAAGAATGATAAAATCCACCATCTGAATATACACCAGTACAAATCAGTGTCTATCATGTAATATTTCCCTTCATTTAACTATATTATGTTCCTTAACAGAAAGCCAGGAAAATAGATAAGCCCTATAGCATGATCTAAATCTGAAGCCCCATTAGACCATGGAGGTATTTGGTGGAACTGGTTGGCAATTTAAAATCGAAATATTTTTGGTAAAAAAAAAAAAGTGTCTGCAGAACTGAATTTTTACTTGGGGAAATTATCTTCCCATTCTCCAAAAATCAATTTTCCATTGGGAAAATAAAAACATTATTTAGTTTCAATTTGGGTTGGGTTGGCTGGGGCTGCCAAGGTGCCAGTACTCAGTACCAGCAAGTACTGGCACAAAAAAAGCACCAGTTAATATGTATCATTACCATTTCTCTAGCTCCTCCTTACAATTTGCAATGTTTTTCCAGTCTTTCAGCTCCACTGTCTCAACTCATTTTAGGTTTTTTAGAAAAGAACTCTTTAAACTCCATCCAGAAACTAAAGAGATCATAAGATCTTCTTTCTTCTTTATAACTCAGCAGTCTCTCTGCAATGTGCCCTTTGAATGATGCTACTATGCTCATCTTCTTCTCTTGGTTCCTCCCACCTGTTTCATCCAAACCCTATCAGTTTCTGAAAGCTCCAGCCTCAGCTATTTCTGAGAAAAAAATCCCATTCTGAAATACACACAACAAATACAGGGTCAAAGCCTCAGC